>NC_073746.1:170343417-170943417 GCF_029784135.1 Toxorhynchites rutilus septentrionalis
GGGAGAGAGAGAGAGAGAGAGAGAGAGGAGAGGAGAGTGAGAGAGAGAGAGAGAGAGAGAGAGAGAGGAGAGAGAGAGAGAGAGAGATGAGAGGAGAGAGAGAGAGAGAGAGGAGAGAGAGAGAGAGAGAGAGAGAGAGAGGAGAGAGAGAGAGAGAGAGAGAGGGAGAGAGAGAGAGTGAGAGGAAGAAGAGAGAGAGAGAGGAGAGAGAGAGAGAGAGAGAGAGAGGGAGAGAGAGAGAGAGAGAGGAGAGAGAGAGAGAGAGGAGAGAGAGAGAGAGAGAGAGAGACGAGAGAGAGGAAAAGGATAGAGATAGATAGAGAGAGAGGAGGAAGATAGAAGACAAAAGAAAATGGTGGGGGTGATTTCGTTCAGAATTTTAAAAAAATGTTTGTTAAGAAAAATAAATTCAAAATCTTTTTACATGCTTTTTTTAAATTTGCTATGTTTTTATGAAGGCTTGAACAATTTCCTATATCTTATTGTCTGACCAAAATTCTGTAGCTCTCATAGTTTTAAGATGGCATTATTTTTAAAATTTTAAGCATTTTCACCCTTTTTTCGAAAAAAAAATATTTTAAAAAACTTCAAGACCTACAAAATTTAAGTCAGATTATGAAATTTAGAAAATAATTGAATCTTTCATGAAAAAATCAAAAGAATATATAAAAATCACACTGGAAAAAAAAAATTTAAGAAATTGGAATGCATTTCCCTAAAAAAAGTTTTTTTTCTTAATTTTGAACGAAAATAATATGAACAGTCCATACAACTACCAACAAGTCTCCCAAACATCGGAAGAAGGGGTAGATTAGATTTTTTCGTCATTTTTTACTAACTCTACCCAAACAGAATCACAATAAAGTAATATGAGTAATGTTTCTGTGTTCTTTATTATGCTTCGATATAAAGTACAATTCAATACAACGTTCAATTTTGAAAGGAAAATGTACGTTTCATCGAATTTTCCATTTTTTGCAGCGTTATCTCCACTCATTCACATACAAATCAGTCAAGATATCTGAGTAAAATATCCTACTCCAGTACATGAGTTTCATTCAAAATGTTTTATTTGTTAGACTAGAAAGACTTCTGTCACTTTTTATCGATATGATCTGAAATGTCAGATGTAAAGACATGTTTTAATTTTACGAAAAACTACAAAAATCGAACAAATTTTTGTTAAATTGATTTATCGAAGTTCTTTCCCACTGTGTCAAAATCCAATTGATATTTGCTCTTCCAGCGTATGATTTCATCACTCACACAAAGTTTCATAATTATGGAAATATTTGGATCAATATTTATTCACCTAATCAACGATCTATAGAATAAATCCACAACGACATCTTGTTCGCAACCTCAAATTCAAGGTGAAACTCGATGAAACTCGATGATACAAAGCGTCGATTTCCGTGTCGATTGGTGGAATATGCTTATGTATTTTTGCATCATACGCCCACGGGCCGTTGTTTTTATGCGGTTGTGATTTTTCCGAAACACAAACCGCACCAAACAGTGCATTCTTCGGGATACATTCACAGCTCTTGTGTTGCTCGTGACTGCTCATCGGGTGAAATATGGTAATTTTGCTTATTAACGCATCCGTTCAACCAAAAATGTGTTTATCGCTTACGGGTCTTAAGGACACTATGGAAACTTGAAAAAAAACAAATTTTAAGAATGTTCGGCCTAAAATGTTCTCTGGGATGTATACTTTACTGTAGTTTTTGTCCCATGTTTGTCCGATGCTCCGTTTCCAAAGCTGCAAACCAATTAGTGGACCTAAGTAGCGCGGATCCAAAATTTAAAACGCCTTTTTCTCTAACTAAACTAAGTTTTACAAACTGGTGGGAGTTCTACCTTCGGAGCGGTCCATCCGATTTCGATGAAATAGTTTTTCCCAGGTTCTCTACTAAATTTCCTGTCATCATACGTAGGTTTTTTTTTGATATTTTGAAAAATAAATTTTTTGTGAATGTTTTTGTCTCAATTTTTGTGGCAAAAACGCAATTCGTTTACTACAAATGTCACCAATTCGTCAAAAATCGATATTTTGAAATAATCCTACGTACGATGACAGGAAGTATATCCATGCAAAAAAATACGTTAAAAATCATTGGTTGAAATCGGTCCACTAGAAAAAAAAACTTGTAGAACTCCCACCAGTTTACAAGATTTTGGCAGCAAGTGTTCTTCACACCGGTTGCTTCTATTCCAACAGAATAGAAGCAACCCCAACCCCAAGCCCAATTGACACCAATTTTGTTGAGTAATATATACCTAATACAACCGTGATATCAGATTACTCATAGTTATTTATTTTCTTGTTGAAAAAAAAACCCCGATAATCACATACTTTTTTGATAATCATAGTGCACTACCCCCTTAAAACGAGTTTTCGATAAAACGAAAAAATCAAACAGCAAAAAAATCACGCGTTCTAACACTAAAAAACGTTCGCATTGAATACTTAGTACTATGCTGGCATTATCACGAGGAAACTAATTGCTGCGTATGGTCAGCTTGTGTATTGTTCTCGCGAGGGCAAGCATGAACTATGCCATCTTCTGCAGATTTCACGAAACCACACAAACAATGGATGGGCCTAATAAATTCTACCGGAGAGTTGACCCAATTCCAAAATGTTAAAAACTCTCAAATAACGCCCAATGTGTTGAAAAAGTGATTTAAATAAATTGAAACAATCTAGTAACCCTATGTAAACAATGCGGTCGTGTGCTGGATACAACCCACCTATAATTTTTGTGTTTGACAACTTACCTAATTTGAATTGCTAACCCAGATAGAAAAACACATTTTCGGAATGAAAATTTAATTTCCTGCATTAAATACGTGACTCCATTTAATAGTTTGCGAAAATTCGCACAAACTATGGAATTATTTTGAGCGAAATGTTTTTGACAATGGTTTCAATAGATCGTAACTGTAAAACTGCTTGAAAGGTATATGGTTGTTTCATTAACATTCTAAACTTCTAAAAATGTCGACATCGTACTTTCGAGAACCTAGCATTCGCAGAAAATCTGGATTTGATTATTATTACCGTCATCTCAACTGTGTGAACCTTACACACCGTTATAAACGTCATTTTGAAGAAAAATCGTGTAAGGACCGCTCACGGATCGGTAATTTTGACATCCAAAACTAATAGAACCAGAGTATTTTTGGGAAATATCACCCGACTTCGGAGCCATTTCATAATATTCCGACGCTTCGTGAGACAAATACAGCTCTCCAGAACTGACAGTAACAACGCAAACAAGATCTCCAAACAACATATGTTCCAACAAGACGATAGAGTCTGTTCCGTCGAACAGTGCACACCGACCGCGTATTAAAGGCGCACACCTCACCCGTAAAACATCCGCACCGTTTGTGTTCTTGAACGAGTTCATGTATGTACCACACAGCATCTATTTACACGAACACACCCATGTGCACGGTAAGAAGGAAGACGTCTAAAAGAAATCATTAAAATTAGTGGTAATGTTCCAGCTGATGGAATATGTACTCTGCTCCGCCGAAGGTTACGACGGGTAGATCAAAAAATGAAGGGGTAGAGAGACAACTGTCTGTCGATGCTGAAGAAATATAGCAAAGCCTAGCTGTCGGGGTGTAGACTGTAGGAGCGCGGAGTGGTGAAGCCGTTGGGTACATTGGGTTAGAGGTACTCCCCTCCAAGAAGCTGCTGGGAAGCAAGGAAAAAAACGTCTGCTGCCGCTGCTGTGAACCGGTCTTTTCTAGCGGTTTCACGAAATAGCATGATGTGTTGTTGCTGAATTAGTTTGTGTGTGCGATTTCTTCCTTCCACTAAGGGGCTAAGGTTCTACCAAGGAAGAAAGTCGATAAGCACTTACGTGGATTAGTAGTGGTTGTAAGGAGCGCCGAATGCACGTTTCGGGAAACTAGTTTGGTGATTCTGGCAGCATATTTCCCGATAGCGATAAAATCCTTTTTTAGGGTGATTTCTCATCTCCGGAAGATAATGATGATACAGCCAATTTCTTGGCTGACAACGAAACAATTTGTTGTTTCGAGAGTAAATGTTTCTCAACCGAACCACCCCGAAACAATAGCAAAATATGGAGCCTTATCGCGTTCAGATAATTTGATAGCAATTGAAATCAATATGCTCCACGAATCACTTGATATCGGTTAGCCATCGAAACAATTGCGCGCTAGCGGTGAGAGCTCTTTTCTGTTCCATTCAAATCATTACATTCCACATTCAAATCGCTACCTACCGGCGGAGTGTATTGCACATGAAGCAAACAGATCCATAACTCCATCAGAGTCCATTAGCACCGTTCGATCGGTTTATATTTTCTTTGTGTGCACTCTTCTTCCACCATTTCCTGGGTCGATTTCCTCATCGGGGTTGCATCATTACACTGTCGCCGTTCGCATTTGCTGGCAGCTCCAGCATCCACCATTCATCTCTCGCAAAGCTGGCGATGGAACCAAAATCCACATCCATCTAGACATGATGACAAAAGCTAACGAGCGCAACAACGAAACTGATGCATTTTTGCCTATGAAATTTTCGCGATGGATCTACCCGGTGATTCGCAATGGGTTGAAACTGGCAACCCTAGCCGTCGCCGCGCAGATGATCACAAAGATTACCATCGCGGTGCTCTTGGCTCGCCAGAAAGTGCGGCAGTGTTGGAGCCATAATATGAGAGTCAGTAAGGGGCTGTGGGTAATGAGAAACAGAGGTTGCTGTTGATCGCCCAGGTCAACCGATCATGTCGACGGGACCGCGATTCACGTGTTGGTGCTGGATGTGTCAGTGGAACACACGACGAACGAACGATTTGCGCAATCTTCTTTCGTCTGATCCTGCGATCATAGCGCTCCGACATCGATTCTAAATCGATTCACTGCACACACACAGACACGTGGATCGACTGGGAAGTGATGTTAGACGAAGTGAGCTGCGAAGGTTTCTTCTAATTCTAATGCTTTGTAAACTCGAAGCGATAGCACTGTTCTCGCGAGACCCCATCATCATCACCGCCGGAATGCAATCGGAAAACCTTTTATTTATTTTTTTTCTCTCTCGTTGTTCACGTTTCTGATTTCGGTTTTGTATTCATCACACTGCTAGTTCGCAGTGTGCAATTCAACTTGGAGATCTGCGGCAAGCGCAAATCTTCGATTCCGCGCATGTGATCATGCGTATCCTCTGAGAAGCGGAGGAGCGGTGTTACGCGCCGCATTCGACAAGCCTTTGCCTAATTTATCTCAAATAATTGACGATTATTGAGAAATTGCGAAAGAAACTCACTTAATCTGGTTTGACCACACGTAAACTTATTCTAACACTCATCGTTATTCATTTATCCCGGTGCATCCCATCAGATTTGACTTTAGTCAACGACGAAACGTTCGCTTTCCCATTAGCTGAAGTTTGCATTGTTTTGGTGATCCATCGAGTCACAACACATTGAGTCATCTTATTCTGATTTCACAATTATACAGCCAGTTTTCACACAGATGACTCATTTATTTGACATTATGCAGTAACTGGATTAAACGTGAGTTGACTCTTATTAATTTTTTTTTGTTTGGCGTGAGGAGCATACGTCGTTATAGATTTTTTGATACTTCGATTCTTCATTGTTCCCTAGCAGACATACTTTTGGTGTAGGACTCCGTCTTTCATTTCTTTACTGTAGTATGAGTTCAAAGTTTCGAAAACGAGAGCGTTACGCCAGCGCAAGACTTTGAGCGTTAATACCTACTAAACAACTGAACGAAATGGTATGATAAACAATTCATTCGAACGATAAAATGTCTACGCCTTATATTCTCGCTACTTATTGATCCAAAAACTTATTTCAATAACACAGGGTATTGAAATCACGCGAATCTGTAAAAAAGCGGGCGCCCGCTCGACTAAATAGTGATTGCGCAACGATTGATGCACGATCGTTGGAATCTGTGTGTTCCCCTAAAATAGACTTCAAAACCAATGCAACTGGAAAAATCGGCATTGCAAATACAGGTCGGACTCTATTATCCGGAATATTGATTCTTTGACGTGGGACTACGTCTAACCGGAATATATGGGGGGTAACATGAAAACCTAAACACAGAACATGCAGAAAAAAATGAAACATTTCGTTTGCTTATAACTCGAACATTTCTTACAGGATAGGAAAGATGTTTGCATCTATTGATAGGGAATATTTCTACGCATCTATCGCAATTAATAAAACATTATTTTTCATTAGATAAACAATTGAAAAACAGTAAAATGTTAAGCGTTTTCTAAACACCCTTACTGCCTCGTTTTGATTGGCTCGATTTACGGTTTCCCCAACACAGCCATCAAAACCAATGAGGGAAATCGGCATTATAAACACATGGAAGTAAGGGGACTTTTGTTCCGACTGAAATGTGTTTCCCTAGGACGGTCAACCTGGGAAAATCGTGCAGACACTAGAGGCGAATGAACTTTCAAGTTTTAAAGCCTCTGTAGTATGAAAAGTAGAAGTTGAGGGGAATAGCGGGCCGTCGTCGGGTGCAGACGTGTTTCTTTTCGCTCCGCGATTGCTTGTTGTTTTGTAGTTCTACCTTCTTGCGTTCTGTTTATGCTTTCTGAGTGACAACGGTTGTTTATTGTTTCCGGTGAAAAAGTTCAGTGATTTCGCGTAAAAGTGTCTTTCACAACGTTCGCTTAAATTTCCTTGTTAGTTGCCGAAAAAGTAGTGAATGAAAAGTCAATTGTTCAGCGAAGAAAATATGTTTCTGTGTGTGTTGGTGCTTTTGTATTCATTCGTCTGTCTCTCGTTCTAACATGTTCGTTCGCTCAGTTCGTTGAGAGAAAGAATCTCTGGTGTTGGCGAGGCATGTGCGCGAGTGTATTTTTATTCAAGCGGCACAGTGAGAGTGATTCTATTTTTATTTTGCGTAATCGTCAAAATTATAGCGGTATCCGTATCATACCACTACGCGGTAGAATACAGTTTCGCAAAAGTGTTTCGTCGGATTGCTTTTAAGCAATATATCCAGTGGCGTTGAACAGTGTTTGAAAGAAAACACTAAATTCGATGACACGGTGGAATACTTTTTTCGTTTTTCCGTGTGTTAATTAACGAAACCTTGTTTTAATTTTTGACGTGTGTAGCATAAGAAGTCTCGCTCTTCACCGTGTGTAATAATACACGAGTGTGACGAAAAAAATCACCTACAAAGTGCGAAACTCCGAGTGATTTTAGGAATGCAATTGCACCCATATGCACCCATATCTTTGTAGTGTTTGTATCACGTTGCTTATTTATTAAATATTGAACGTGGAAATTTCGGTGCATATATATGTGCGTAAGAATGATAAATTGTAGGCAAATGTGACAGGTGCTGGTACCAATCAAAATGATTCGACATTCGCTATTGGTTAGATTTTGTTATATCATACTAAACACACACACAATGTTTTTGTTCAGAATTCGTAACAAGTTTTCAGCGCCACGATTGGAGTTCTATAAAGCGTAGAATAGTTCTCTCGGTGACCTTATCAGGCTTCCCAAATATAACTCTTCCCCTTAGCGATTGGATTTAGTTTTAAAGAACGTGCGATAAAAATATAACACAACCAACTAGTTTTATAGGTTTTCCTTCTCAGGATACCTAAAATTGACCTTGTCAATAGTTCGCGTTTACAAAATCACATCACTTACCACAGTGAATCCTGATTCATACCTCTCCCTACTAACAACTATCCCTTCCATGGTGAACGCTAGGGAACCACGCTATAGAGGCGACCCTTCTGGCCTTCGGGCGGCGAATATCATACTAACATTCCTTTCCTTCCCCTGGTGACTGTAAGGACGTGGCCGGCGTCGTTATTGACCATTTAAAGCTCGAATCACCGAGAACTCCACAACGAGAATGATTTGCTAGTCCCAAGCGTCATTATGTGTGTTCTTTGTGCAATTTGGTTGGCTCAGGTCAATCACGAAGAGCAACTACGAATTGTACAGTCAACCCAAGCTCAAGCTCAAGCTCAAGCTCAAGCTCTGTAATATGAAAAGTAGAAGTTGAAGTTGTTGATTCATGCAAGCCGGGGGTGCTTCTGCACCTGCATGTTTCTTTGCACTCCAAAAAGTGTTTTGCTAACACGGATTACAAAAGCGGGTACGAAAACAACGTTTTGGCTCGGTTATTCAAGATTGCATTGAAGGATATGCCTTCATATCTTCTGCTCACTGAATTTCTACACATACCATTTGATGATTAGGCAAAATGTTGATAACCACTTGAGGCGATAACGCCTATTGATTAAACAATATGTGTTCGACGTAAGTGTCAAAATCGAAACTGAGTGTCTGAAGTTCATCAAGTCAATCAAATTCGTAATTCGAAAAGTACGTATACTTGAGAGATGCAAACTTGAGAGGGAAATGTAAAATAAAATAATCGTTTAATAATTCTTCCGTTCACATATTTTGTCTTAGGCATCATACTAAACGTAAAAGGAATGTCATTTACTTGTAACGAAGAACATAATCTATCAAAATGCATGGATTGACCTTACATGGCATTTGTTCAATCTTTTTAATCACAAGGTAAATATATTTAATTCAATTGAATTCGGAAATTGTTTCATTCAATCAAAAACTGAATCGATACAAACAAATGATTGCTAAGCTAAGGTAGTCCCACGTCAACTTTGCGGTTATATCATAGATATAAACCACCCATTTATTTTCACTCCGGATAACCGAATCATAAAAAGAATTTTCTCTCGGTAAATGTAACATAATTATGATTTGCACTTACTTATTAAACGCTTTTATCTAGCTTGGCCCATTTGTATGTTTGTGACTTGTAACTTTGTCTGTAGCGCTGTACCACATTAATAGAAATTTAACCCCCTTCCTGTTGACCGTTTGATCTGAAATTTGGAACACATCTTTATCTCTGGGTGTCATTATAAAACTGTGTATTTCATGATCTTGAAAAACCAAGATGACGGCCGATACAAAATGTCGGATTATGTACATATTTTCTCAAAATACCATCAATATGGGTTTTTCCAAAACCCCATCAACATGGGTATCGAATGAAAGGGCTTGACCAGTAGAACGCAGTTATTTATGAAAAGTGTAAATCCAAGATGGAAGCCGCTACAAAATGGAGGATTACATATTTTCTCAGAACCGCTTAAAAGTGGGTATCAAATGAAAGTGCTCGACTAGTAGAACATACCAGATCATGAAATATCCAAATCCAAGATGGCCGCAGCTACAAAATAACTTATTACTTTTTAAATAGTTCCATTCAGCTTTATCTGTTTGTATGTATGTTTGAATGTTTGTAGGGTTGTCCCACCTTGATAGAAAATTGACCCGTTCCTGTTGACTGATTGATCTGAAATTTGGAAAACACCTTTAATTCTACTGTCATTATAAAACTGCGTATTCCATGGTCTTAAAAAATTCAATTTGGCCGACGCTAAAAAATTGCTGAATGGCTTGACTTGGAGAACACAAAACATAATAAACAACATAAGTTCAAAAAGGTCGCCATCACTAACTGGCCGACTATGCATTTTTTGCAACCCCCTCAATATCGGTATCAAAAGAAATGATTTGACTAATAGAATACAGTACATCATGAAAATATACCGAAGATAATTATGTAAGAAAAAGACGTTAGAATTCCATTATCCTCAGTGAGTTGTTTCATCATATACCCCACGATTTTATTTTAGTCTTATCATTGCCCTAGAATCATGAAGGAACGGATGTGATAACTACTAACTGCTACTTGCTTAATTATTTTCTAGCTATTAGTACATTGAACCGTTTAACTTAAAAAGTTTTTTTTACTTATTTTATTTTCTAGTTTTTAGTAAATTTTCGTATCATTAGTGTACATCTCTACAATTAAACCATCCAACTTTATTTTTATCTATATTTCTTACCTAACTATTTTTTGAATATTCTGATGATGGACTGTGTTCAATTAGTCAAATCATTCCATTTGATACCAATATTTACAGTATTACAAAAAAAATACATAGTTGACCATTTTGTGGCGACCTCCTTTTCGAATTTATGCTGTTCATAATGTAGTGTATTCTCCAAGTCAAGCCATTCTGCCATTTTTTAGCGGCGGGCAAATTGAATTTTTCAAGATCATGGAATACGCAGTTTTATAATGGTAGAATTAAAGGTATGTTCCAAATTTCAGATCAATCAGTGATCAGAAACAGGATCAAATTTAATTAATATGGGACAACCCTAAAAACACTCAAACATACATACAAACAGAGCAAGCTGAATGAAACCATTAAAAAGTAATTGTATATTTGGGAACTGCGGCCATCTTGGATTTGGATTTTTCGTTATCTACTGTGTTCTACCAGTCGAGCACTTTCATTTGATATCCAAATTGATGGGAGTTTGAAAAAAAATGGCACCATTATGTGATGGTGGCCATTTTGGATTTGCATTTTTCATAAATAACTGTGTTCTGCTAATCAAGCCCTTTCATTTGATACCCATATTGGCTATTCAATATGGAATTATAATACAAATTGTTCAAAATTTACGAAAATCAAAAATAAAAAACTCCAGATAATTGAGTCTAAAATTCCGGATAATCGAATCCCGGATAATCGAGTTCGACCTGTATATGCAAAGTGCGGGTAATTTTGTACCCATATGCATTTTTGCACTCCGGAATGTGCGCGGACTTCAATAGCGGTATGAACATAACTCTTTTTTGCTCGGTTATTCAAGACTGCATTGGAAGATATCCCTTCATGTCTTCAGCTCACTGAACTTCTATCGTTTCAGCGTTCCATTTGTCAAAATGTTGATAACAGTTCGCTACAATAACGTCGATAAAGTTGATTAAACAATCAAGCAAATCAAGCAAAGTTGAGGTTCGAGAAGTACGTGTACTTGGGAGATGCAACAACTGTAGAGGGAAATGTAAAATACATTTATCGTTTTGCAATTCTTCCGTTTACATATTTTGAAAGTCCACGATAAATTAATGAAATGAACAAGACATCATGGCATACGTCAGACTTGCAACGAAGAACGTGCATGAATTGAACTAAATTGGAATTTGTTCCCAATTGAGTTCGGAAATTGTTTCATTTAATCACTGATTTAATCAATAATTTAATCAATACATTGAAATGATTGCTAAGTCAAAGGTAGTCCTACACCAACGTTGCGGTTATATGGTAGGTATTATCCACCCATAGTTTTTTTTTGTGTATTACACTTAAATCGCTAAATCGTTTTATAAACATATCAAAGAAGAATTCTTCAAAATCCATTGATTTTGAACAAAAAAATAAAATCATTCCAGGTACTTGATAAAATAGCATCTTCCGGAAACATATTGAGAGTACAAATTGAAAATCTCCAAATCGCAGGTGTCGCGAAAAATTGTCAAATTTTGAACGAATATTGCTCAAACATTTCTTGATGGATTTACAAGATCCTTCAAAGATATTCAAAAACAACATATAACAAATAGCTCTATAAAAATAACTCTCGAATTTTATGTAGATTTCAAAATGATGTAAAGCTATCGGAAATCAAATCATTCTGAGGGTTATGCCCTTTATTCCGCGCGGCAAATGAGGTGAGATGGCTCAAGTCACTGCATTCCCGTAGGCGAATGGCGTGACTATAGTTTGTCACTAGGTGAGATTTGAAGTCGTGTCCTCATATGTTATCGATTCGGATATAAAAAAGAAGTTGAAAAGTAAGGTACCTTCCACAATGAAGCGAGAAACTTTGCTATCTCACGTCACTCGCCGCATGGAATACGCGGGTATATCTCGAGAACGGTTAGTCCTAAGATAAAACGTTATATATAGTTTTTCATGTAGAATCGCATTAATTCAATTTATCATGTTACTTTTCATAAATGGTTAAGATTTAACAAAGTATTGAAATTTCAAAAATTTTCAAAAATTCATATCTCCATTTTGGTGAGTTTTTCCACGGCACCACTATACGTCAAACTTCGTAAAATTGGAAAGACTTTCCAATAAAAATACCGAAGGGGGAATGTTTTGAGATATAAAAGATTTAAATATTAAATTCAATTATTGAGCAAGATTTTTTAACAGTAAATTAACAATGTTTATTTTCCTAAATGTTTAATTTATATTCCAACAACTTTGTCATACATCATACATGAATCTTTGTCATACATCATACTTGAATCAGACATCTGAATTTTGATTTACGATTTTTTGAATGAAAGAGCAATGATTTTAATTACGGTTTTTATGATAGTTTGAGACCCCTCCCCTCTCTCTAAGGGGGGCTGGCATACAAATGAAACACAAATTTCTGCATTACTCAAGAACTAATCAAGCAAATGGGGCCAAACTTGGCATGTGAGGATTTTTGTGTACGAGAAATGTTTCTTTCGTGGTTTGACCTACCTCTCTCCTCTGAAAGAAGAAGGAGGGTCTCATAAAAATAGTACACATACCAATCATATTAACACGACAATTGAAAATTTTCGAAAAATAGTTAAACATAGGAAAATTTGGAAAATCGAATTCCCAAATGTTCTACAATTACTTCGTGATAAACGTTTTATTCCATTTGATGTTTGCGCTAACGAAATTGATATTTGTTCGAAAGTGGGAATTGATTTTCAGGTGAAAAAACGCACGCCTAACTATATAAACAAAAATGATCGCCAAATGTATTGATAAGCGCAAAACTCTAGAAAAGAATAGTTCGATTTGAGATGTCTTCATTTCATTATATTGTCTGTATCCAACATGTATTCTATGTAACGAAGAAACATGTTTTTTGAAGTTATTGAAGGATCTTGAGTGAGAATTGTATCTGAAAATATATTTATAATACAATAACGAGTTTTGTTTAGAAATTTATAGTAAAATAAAATTGTAAAGTGTCTATTAGAAGATCAATCAATGAATAGTTCTGCCATCGAATCCGCGAACTCTCTCGTAGTAAGGGAACGTGAATGTTTGAAAGTATTCATATCCATTTTGGGCAGGACGAAGTTTGCCGGGTCAGCTAGTATTAATATATACACTGGAGTCGCTTTTACGCGGGGGATACGTGCCACGTAAACAAAAACCGCGTAAATTCCAAAATCCGCGTAAAAATAAACCAGAAGTTTTTAAAATCCATGTCAAAATCTAACAAACAGTTAATTATTAGTTCTAACTATTATTCTAACTATTGATTACCTGATTTTTTTGCATGCCACAATCATGATATCTGTATTTCCTTTTATTTCTCAGCTACTAATCAGTGATACAATACAAACTTATTTCGTGAAAAGTCACATCAATTAGCATATTGAATTATTATGCGGTTGATACGCACCACGTAAAAAAAACCACGTAAATTCCAAAATCCGCGTAAAAAGCAACTTCAGTGTACTTTCAAGGGTTATGGTTAAGTGTTAACATGAGAGCTATTTTAACGTAGGTCTACGTTTAACAGAAAGGTGTAGGGTAAATAATGAAAGATTCCAATTGCTTTCAACCCGACCATTTCTGGCGAGACTGTAAAGATGTTTCAATCTGTTGAAAATGTTCCCACGCATCAAACGAAGTATTGCGTAATTGAAAAACATTAGGCATTATCTATACGTACTTACGTGGGATTTTTGATCGATCAAATTTATACTCTTCAAATTGTATCGACCAGAACGAGGAAACAAAAGTAGCAACAAAGTGTAATTTGAATATATCAGTACCATTGCGCAAACAATCGTAGCCAACCATCATGCATCACCTCATCCATTATAAAAAAAAGGAAGCCACATTAAAAATATTCAGTTCGCTCTGACCAAACACGGCTTCTATTTTGTAGCCGTATTCAACGAATTTATTTTCTCAGAATATGCACAAAGCAACCATAGTGCAGAGCAAAGCAGAAGTGAAATATTAACAAGGAGAATATAAAATAATGAGTTTGCCATCCGTTCGAAAATTCATAACTCGGGAACGAAATAAGATAAAAGCCGTAAAGCCGTAAAAAATGAACTCCCTGCCCCGTGAGGCTAACGCCATATGAGCCTTTATAAAAATATATATTTTGGAAAAAAGCCGTAAACGCTAATCACTGTAGGGATTGTTGCAAATACTGTCTTCTCGAGAGAATCCTTCAACTGTTGCAAATTTCGATGAGAACCTGTACAGGCACGCTCCTAAAACCTAGTCCAAAGTAAATAATCCTGTGGATTGAGTTCCGGGCTATCGGATGTCCAAACATTCGCGAAGATCTTTACATCGTTCCAATGTTTTTTTTCCAATCTCGGCGTCATCACCCAAGCTGTGAATATTCACACGAAATACCACTTACGATGCGCTTGAAAACATTTATTTCAGCTGTTAGACGTTTTTGTTTGCGAAGAAACTGTACCGAACGCGTTTATGAACGGCCATTGTGTAGCCGCACATACCTGGATGACCACTCCTCTAGGTCTTCTCTTTCTTGAAATTGTTTTTGATGAAAAGATGCACCACGTTGGTTTCCCTACCGTCAGGGAGATAATATTTTTGTACAATTGAATCAAACATACGAATTATTGCTTTCATGCGTTGTCATAGGTGATGATGGTGGAACAAATCAACTGAGTATTAACACGTTGAGCCCGCGTCGGTCCCTAGGGACTGACGTTGAGCTTTTTGGCAGGAAAGCGTTGACTGACTGTGAACACTTTCTAGTTGAATTTCTAACTATTTTATATTTATAAAATGAGTATCTTTGAGAGCAGGGACCGACACTGATATTATGTAAACGCTCTTGATGCGGGCTGAATGGAAAGTGCAGCAAGAAAAATTCGGGGCTCATTGTGGTATTTGTGTGTCTAGTGGAATAACGCTCATGAAACATACGAGTTTATAATCAAGTTTAGTATGAATTTTTGGGATAAAATTAATAATTACAAATTTAAAAAAACTTTTAAATTTTTCACTTCCAAAATGTTATTTTAATACCCTAATTCAGATATTCCACTACTATATCCTGTACTAAATTTTCTCATCTTTCAAATGAAAGTAACAGAATCGGATTACGTAGCGTACTTTTCAATGCAGAGTCAGTTTGAGCTAACAGAGTCCGAAACAAAGAAAAAGTTCTATAATTCTGTCATCGTTGAAATTCTAACATATGCGTAGAAGAATTTTTTCGTGAAATATAACCGTCTATCATCTCCTGAGAGATTCTGGAAAAAATATCTTTTTTATATGAGAAAGGTGTTTTTTCACTTTAAGGGAATGAATCAAAAATTCAAATTTATCCTATAATGGGGACACTTACCCTAATTTATGACAATTTATGACATAAAAAAATTATGAAAAAATGTTCTGTATCTCGATATCTTCCTAACTCGATGGTTCCTTTGGATATCGAGTTAGGGAGAGTTGACTGTATATTGTGCCTGGCTTTTGTATTGTTCGCGCGAAGACAAGAATGAATCACGAATGAGCCCTTTTCAGTTGCTTCTATAAAATCATCAACCCATCTCAGGGCCACCAAAATATTCTCTACAGTTTGATGCATTCTAAAGTAATATCCGAAGTGGTAAACAGGCGAATCGAATTGATTCTGATACTAGTTTTGGAATTACTGATTTCGTTGCGTTGTGCCTTGCTATGTGTTTTTTAAATTACCCTTGTGTCAAGTCCAACCTTAATGACCTATTCCAGCGTGACGTGACAACTCTCTGTCTCACTAAAAACAGTTTTTTTCTTGTTTTCATGTATAAATCACACGATTTCCAAATGGTAAACGATTTTAAAGTGAAATTGAGGAAATTTCCTATAAGAATCTTCAGTTGGAGAATATTTTCCAATTGAATTCGCTTGTTGCCAGCCCAATACTTTTGTGACGTGACAACACCTGTCTTTTTGCGGGTTCCGACCTTTGAACATTAATGTTGTATTTTCAGTTCCGTTTCAAAACATACAAATAAACTTTGTTCTATGATTTGTCAATGAAAGATGAACGTTGATTCCTGTATACTCAGTTTTTCAAAAAACTCGCAAGAACATGCATTTTGACGGCATGCATTTTGTGACGTGACAACGCGCTCTGTGCGAATGAACAGTCTCCACGAAGCGTTGTCACGTCCGTGGACCAACCAAATTTTGTGGGTTGTTGACCTTCATTGTTTGCTCAGAGAAACCCAAGTATAAAAATGATTGAATGTTCATCTGATAAACTAAACAAATGCTCTATTTTTGTGACGTGACAACGCTTCAAAATACCTGTTTTTCAAATGCTTGTTTCTCATAAATTACAAGATGAAACGTAGGTCTACCCGCGGCTCTTCAAACAAACGTTAAATCACCCATTCAAGGGTATATAGACATTGAAGTTTAGTTAAGCATGTGCAGAGATATCTCCAGAAACATAAAAATAGTGAAAACCTAAAACATTTTAAATATAATTATTTAGTTTTTTAAACTCGCCTCTCTCAAAGGTTGGTGCATAAAAATTAAATTTGTTACGAAAAATTTATGATATAACTAGTGCTTATTTAAATAACGTTTTCAATTTTCTCCTAAAACTAGATTTAAAATTTGATTCTCTGGTGCATAACCTCATGGAATGGGTCTAATGCCAGCTGATCAAAATGATGCCTTTACGGATAGAGTGAGTTCATGTATTCCTCGAGTTGTAATGAATTGTGCGTTGGACTCTAACAAGCTGAACATTTGTCACGTTAATATACAGAATATGTGTGCGCGCCAAACCAAATTTGACGAATTTAAAATGTGTTTTCTGAATAGTAAAATTGATATTATTTGTGTATAAGTATTTACTATAGAAATGATATTTCATGTAGAGTGTTATGTTCATCTGAATTCTTTGCAGAAATTCATTATTCCAATCGTACGGAATATTTGTTTCTTGAAGTGGGCTACATGAATGATAAATTTTTGTTGGCTACTGTTTACAATCCGCCCAATTCGGATTGTTCTGAAATACTATCCGAAAAATTACCTGAGTTTTCTTTGAATTACCTCAACACCATCATAATAGGTGATTTCAATACTGATCTTAAAAAGAACTGCATAAAAACTTCAAAACTACTGAGCGTTACTGATAATTATGGGTTAAACTGCATCAACACCGAGCCCACGCATTACCATTCCAATGGATGTTCTCAAATCGATTTGATGTTCTCATCCAATTCAAATTTTGTGGGCACCTGTCATCAGGTATCTGCTCCAGTGTTTTCTAATCATGACATTATCTTTGCGTCGCTTGAAGTGTCCCGCGTTCCAATATCGGATGTTTATGCTTACCGTGATTATAAAATGGGTGGGTTATATCTATGAAATAACCGCAAGGTTGACGTGGAACTACCTTAGCTTAGCAATCATTCGTTTGGATTGACTAAATTCTTGATTGAATGAAACAGTTTCCAAATTCAAAATATTTGCTCTGTGAGTGAAAAAAAATGAACAAATGCCATGTAAAGTCAATTCATTTATTGTGATTGATTGTTCTTCGTTACAAGTAAATTTAATGACGAACCTTTTACGTTTGGTATGATGACTAGAACAAAATATATGTACGGAAGAATTATCAAACGTTTGATGAACCAGCCTAAGGCTGAAAATCTTTCCAATAGACAAAAAAAAAATTATCAAACGATTATTTTATTTTACATTTCCCTCTGAAGTTTACATCCCAAAAGTGTACATTCTTCTCGAATCTCGAATTTGCTTGAAACTGGGAAGTTCATTCGCATCTAGTGTCGATGCACGATTTTCCCAGGTTCCTAAGTTTAGAAGATCATGTTAGGACAGACATATTCCACTCTGCACAAAGGCAAGCGAGGACAAAAGTACTCGCAGTTTGCATTTATTTGCAGAGCCGATTTCCCCAGAAACCTCGGTTTTGAAGTCTGTGTTAGGGAAACACATTTCAATCGGAACAAAAATACCCCCGATTTGTATGAATTCGCAATGCCGATCTCCCCACGCTCCATGGATTTGAAGTCTGTGTTAGGGAAACACATTCCAGTCGGAACAAAAATACCCCCGACTTGCATGAATTTGAAATACCGATTTCTCCAGGCACCTTGGTTTAGAAATCTCTATTAGGGAACACATTTCGGTGGGAACAAAAGCTCCCCCTACTTTCGTGTGTTTGCAATGCCGATTTCGCTGCTTGGTTTTAAAGTCTGTGTTAGGGAACATTTTTCGATGAGAACAAAAGTTCCCCTACTTTCATGTATTTGCAATGCCGATTTCCCCAAGGCTGCTTGGTTTTGATGGCTGTGTTAGGGAAACCGTAAATCGGACCAATCAAAATGATGCAGTTAGGGCGTTTAGATAACGCCTAATATTTTACAGTTATTCAATTGTTTATCTAATGAAAAACAACATTTTGTTAGTTGCGATAGATGCGTAGAAATATTCCCTATCAATTGATGCAAACATCTCTCCTATCCAGTACGAAATGTTCGAGCTATAAGCATTCGAAATCTTTCATTTTTTCCTGCATGTTCTGTGTTTAGGTTTTCATTTTACCCTCCATATATTACGGTTAGACGTAGTCCCACGTCAAAAATGTAAATATGAGTGAACTTTTGAATGCAGTTGGTTTAGTTAATTGGTCTTTATTTGAGAGCATAGATGATTCAGATATTGCAGTTGATTTATTTAATGATATAGTATTATATGACACCTTTGTTCCTGTGCGCTATTGTAAACCTAGAGTTAATCCATTGTTTACCAGCGAAATAGCTGAAGCTATCATTGAAAGGAATATCGCCTATCGTATTTGGATATCGAACCGTACCTCCGATAATCATGTCCAGTATAAACAAATACGTAACAGAGTTACTAATTTAATAAATGTAGCTAAATCAGACTATGTTTCTAGCCAAATTGATTCTTCAAATTCCAGTAAAGAAGTATGGAATGAGTTGAAAAGGATCAATGTTTTACCTTCGTCATCATGCGCTGCTCAGCTTAGTCATTCCAGTAACGAAATCAAGGCATATTTTGGAACAAATTTTATTCAAGACAGTAGTTTCACATCGGTTCCACCATTGAATGATCATGGTTTCAAATTTACATCAATTCATGATTATGACGTTATTTTTGGGATTTCCTCTATAAAATCTGATGGAGTGGATCTTGATAATGTGCCACTTAAGTTAATTCGTCTGATTTTATCCCATATCTCGCCAACAATAACTAGAATATTCAACTTGATTATCTCTTCCGCAAAATATCCTCGTGCTTGGAAGTCGAGTAAGGTCATCCCTATTCGTAAAAAACCTAAAAGTAATATTGATAGCAATCTGCGACCAATCATCAGTATCTTGTGCGCACTTTCCAAGGTATTTGAAAAAATTTAAAAATCTCAAATGAACAGTTTTGTTTGTGCCCACAGTTTATTGTCCCCTCATCAATCTGGTTTTCGCACTGGTCATAGCACTACAAGTGCCTTCTTAAAGGTGCATGATGATGTTCATTCTGCAATTGATAAGAAAGGCCTTGCCTTTCTTCTCTTAATTGATTTTTCCAAAGCGTTTGATAGGGTGTCCCATTCAAAAATATTGCAGAAGTTTATGTTTTCCAGGTGTGCCGTACGCGTTGGTCTGATGGAAATTTACTACCAATAAATTCATCCAAAACCAAAGTGATGCTGATCAAGAAAAGTCTGAATGTGAACATCCTTCCTGAAATAAAACTTGGCAATCATACTATAGAATATGTGTCCAAAGTTTCCGTTCTTGGCTTCCTTGTACAAAACAATTTTGAATGGGATAGCCACATAGCCGTACAATGTACAAAAATCTTTAACGGTTTACGATTGCTAAAAATTTCTTCGAGTAAACTACCTACAGTTTTGATAACTGTAGGTAGTTTACTAATTTCAAATTATTTAAATTCCTATTATCACCACACTTCATATATGGTGATGTTTTCCGTTTGAATGCATCTAGCATGGCATTGGATGGTCTTCGTATTGCCCTTAATTGCTGTGTTCGATACGTGTTCAACTTATCCAGATTCTGCAGAGTTACTCACCTCCAACAACAATTAATTGGTTGTCGATTTAACGGCTTGCATAAATTGCGATCTTGTATAACTCTCTTCAAAATTATAAATACAGCATCACCTTCTTACTTGTTTGAAAAATTACAGCCTGCTCAAAGTATTCGTATAAGAAAGTTTTTATTACCTCGTTGTCGCACGTCTCATTACCGGAAAACTCTATTCGTGCAACGCATCACTTTTTGAAACCTACTACCAGCTGATATTAAGCTTATTCGTTCCATAAACAAGTTCCGTCGCGAATGTGTGGCAGTGTTAAACGCAAAGAATCAGCAATAAAATAATTACTTCATTACATTGAATTATAATTGTAAAAGTCTCTAAATAACGCAGAAACGTTGAATTTAAGCTCAGATAAACTAATTGTAGCAACTCAAAAGGATTGTCCTTACGCTATAAGTAATAGATGAAATTGAAATTGAAATTGAATTGAAGGACACTTGTGGATTCTGTTTTTTGCGCAGAGCGTCACAAAACTCTTGTCGATATTTTCTTGGTTCTTGCGAGTTTTCTAGTTAACTGAATATATTAGATTTATGCATTTTCAATTTCAGTTAGAATCTGTTGTTGACAAATCATCATTTGTCGTCGTTTGTATGTTTTGACACGGAGCTGGAAATACACCATTAATATTCGAGAGTCGGATACCGCAAAAAGTCAGGTGTTGTCACGTCACAAAAGTGTTTGACTGACAATCAGCGAATTTAATTATAATATATTCTCAGAATGAATATTCTCGTAGGAAAATGTGTCAATCGTGCGTTCAAGTGTTGAAAAACGTGAAAAAATATGTTTTTAGTAAATCAAAACGTTGTCACGTTACACTACACTGGATCATATATCAGCGAAGGCATGTAAGGATTGATGTTATAATTTTGTGAGAGACAAAAGAATCAAACAAAACATGGCCAATCGATGGTTCGGCAGCGGAAAACTTGAGATTCGCATCCCTAGCTTTTAAGACTTTTAACCGCTACGACTACATTTTTTGCGGGGAACAAAACTAACAAACAAACCTGGAATTTATTGAATAACAAAAAAAAAAGGTTGACTGTTGTTATTCCAACCTGAGTAACAACACACTGCTTGCTTATCGCAGGCAGGCAATTGCCGCCTAGCGCATAGCGTTGAATCTAAGCGCAGCTCGAGTATTCCGTGATTTCAAGCTGTTATAAGTTAATTGCCACTGATAAGCTAGCTAGCTCTCAGTGTTCGTTGTTTTGATTATAATTTGACCTTCCACGGAATGATGTGTATGTTTGAAAAAAAAAACGTCCAGAATACGAATTTATATAGTTCAGAGCGAACGCATGACATTTCAGAAGAGCCGCAGACATTGTCACATTCTACTAGTCCCGGTACTTAATACGTCTTATAGATTGAAGATTGATCCCTGTAATGCTGTTTATTTTCAATGCCAAACATATTTTTCGTTATTCGAAACCACGTTTAGCCACTGGACGCACAAAATTTAAATTGATCCATTAGAATCAGAGAGAATAAGTTGAGAGGCAGATAATTGGTACAAGCCCGCTCTTTGAAATTTAAAACATTTCTCGATTGGGATAGCCCCGAAAATGATAAGAAGTGGCGCGACAATAAATTGTCCTTTTAACCCACGATACTCAACCAAAAACATTGAAATATGGAAGAGGAAATGACTAGATTTAGGGATGTTCCGCCTTGTACGGGGTTGGTTCAATTTACCGGATGAAGAAGATAATGCTAAAACCTTCATGAACATAATGCTACCACATGCGGAAACAAAAATGCCGCCAAAAGGGCAGTTAATGAATGATAAAATTGATCTAATGCAATGATCAGCCCATGCCCCGAGCTAAATTCAATAGATAACCTCAAATAGATTGTAAAAATGTTCGTGAACTCTTCGAAACCTAGGACTGAAGAGATGTTCGGGAAGCATGGTATGCTATTTCTGTCAATAAATACCGGAGCCTCATGAAGCCAATACCGAAGATACCGTGTGAAGTGATCCAGAGTGAGTATTGGTGATTAATACCAAGAGAAGTATTTTTCTGACCGTTTGTAGCTGGAAATGATGGAAAAACCGACTTGGGTACCACATCGATATACATCTCCTCTAACGATCGCTTCGAGTAGTGGGCCGATGCAAGATTTGGCCAGAACACCGTGTCTTCGCACTTATGGTATTTCTTGATGAACGACGCAACTTCCGGCAGGCACTTCGTACTTTTAATTTCCACGTTCACGGCCAGTCCGGAGCTAGAGAAGAGCAGCTTTGAGATCCCCTTCTCGCTGATTGTTAACCACAGCAACACCTTTTTGAAGAGCTTGGCATGTGAAATAAACTTCACTTCGTGAGGAAAGTGAAATACAAAGGGCCCTGCCAGTCGTTGCCATCCTGGGTGAGACAGGTCTCGTCGTCCATCACCACCGCCACGTCGCGATTCGCCGCAAAAATCGTCTTGACCATCTTATTCAGTCGCTGCCGCTGCGTCATTGCCTGCAGCTCCGAAACCAGTGGACGGGACTTCCGCTTCCTGACATGTATGTCCATGTTCGCTAGGTATTTTTTCACAGTTTGGCCGACCTCCTGGCCAAGCGCACGCAGCGATGTAGCCACTTTTCCCTCGATCTTTCTCTCCAGCATCCTTTGAACTTCTTGTCACTCAGAGTGGTCGGTCGTCCGGAACCGGGCTTTCTTTCGATGCTCTGTTTGTTGTCCAATAGTGCCAAAATACCAAGGGAAGTATTTTTCTGAACGTTTGTAATTGGAAATGATGGAAGGGCAGTTTTTTTCGAATGTTTGAATTTTTTTTCGAGTGCAATAACCAACTAATTTGTTGTGATATAAAACATGGGATTTCTGATTTGAAATTTGCATTAAAAAAAATACCTTTTTCGGATGGCGATAAAAAAAACTAAGACAGATAATTGAGTTTGATAGATTTCCCATGGAAGGTAATTATATTAGCTTACTTGCAAAAAAATTCTACCCCCTTTCGAGCGGACATCCGGCAGTTAAAAGGAACATTCGCAATGGCGGACGAAAATATGCGCGAAGGCATGTTTTTGAGTTCTCTCTTAATTTTTTTGATGAATTTTCCATTTTCGTCCACAAAGTGCCGGACGATGTCCGTTTTCGACGCGGCGGAGTACCGTTCTTTGAACGCGCACACTTCTGAACGGAGTAGCTTCAATGTTTTCGCCATCACGGTTAGAGTTCGACTGATAGAGCAGTCAATTTTTTTCTGCTGACTCATGGGTTACTCTGACTGATGCTTCATGGGTCGGCCAGTGCGCGTGAAGGCAAACCCATGAAAAATCGGCAATGTTTGTCCATTTTTTTAATGTAAACGTCAGCCAAGTAAGTCGCCGTTACGAATTTGTTTCAATAAGTAATGATCTTATGATGATGTTCTTTGCTGTATAATTCTAACTACAAAGATTAGTTCCCGGTTGGAAATTTTAGATTTGATTTTAGATTTTCCGGATTCAGAAATCACAAAAGAATTTAAATTTCACAATCATTATTCATACTCCTAAATAAGGTTTTCGATTTAGATTCCATATTCGGATTTCAAATTTAAATTATAGTTTCAGATTCTGTTCAAGTTCGGGACAGGGAGATTTACAGGGCCTCGGTACTATTGTGGGCAATGCGAAATGATAGTTGATGATGTGCTTCGTTTATAATGTAGGACTACGTTTAACAGAAAGATTGGAAATGAAAACATAAAAATTGAACGTGTAACGAAAAATGACGTTTATAGTTCGACCATTGTTTGATAGCACGCAGAGATATTTACATCTATCGATAAAAAATATTTCTACAGACTAATAGAGAAAATAACATTGGTTTGTACAAATTACGTCGATCTGCAGAACAAAATTCAATACCCGTTTTAGTTATTTGACGCAACCTCCACTCTGTTACTGAACATCATGGTGTTAATAAGGGTGTTCCTCATAACAAATAGTAGACTTATAAGATTTATAATATTTTAAAATCTATTTTTCATCACAAATTGTCCATGAGAATAATCAATAAACACACTAGAATTGCTTTTTTTCTGTCAGGGTTGCGATTGCATGTTCACATTGCAGAGCGAAATAGTTTAGATTAGCTCACTCCGAAATATCTTCCCTTTGAAGATTATATATGTTTGGCATTGTGCATCTTGAATGCACTGATGTGAATCCACTGACAGTAATGTTAACTCTATATTTGGGCCCTAACATCAATTGGATAACAAAATTGGAGGAGAATTTTGCAGTTTCACTGTTTTCCAATATTTGTTTTGTTTTCAGCATACATAGAAATTATATGATAGTAATCAAACACAGATATGTGTCATTGAAAAAGGGACTGGCTGGGTAAGGATGTAAAAAGTGGCCCAAACCTAATCACCCGGTCTATGGAAAATATTGTATAGGGTACCAAATCAGCAATTTTGACTATTATTTTGAACCCATATGAGGTTCACAATCTAGAGTAAAAACGTACTTTTAATTTTTTTTTGCACGTCACTCTTGATAGCTTCGGGATAAAAATTTTTAAACAAATCAAAAATTGAAGTACCAAAAAAATTGAAGAAATACTGAATTTTTTTTTTGTTATTTAGGAATTCAGTACTTCTTTTATTCATACGAGTATTCGTAATCCAGCGCTATTCCTTTATCACCAGCGCTATGGAAGGTATTGTTACAAATTAGAAAACTAGATAATATTTGGTAGTTTTGGTGGGTTGTTTGTATGGTGAATCTCATAGGGGTTCAAAAAATAGAGAGAAAGAGAGGGGAAGAGAGAGAGAAAGAGAGAGAGGAAGAGAGAGAGAGAAAAAAAGAGAAAAAGAGAGAGAAAAAAAGAGAGAGAGGAAGAGAGAGAGAGAGGAAGAGAGAGAGAGAGAGGAAGAGAGAGAGAGAGAGGAAGAGAGAGAGAGAAAAAGAGAGAGAGGAAGAGAGAGAGAGAGAAAAAGAGAGAGAGAGAGAGAAAGAGAGAAAAAGATAGAGAGAAAGAGGAAGAGAGAGAGAAAGAGAGAGAGGAAGTGAGAGAGAGAGGAAGAGAGAGAGAGAGATAGTGAGAGAGAGAGGAAGAAAGAGAGAGAGAGAGAGAGAGGAAGAGAGAGAGAGAGAGAGGAAGAGAGAGAGAGAGAAGAAGAGAGAGAGAGAGGAAGAGAGAGAGAGAGAGAGGAAGAGAGAGAGAGAGAGGAAGAGAGAGAGAGAGAGGAAGAGAGAGAGAGAGAGAGAGAGGAAGAGAGAGAGAGAGAGGAAGAGAGAGAGAGAGAGAAGAAGAGAGAGAGAGAGAGGAAGAGAGAGAGAAAGGAAAATAGAGAGGAAGAGAGAGAGAGAAAGGAAAATAGAGAGGAAGAGAGAGATAGAAAAAAAAGAGAGAGAAAGAGAGAGAGAGGAAGAGAGAGAGGAAAAAAAGAAAGAGAAAGAGAGAAAAAAAGAGAAAGAGAGAGAGAAAAAAAGAGAAAGAGAGAGAGAAAAAAAGAGAGAGAGAGAAAAAAAAGAGAAAGAGAGAGAGAAAAAAAGAGAGAGAGAGAGAGAAAAAAAAAGAGAGAGAGAGAGAAAAAAAAAGAAAAATAGAGAAAGAAAAAGAGGAAGAGAGAGAGAGAGAAGAAAAAATCGAGGGGTTGTATCTGGGACACGACCGCTTAAGACGTAGGACTACGCAATCTTTTTTTATCATTTCGAATATTTTTTGCGAATGCATCGAAATTTCATAAATAACTAATTAGTACAAAGTTTCGGGGACCCTGAAAAGTTTGAATGGCTTGCGTGGTTTTGTAGAATAATTTCGAGAAGCAACGATTCTTTCTTGCCTTTGCGAGAACAATACACTAATTGGTCATATGTCGCAATTTGGTTCTTTATATCAATTTTATATTCTTAAAATATCAAATATCAATCTTAATATCAAATTTATATTGCACTGAGTATTTAACGAGAGGCATCTTCCGTGCATCGTCATTCAACAAGCATCCCACACGGGTCTAACAGATGCACACAGTTGCAGCGATAACAATGAGACATCGAAGCACACTTCATGTGAAATATTCGCTAGCGTTCACAGCTCGAGGGGAAACATAGAACACAAAACGAACAGAATAAGCGACCTTTGTTGTTTCGGGCACAGAAATATTCTGAGATTTTCCTCAGAAGAGATGCAATATATATATACGCTAGCGACAGCTAACTAATAAGCGATATATATTATCGCAAATATTCTCTTTTCGC
Source organism: Toxorhynchites rutilus septentrionalis (assembly GCF_029784135.1). Lineage (NCBI taxonomy): Eukaryota > Metazoa > Arthropoda > Insecta > Diptera > Culicidae > Toxorhynchites > Toxorhynchites rutilus. Next base: position 170,369,732 of record NC_073746.1, read on the forward strand.
TATCCCCCTTTGTTGTTTCTATTCTAGTGGCCGCATAAGTTGCCCGTTATTGACAGCTCTGTTCGGGAAAGCACACAAATGGACAGAACAAACAAATGGGAATGCTTCCCATTTTCATCAATTTAAACCATATACAGAATATGGGATAGTTTTGTATATCATATCAAACAAATCTTAGAAAAGTTCCAATTCGATTGGTATGCAAATCGTTAAAATCCGTTTGCAGCAAGAATAGTTATTAACGTTAACTTTATTTCATGAAAACGTGACCTGTTTTTTTATTTGGCACCCTTAATGTAAGACGTAGTCCTACGTCAAAAAAGAGAAAGAGAGAGAGAAAAAAAAGAAAGAGAGAGAGAAAAAAAAGAGAAAGAGAGAGAGAGAGAAAAAAAAAGAAAGAGAGAGAGAGAAAAAAAGAGAAAGAGTGAGAAAGAGAGAGAGAAAGAGGGTTTCGTTGTATACCTGTATATGTCTCGAATCGGGCACTTTAACTGGTGCTCTTTTTGTTTTGCCATTTCAAATTGATTTGTTGATTTTACAGTGTAGATTTTAATTGTTCCTTCACCTAAGCCAGAATCGTTGTAGATTGTCTTTCTTTTCTCATTGCCGAATTTATCATTTTAGTCTACTGTGGTGAAGTGAGATCGGTATATTCTATAAACTTATTGAAACATGGATTCTTCTCTTTCATTTATATCAGAGTTCGTTTCCATTCAATTTGGAAACAGGAAGCTTTCATTGACGACTGAAACTGTTGGAATGGGCTGTACTCATGATCGTCTCAAAAAAAGGGTAAAAAGAGGCATAGAGGCTTTGATGAGCAGAAGAGGAATCATTAACCCAACGTCAATGAGGTGTAAAATGAAACGTAGCAAAAAAAATAAACAAAAACTGTTAGCATCAGTTCTAAAAATATGCGAAAAATTTGAACAATTTGGAAGTGTGACGAACTACTTGGCATAGAAACGGTGGAAAACTACAATAGAGATGGGCAAATCAGCTCATCATGGTGAGCGGCTCAAAGCCGTTCAGCTCATACAAGTGAGCTGCTCATTTGGAACAGCTCTTCAGCTCAGTTGAATTTTGCAGTTGTCCACACAATCGCATATGAAACGTAATCACCATGGGACATTGCATAGTGTGCATTTTTTTAATAGACGGAAAGCAAAAAATAAACGAATTTAATTCGTAATTGTACAAAAACTAAAACTGATATGAATTCTAATAATATAATATACAACAAATACTGAATGCTGAAATCCAACATAGAAGATGCTTAGGATATGCTGAACTTAAACAACAGAAAAACCAGCAGTAGCCAAATAGAATGCCTCCAGGAATGTTGGCCGAGACAACGTTTTTTGAAAAAAAAACATCAAAAATTTTGGTAAAATTGGCTAAATTCCGAGCAGGATAAGCCGCAGGCGTACTGCTCACAAAACTATCCAAATAAATTCAATAGAAAATTTGTAGTCTCTCTTACTTCGTAGATCTCTGGATCAGAATGTTTGAAATTATGAGGTAAAACCTCCCAACTCACTTTTGACGTAGGACTACGTCTAACCTATCAATATTTTAATATTTCGATGTGAACAAGAGTTCAGTTTTTGAACGCTAATACTTCCTCAATTAATGAATGGATTTAGGTTCGAAATACACACATTGATAGGAAATATCCTCAGCAATTGTTTATATGCTACACATTACGGGTTTTCAGCTCATATAAAGTTCAAATTGGTGAAAAACTGGAAGAAAGAATTCTTTACTTTCCCATACACTTTGCGCTCCCGCAGCAAACAGCTATTCATTACAAGCAACCACGGGTACGGGCGAAAAGTATGGAAAAGGTGAAGGAGGGAGACACAAAAGAGATAAGAGATTACAAATAAATATAGGCGGTCGCTACAACCTTAACTATATGGCTATATAAAATGAGCGATGGTGGGGCTTGAGCACATTCTATCATCGGACGCCAAGCAGGATGGACGATATCTTGAAATTGATTGTCAGCAAAAGAGATATCGCTGCATTCACCGGGGATGTATGCGGTGCGATACCGCAAGAGTGAGAGACAGCAGTTTCAATGGGATGTGGAGCAGGAGAGCCTATCGAAGTGTGTTAAAAGCGGTGGAAGCGTCGCGCCGGGTGAATGAATGGCTAATAGCGCTCGATTTGATAGAATGCTGGAGTTTTTAAACGTTTTTTTTAGCTGTGACATATTTGTATGTTTGTATGTAACATCTTCGTCTATGGCGCGGTACCACATTAATTGAAATTCGACCCCTTTCCTGTTGACCGGTTGATCTGAAATTTGGAACACACCTTTATCTCTGCAGTCATTATAAAACTGCGTATTTTATGATCTTGAAAATCCAAGATGGCGACCGCTACAAAATGGCGGATTACATATTTTCTCAAAGCCCCATCAAATATGGTATCGGAGATTGACTAGTAAAACACAGTTATTTATGAAAAATGCAAATCCAAAATGGCCCCCACCACAAAATGGCGGATTACATATTTTCTCTAGACCCCATCAATATGGGTATCAAATGAAGGACTTGACTAGTAGAGCACAGATATTCATGAGGAGTGCAAAGCCCAATTATATCACGATACCAGACGGTAAATCCCTATTACGATATGCTTGCCATCAACTTTGTGTTCCTTGACGGCTGAACAATAACTCCTACAACATTTGCACAACAAATTTTGATTTTTTCGTATTTGAATCTAAACGAAATTCTTCACAGATCTATGAACATGTGGTATGGCGTTGTCATGCTGTAAAATTATCTTGCCGTTTCTATTCTTCTATTCCGGTGGATTTTTCTTCTGAGCTCTGTGTGTCTTGAAATTTCGACAGCTTTCCATGTTCTTTATCTATATAAATAAAAATGTAAGGCAAAATCTGTTGGTAAGCGGAAAACCCGAAGAAAGGATGGTCCGATTTTAGCCTTCTTTATTTTGTTGTATTCGTCTCTTCCTGTAGATCAATATAGTGGAGAGAAACATTGGAAAATTTTCGGAAAATCCTGAAGGAACGTCAGAAAATTCGGAAAATTAAATCCTCACATGTTCGAAAATTACATCATAATGAGCGTTGTTAGTCCATTCGACATTTGCGCTATCGAAATTGATCTTTGTTCGTAATTGGAAATGGATTTTCAGGCGAGATAACGCATTTTCATATCTTATATCTTCTATAAATGAAAATGGAAGACCAAATGTGTTGGTAAGCCAGAACCCGAAGAAGGAATGGTTCAATTTGAGTCATCTATATTTCGTTGTATTCGTCTCTTCCCGTAGATCAATATAGCGAAGAGAAAAATCAGGATTTTCAGACGGAATAACGCATTCCTATATCTTCTATCTAATGGAAGGCCAAATGTGTCGGTGTTCCCTAAACCCGAATTATGAATGGTCCGATTTGAGCTGTCTTTATTTTGTGATATTCTCTGTATCAAACATGTATTCCATGCAACGAAGAAACATGTTATATCCAAATGCTTGAAGAATCTTGAACGAGAATTGTGTCTGAAAATAATTTTATATTATAAGGACGAATTTTTGTAGAAGAACTAGACAATTTATAGTAAAAGGAAATTGTAAACGGTCAAAAGGTAATCAATCAATGAAGAGTTCAGTGATTGGACTCACTAACGTTCACTTAGTAAGAAAACGTGGATGTTTGAAAGTATTCAAATCAAAAAATCTATTTTGGGTGGGACGAAGTTCGTCGGGTCAGCTAGTTATTCAAATAAAAACCGTGTGCTTCTGAATCATTTCAACTACTTTTTACACATGCTTATCGATGAAGCATATTTTTGCGAGCTTTGACGAGCAAGTCATCTGGACTTTTCTTCAGAAAAAAAATAATGCAATGAATCTTTCCGCAAATGGCGTTTTCTCAGTACATAATTCGACATTTTCAGAGACGCAGAAGTTTCGCGAAAACTTGGATTAGGCAATGGTGGCAATGAAAAAAATACACCACACATTGTAAGTGTTTATATAAACTAAAACTGTCAGCATCAGCATCACCACATAAACAACGATCCGTTCAGATGGATTACTTCAATCCACCCGACGACAACAAATGCAAACAAACTGGCAATGCCAAGCAAAACATAAATAATGCAAGTATTAAAATAACAATAACATCGACAGCACTGCACAACTGTCGCACCTTGGGTCTCGGGAAAGGGGGGTCATGAGCTTAGGATACGAAATAATATACTAACCGATTCTAGAGAGTAATCCCAAATTTTGAGGCACTGTTTGTTCACTTCCCAGCCGGAGAAAATTTGTTGAACACAAAATAAAATCAACACACACCGAACAAAATTTGCCCGTCGGGTGCTTATGATAATAAACAGAACACAACAAAGCCTAAAACCGCGGAATAATCACTAATCATGAGAAGCGCGCTGATCCCGGCTCGCACACACACACGACCACATATGCGCTGCTCGAATGGAATCGCAACCCGCACACACTCACACAACCGTGCGCACCAAAATAAATCACCACACCGAAAGCGCAACTCTTTTTTGGCTCCTTTTGCTTATTTATTTTTCTTTTTTCATTTTTCAATTCAGCTCGTAATTCCTCCGCAAGGACTATATTTTACTTTTCCTTTCCGAGTTTTGGTTTTCTTTTGATCTGGCCTCTCTCATTCAAGCACTACAATTTTTTTTCTTCTTTCGATTCAATATTTGCTCTCGTGTTTTACGCGTTTCTCTCTTCTTGGTCGATATAACACACCACACAACTTATTCGTCGTTATTATTCACTGCTTTTATCGGTTCCCATCTCTTCAACGAATCACTTAGCACACTTTTCTTCCTGGCGGCGGCTCTTCCTTCAAACGGGGAGTAGCATTTCAGAACACATTCCACCTCGATTTGTGTATTCATGTGTGTATGTAACTATATCTTAGATATGTGGACCATAAAATCTTCTCTCAGCGAAATAACATCAATGACAACAATTATTCTTTTTTTTTTAATTTTGAGTAAAAACCACAACGATAACGAGAAGATGAATGACAGAAAACAAAAACTCACAAACTCTCAACAAGATTGTAACAAGATTTGCTGTTCTACGCGCTCTCTACGCGCACACTTCAGCAGCTCTCTGGCAGCACAAAACTCGCAACTCGCAACAACTAGAGGCGGCTTATCGAAAAACCACAATTCACTTTGCTGATAATGATGTTGTAAAATTGGTTTCCCTTCGCTTTCGGGATGTGTCTTTATCTTCTTTCTCCACTTCCACCGAGCGCTTTTTAAAGCTTGACACTTTGGTTTTGCTTTCTTTTATATATATTTTTTTGTGTTGTTTCCACGAGTTTCTATGCGATAAAATCTATTAATTTCTTATAACTTGCTTCTAATCCGATGTAGCATTTGATAACATGTGTAACCATCACGGTTTCAGTTTTTACACACTAAAGCCTTTTTCCAATGTTATGATTCACTTGGTTTTTCGTGAGACCTTCGCACGGATCATTTTTTCTTCCATTTCTCGATCTGTGCAAAGCTTATTCCGGTTGTGGCTGCTTTCTGTTGTCATTCATTCTGTTGCATACGTCGTCTATCTCGACGCCGCTGCTGCTGTTGCTGCCACATATTTTCATACTTTTACTAACAACAACAGGAAAAAACTACGTGTTCAAATTCATCACCACCGATCTTGGGGGCTACAGCACACACTTGGCTCTCGTTTCCAGGGAGTCTTCACAACGCAGCGCGAGCTGCCACTACAACTATGTTGGCTTGCTGCTGGCCGCAACAAGAACAAGTTTTGAAATATTTTTTGTTCGCTTCCCTTCTGCCCGAAACTGCTGCCGTTTTCGTACTGCGTTTTTTCGTGTCGCTCTGGCCACCGAGCAGGAAATCACTGCAAACGGAAATCGGTGGCGAGTCCTTGCTGCTCTTCAGGTGTGTGACGTTGGTCGACACACGTCCTAACATTTCAACGCTGCTGATTCACACACCCTTCTGTGTTCTCCAGCCTCGGGGACACAATAAACGACTCACCGCCACTAAATAACCCGTGCAAATCCTGAACCCTGCGTGGTGATAGATCTTCACAGACGCGCACGAAATAGCGACGATCGGGATGCTGTTCTCCGCGATGCTAATGATCGTGTTACCGGACATGCACACGCACACGGTAGGACACGGTGAACACACGGCAATGACGCGGGACACGTACTGAGCTAAGCAACAACCGATTCACATGACGTACGAACTCAAACTGAACCCGAGTGGGCGCTCAGTAGGTTGCGTGAATGACAACGAACGGCGGCAGCGCTCAATTTGTTCCCCTACCTACCCTCACCTTCATTGATAATGAGCCGAACAGCGAGCAGCACTCAGCGACACTCAGCGCAGCACCCGAGCCGAGCCGAGCTCAATGAACTCATTGGGATGATTGTAGCACCACTGCAGGTTCCCACTAACACACACCGTGAGAGCCCCGAGTGCGCACTCCTAAAATGGATGATTTTCGCTTCACATTGTGTGTGGTGCTACTTCGGGTGGTGCGCGAATGTGACGAGGTGATACAATAGGTTTGGCAAAGTGTTGTGGTGGTGACTTGTGTGAAGTTAGCGGATAAAAGTTCAGCGCATAAAAGTTTTTGTTGCATGCAAGTTTCTCTTCAACGTCTTGTTGGATTTAAAGAATAATGAATTATTTAAATTGAAATAAAATGAGTGTTTATTAGGTAACTTCCTTCGAAATCATGCTCATTTGTTAGAGAAATAATTCATTCATCTTTGAACATGTATCATTTTCTTCTAGATCGTGTCAGATAAAAGTTATAGAGAGAAACGTGAGCATGAGTCTATATAGGAAAATATACCATATATTAAAAATCAAAAAAAGTTGTTCGAAACATAAAAATACGCTTATCTGGGGATAGTCTCATTCGATAGAGAATTGTTTCACCTATCTTCAGCCAGAATTTCAATTTTTTTATCGGGTCTAAAAAAAGTTATAGACTGAAAAGTGAACATGGGTAATGAATTTATATATGAAAAACAAGCCAAATTTAGAAAATCATAAAAAGGTGTTCGAAACACAAAAATACGCTTATCTGGGCATAAGCTTATTTGATAGAGAATTGTTTCACCTATGTTCAGCCCGAATTTCAATTTTTTTATCGGGTCTAAAAAAAGTTATAGACTGAAACATGAACACGGGTAATGAATTTATATAAGAAAATCAAACCAAATTTAGAAAATCAAAAAAGGTGCTCGAAACATAAAAATTCGCATATCCGGGGATAGGCTTATTCGATAGAGAATTCGGCCGTTCTACGCATAGTTGTCCCATTTTCCAAACACAGCAACTAAGGAAAACGCAATCAAAGTTTTCTCGCATATTTGTCTACCAAAATCTTTAAGCATTTCAATTTAGCAATACACCGGGTTTTTTATAAGCACTATACTATTGTTTAATGAAATGTGATGAGATCCCATCACTGAATCAATTAAGCTTGATCACGGGTTTACAAATTCATGGCGGGACTGTTATGCCTGAAGTATCAACATGGGACAATTGAACTTGATGTTGTTTTTTGATATACTGGGAACAAACAATAATTTTGTTTGTGTTTTTTCGAAAAATTATGCATAGAAACATCGTTTTATGAAGAAATGAGTGATCTGCGACACCTTCGCAGAATATAAAAATCATTGTTATCAGACATTCGCGAACAAGGTGTACACGTGTTCTGTTAAACTTTTTCTTATTTGTTTGAGAATTAGTTCGTTCTTCCAAAGCAGAACAGAGTGCATTAGGCCTGCTGGAGGTGTGACATGAAATTCTTGTTCTTGAACCGACTTATTCGATATGGATCTACAAAAAATACATGGTGGGACAGTTATGAATAGAATATCAACATGAGACAATTGAACTCGGTGTTGTTTTCTTTTAAGTTGGGAATAAACTATATGTTTTTTTGTGTTTTTCAGTAAAATTATGCATAAAAACAACGTTTTAGGAAGAAAAGTGAGAATCGTCAAAAAGTAACATGGAACAACTATGCGTAGAACGGCAGAATTGTTTCACCAATCTTCAGTCAGAATTTCAATTTTTTTATCGGGACTAAAAAAGTTATAGATTGAAAAGTGAACATGGGTAATGAATTTATATAAGAAAAACAAGCCAAATTTTGAAAATCAAAAAAAGTTGTTCGAAACATAAGAATACGGTTATTTGGAAGAATGTTTATTCGATAGAGAATTGTTTCACCTATCTTCAGCCAGAATTTCATTTTTTTTATCGGGTCTAAAAAAGTTATAGATTGAAAAGTGAACATGGGTAATGAATTTATATATGAAAAACAAGCCAAATTTTGAAAATAAAAAAAAAGTTGTTCGAAACATAAAAATGCGCTTATTTGGAAAAATGCCTAATCGATAGAAAATCGTTTCACCTATATTCAACCATAATTTCAAATTTTTTCAATCGGGTCTAAAGAAAGTTATTGACTGGAACGTGGACTTGTGTGATGGGTTTGTATGAGAAAAACATACCAAATTTTGAAAATCGAAAAAAGTTGTTCGAAACATAAAAATGCGCTTATTTGGAAGAATGTTTATTCGATAGAGAATTGTTTCACCTATCTTCAGCCAGAATTTCAATTTTTTTAATCGGGTATTAAATGTGATTTACTGAACAACATGTCACAAGCTGGATGGGAAGAAATTTTCCAACTGTGAAAGCTGTGGCGAGTGGCAAACGTAATAGCTAAACAGGAAGGTTTAATCGAACAAGATGGGAATATCGAGTGATAACAAAAACACAACACCAAAGGTTCTTTTCAGAACCATCAACATATTCATAAAGAGTAAACAGTAAACTAATCCAGTTTTCAGGTAGATAGGTAGGTATTCACGTAGGAGAAGAAAATAAAACAATATATTTAAAATATATATTTGACAAAAGCTGTCCGCTTTGTATAGTCCTACGTCGGTTATGTCCCCGACATTACCCACCCGTCTTTTTTACTAACCGATTCTAATAATCGACATATCAAATTAAATCCAATCACCTCGTCTTTTTAGGAAAAAAAACTTTAGTTGCAGAAAATTTAAACTTTGTTTCCGTTATTATTGATTGTATTTGTTTTTCATAGATATCGTGGTCTCGGGACCAATATTTTTTATATTTTTTCCTAGAAAGCTGAGGTTTTGACGTAGGACTACGTATTTCGTTTCTATACTGGGCTGTAAGTTCGAAGTTTCGAAAACGAAAGCGTTACGCCGGAGAACAAGATCTTGCGCGTTAATAGCTCCTAAACAACTGAACGAAATTGTATGATAAACACTTCATTCGAAAGATAAAATGTATACGCGTTATATACTTGTTACTTTTTGATCCAAAAACTTGTTTCAATACCCCTAAAATTGCTTTTAAAACAGCCTTATATACACCAATCAGTATATAAGCGAGTGCCGCTCGGAAATCCACTCAGTTATGATTGCGCAACGATTTAGGTACGATCGCTAAAATGGATGGATAATTCCCTAACGAAGACTTCAAAACCATGGAGCCTGTGGAAATCGGCATAGCAAATTAGATGCAAGCAGCGGGAACTTTTGTATTCGTTTGCGTTTTTGCAAATTGGAATGTTTGCCCAACACAGATTTCAAAAACATGGAGCCTGAGGAAATTGGCATTGCAAAATACAGTAGAACTCCGATTATCCGCGAAATAGTCGGGCTAGCTCACCGCGGATTACGAAAATCGCGGATAACACAACAAATGACTAAAAATGAGGTGCAAACACAAAAAAAAAATTAGTGGGTTATATCTATGATATAACCGCAAGGTTCACGTGGAACTACCTTAGCTGAGCAATCATTCGTTTGTATTGATTAAATTCTTGATTGAATGAAACAGTTTCCAAATTCAATTGAGTTCAATATATTTGCTCTGTGAGTGAAAAAAATGAACAAATGCCGTGTAAAGTCAATTCATTTATTGTGATTGATTGTTCTTCGTTACAAGTAAATTTAATGACGGACCTTTTACGTTTGGTATGATGACTAGAACAAAATATATGTACGGAAGAATTATCAAACGTTTGATGAACCAGCCTAAGGCTGAAAATCTTTCCAATAAAGACAAAAAAAAATTATCAAACGATTATTTTATTTTACATTTCCCTCTGAAGTTTACATCCCAAAAGTGTACATACTTCTCGAATCTCGAATTTGCTTGAAACTGGGAACTTCATTCGCTTCTAGTGGCTGCACGATTTTCCCAGGTTCCTAAGTTTAGAAGATCATGTTAGGACAGACATATTCCACTCTGCACAAAGGCAAGCGAGGACAAAAGTACTCGCAGTTTGCATTTATTTGCAGAGCCGATTTCCCCAGAAACCACGGTTTTGAAGTCTGTGTTAGGGAAACACATTTCAATCGGAACAAAAATACCCCCGATTTGTATGAATTCGCAATGCCGATTTCCCCACGCTTCATGGATTTGAAGTCTGTGTTACCCCCGACTTGCATGAATTTGAAATACCGATTTCTCCAGGCACCTTGGTTTAGAAATCTCTATTAGGGAACACATTTCGGTGGGAACAAAAGCTCCCCCTACTTTCGTGTGTTCTTTTTCTTCTTTTTGGCTTTAAGAGGGTTTAAACTTTTCAGTTCACTCGCCTCTAGGCTCTTTCGTGTGCTTGCAATGCCGATTTCGCTGCTTGGTTTTAAAGTCTGTGTTAGGGAACATTTTTCGATGAGAACAAAAGTCCCCCTACTTTCATGTATTTGCAATGCCGATTTCCCCAAGGCTGCTTGGTTTTGATGGCTGTGTTAGGGAAACCGTAAATCGGGCCAATCAAAACGATGCAGTTAGGGCGTTTAGATAACGCCTAATATTTTACAGTTATTCAATTGTTTATCTAATGAAAAACAACATTTTGTTAGTTGCGATAGATGCGTAGAAATATTCCCTATCAAGTGATGCAAACATCTCTCCTATCCAGTACGAAATGTTCGAGCTATAAGCATTCGAAATCTTTCATTTTTTCCTTCATGTTCTGTGTTTAGGTTTTCATTTTACCCTCCATATATTCCGGTTAGACGTAGTCCCACGTCAAAACAGATATTTCAGCATGAAAACAATGATTTCATCAATACAGAAATCATTGAACTATCCATCTGTAAGGTTGTGTATACCAGTTGTCAAATAATGTGAAAGTCATGACCAAAACAAAAGAACAAAAACCTACCACTCAATGACAAATTTAGGGTAGGTTCAAAGAATGAGTATGCAACTCGCTTTCGCATTGCAGATACATTCAAGCCGGCAATACTTTTATACCCCCAAGCTTTGGCCCGATTATTTAAGACAGCATTGGGAGATATCTCTTCATGTCGCCAGCTCACTGAATTTCTACGCATATCGTTTGATGATTAGGCAAAATTTTGATAACTATTTGCTGTGATAACTACTACCATAATGCATGAATTGATTTAAATTGGGATTTGTTTGCAATTGAATTCGTATATAGTTTCATTCATTCACTAATTTAATCAATAATTTAATCAATACACACAAAAAAAGATAACACTGCGCAGCGGCGATATCGTACCCAATGAGGAACATCAGAGGTGGGATTATTGCTAATTGAAGAAATACAATCGATTACTAAGTCAACGGCAGTCCTACGTCAATCTTGCTATTATATCATATCATAGGCATTATTATCATAGGCATAACCCATCCATAGTTTTTTACATAACATATCTCAGAATCAGAGATGTGTTCTTTTTCTTTTTTAAGTTATGGTTTTCCAAAGTTAACTGATGATTTGGAACAGGGTTGTCAACTATAATTTTCAAAAATCAGGAAGAATGAATATAAAAATCAGGAAGAAACCAGAATAGTCTATATTAGGTTGTCCGGAAAGTTCGTTGTCGATTTTTCGGGAAAACAGAAATATCATATTTGTAGGCAGACATATTTAAAAAAAAACATGAAGTGGGTTATATCTATGGTATAACCGCAAGGGTGACGTAGGACTATCGTTGATTTAGAGATCATTTGTATGAAGTTGAATCTGAATTCATTCTGAATGAATGAATATTTGGAGAACTTCGAAAACGAGAGCGTTACGTTGGAGGCACAAGGTTTTATGCATCCAATATTGGATACGGAAATATCCTACTGATGGGGAAGAATAATCTTCTGAAGCTATCCTGTTAATTGCAATTGATTGAAAAACCACAAAACCAAATGTATTTGATCACAGTGTTACATGGAAAGAAAACATTCAAATAAACTCTTTAACATGAATATATTTTGAAAATTCCCAAAGGAACTGGCAGATCATTTTCAGTAACGATTAGATATTTCCACATTTTCCTCGATACTGGAAGCCCACCAGTGGTTAATGCCAACTCGATAACCACCTGTTAATAGCACTTTATTGAAATATATTTGGTCACAGTGTTACATGGATAGAAAACATTTAATTAAATTCATTCACATGAATATATTCTGAAAATTCCCAAAGGAACTGGCAGATTATTTTCAGTAACGATTAGATATTTCCGGAACTTTCTCGATGCTGAATGGCATCCTAACGGAAAGAGTTCTGCGCGTGTATGTGTCGATCCTTCGCCGTCCACCTCCTCCAGCACGTCAGGCAACGATGTTGTCTTGTCGATGTCCTCACGAAAAATGAATGTGTCTCACCACCAGAATATCGCTTAAGTATGCTTTTTGTGTGTGATTGAATCGAGAGAAGGTGTGGTTTACGATGGCAATTTGGAAGGCAAATTAGAGGGGAATGAACTCTCTGAGCTCGGAACTTTCGGCGAATGAGCAATAATCGATTGCGGGCGCATACAATATTGGATACGGAAATATCCTACTGATGGGGAAGAATAATCTTCTGAAGCTATCCTGTTAATTGCGATTGATTGAAAAACCACAAAACCAAATGTATTTGGTCACAGTGTAACATGGATAGAAAACATTCAACTAAACTCTTTCACATGAATATATTTTGAAAATTCCCAAAGGAACTGGCAGATTATTTTCAGTAACGATTAGATATTTCCACAGCCCACCAGTGGTTAATGCCAACTCGATAACCACCTGTTAATAGCCGCGCGTGTATGTGTGTGTAGCGATGTCTTCCCAGGGAACCGTTTGTGGCATCACTCTCCTCCTGATAGATTCCCTTCTGGCCTAGGGTGCACAAACAGGCTCTTGGTGACACCGTTCATCCGCGCTTTCATTATAAATAAAGAGCTTCACCGCAACAGCGACAACATGCTCCAATCGCTGTTCAATTAGAACTGAGTGGATTTCCGAGCGCCGCTCGCTTATATACCGATTGGTGATTTCAATAGACTGTTTTGAAAGCAATTTTAAGACTATTGAAACAAGTTTTTGGATCAGAAAGTAACAAGTATATAACGCGTAGACATTTTATCTTTCGAATGAAGTGTTTATCATACCATTTCGTTCAGTTGTTTAGGAGCTATTAACGCTCAAAATCTCGGTCTCCGGCGTAACGCTTTCGTTTTCGAAATTTTGATTTTACACCCCGGTATAGAAATGAAAGACGTAGTCCTACGTCAAAACACAGTTTTGCTTCACAATCTATCACGCAGCTTACAAATTTTATCCTCCCAGAACATGTTTACTTTCTCGACTGCTGTCCATTTTTTTTTCTCTCGTTAGCTCGTTTTTTTATCTAAATTACAACTTCACAATCAACAAATATTTAATAAATTTCCAAAATTCACTCTTAAACTGTTTCTCAATTCCCGGAATCTTTTTTATAAAACCGAACAACGGTTCTGCTGCCCTTAGATTGAAGGAAATTGTTCTTACCGTCAGCCATAAGGCCGCTTTATGTCAATTCAATGACCTTCAACATTGAAATTTGATTTTTTGGAGTGGTGAAACTATTTTAAACAACCACTCAGGAACACTTTTATGACGTAGAACTACGTCTTTCAGGAAGGGTGCCAAATCAGAAAACAGGTCACGTTTTTATGAAATAAAGTTAACGTTAATAATTATTTTCACTGTGAATGAATTTTCATGATTTGCATACCAATCGAATCGGAAGTTTTGTTTGATATGCTATACATTACATAACGCTAATCTCTAAACGGTTTAAATTCATGAAAACTGGAAGAATTTCCTTTTTCCCGTATATTTGTTTTGCCGATTTTTGTGCTAACCCTACCCGTATTGCGAATGCCTATAACTCGAGCATTTCTTGATAGATCGGAAAGATGTTTACATCAATTGATAGGAAATAATTCTACGCGTCTATCACAATTAATCAAATATTATTTTTCTTGAGATGAACAATTGAATAACTGTAAAATGTCAAGCGTTATCTAAACGCCTTAACTGCCAAGTTTTGATTGGTCTGATTTTCGGTTTCCCCAACACAGACTTCAGAATCGATCTACCTGTGGAAATCCGCATTGCAAATATATATGCAAGTCGGGGATATTTTTGTTCCCACCGAACTGTGTTTCCCTAACACGGACTTCCAAATTGATGTGCCTAGGGGAATCCGCTTTGCAAATACATGCAAGTCAGGGGTATTCTTCGGTTTTGAGTACTTTTGTACTCGCTTGTCGTTGTGCAGACCGAAATATGTTTCCCTAAAACGTACTTTTAAACTGACAAGCCTGGGGCAATCGTCATTTCAGATACTAGAGACGAATAAACTTTCGCGGTTCGTGGTTCGAGAACAACGTAAACATGAGATGTGCAATAATTGCAAAGGGAAATGTAAAATACAATGATCGTTTGACAATTCTTCCGTTCACATATTTTTGCAGTCCTAGGCATCATATCAAACGTAAAAGGACGATCATCAAATTTATTATATTCAAAGTGGTAAACAAGTGGATTGCATAATATAATTGCGCAGTTCTACGTCGAAAATATGCGGTCATGTCCTAGATACAACCCGTTACATTTTTTTTTGTTTTTGAGATATATTTTTTGTATGCTGATTTTGAAAAAATATACTTGTTTTTAAAAACTTGTAACCTTCAAACCGTTTGATTAATTTTCGAACGTTTTACTTCAAGTATTAATTATTTATCATTATTTTATTTTTAAAAGTAGAACCATTTAGGGATGTTTTTGTTGATTATGGCGATTTGTGTATGTCTATTTGATTTGTGTAGATTATTAATTTTTCTCATTTGTAATTGTTACTTTTTTATTGGTTCGAACAAAGTATTTCTTGGAATGGGCTTGTGTAAGGAATACATCCGGGTTTTGGAGAGTTCAATTTTTTGCACAAATATAGTCGAAAACAATCTGCGTTTCATTTCTTCTTCTTCTTCAATGGCACTAACGTTCCTAGAGGAACTTCGCCGTCTCAACGTAGTATTACTTACGTCATTTTTATTAGTACTTAGTTGAGATTTCTATGCCAAATAACACGCCTTGAATGCATTCTGAGTGGCAAGCTCTAGAATACGCGTGATCACAGTGCAAGTCGGAGGCGTTTCATTTAGGCAAGGATACTAAACATCCTTGGATCAAGGATAAGAAAAACGATTTGTTGGACTGGTAATTTCGTTTTGCAGACTTGAACCAAGTGGAAACCCATCGGAGAGTCTCTAGTTCAAACAGTTTACCCGAGCAGTACGCTACTGTAGATGAGCTAAACCTAAACGATTATTGAAATCTGAAAATTGATAATTTTGACGCTTTTCGTTGATTAAATAATGAGAAATTCAAAACTGTTGCATAGCAATTGAGCAGCGAAAATGAGTATATTCAGCACATTGTACGATTATTCTGAACTGAATTGAATGCTTCTTGAAGTACTTAATAATGTATATGAGCATTGAAAATGGGTGCCAATGAAAATGGTCATCTCGAATATCAAAAAGTTACCCCATAAAAAATGTTCACCACCTCGAAAAAACACCTTATGCAAAATATCAGCTCAATCGGACTTAAAGGAGAGTGGCGCAAAGCGGTCAAAGTTTAAGTTTTTTGAAAATCGAAAAATCACCCGAGTGAGGAGTAAAGGAAATCGGGGTTTTCGAAAAAAAATTTTTTGATGCCAAATGTCTTAAAATGACATGTAACGTCGAGATCTAGTGTCATGTCGAAATTTTTTTTTTGTCAAAAATCTGTACTCTTTTTTCGGAATACGGAATAGTAATAGTTATCTCGATTTTTCATTCGGAACTTGCTACGAAATGTTGATTCACATGATAATATACCCTATGCAAAATATTAGCTCATTCGGACTTCATTTACTGGTGTCACAGACGTTAAAAATTGAGTTTTTTGAAAACCAAAAATCACCGGAAATCGGGGCTTTAAAAAAGTCCTAGAGTGCAGATTTTTGACAAATAAAATATTTTCGAAATGACACTAGATCTCGTTCATGCCATTTTGAGACATTTGGCATCCAAAATATTTTTTTTTTCAAAACCCCGATTCCGATTTTCAAAAAAACCCAAACTTTGACCGCTTTGCGCCACTCTTCCTTGAGTCCGATTGAGCTGAAATTCGGTATAGGGTGTTTTTTCGAGGTGGTGATCATTTTGTATAGAGTTACTTCTTGAAGGGTCGATTGTTTCCCATACATTCCCTGACACCATAATGAGCATAGATTCAAAACTAGCTGAACTAGTGCACACTATATTGACACTTAACAACAACATGTTGCAACAAGAAATATACATCCTATAGAGATTTCTAGTTCCTCCAATGAGTATGACCAAAGTATGAATCACTACGCGATTGGCAACCCTGAACGATAATGAATTCCATATAACATTATTTTGGTTTTCATTTTCAAGACCATTTCAATTCATCATACACATCATCCGCCGCACACATGCAGCCTTGCAAGCCGTACAACAAACACATGCACGCACCAGCAGCCAGCCAGTCGAACTTGTTATTTGCGCTGCTGACGGAACGAGTGTATGTTGATAGTAAACTGACGCCTTCTGTTTAGCTAACTCGGCACTCTGTCGTCTCGTGGCGCATTACAAGCAAAGTTCCTGGTATTTTTAATCGCATGTAATCAACAAAATCTAACTGAGCATCAGAATTTTAGACATTTTGGTCTCTGCCGCTGCTGCTGCTGCAGTCAGCATTTTTGGTGCTGAGTTCCTCTTACTGCATCCTGGTGTGAGTTCCGTGGGTGGGATGCGCTCTCATTTCTCGCGTATCTCGCGTTGATCGTGGCCTCACAGCCGATTCCACACTGTCGACTCAACTGAAAGTGTGGGGTCTCAATGGTTCGGAACCCACTCTCTCACTCTCATTCTCTCTGGAGATGTGTTGCGATGGCTCACAGTTAAATGCTATTATTGAGAAACTGCTAGTTATGTCGTCATTCTCCGAATAATTAATACACGTTGTTTCGTTTACATAGTTTTCAATCAATAAACAATAAAAATAAGAATTACCTTTTAAAGCGAGTAACATAAATAATAGAACGGATTAAGAAAATAATATGCTATTCTACGACCAAACATAATACTCTTTCCGAAGAGGGAACTGAAAACATGCATCAAAAAGTGCTAGACAACAAAAATTTGATTGAGGATCGATGACACCATGCATACCACGATATCACGCCACTCATTCGCTCGCTCAACACAAGATCCGCGATGAGACGAGTGTCCGCCAACATGTAGACATCATCGTCATCGTCATCACGTTGCGATGGTTCCACCACCACAATGTGCGCGGCGCGAAGTTGTGTGTGCTGCTCTCATGCACCCCATTGGACATGCGTCAAAATGCAAATTTTACTGCTATTCCTACGTGTCCGTTCGTCCGTCTGATGGGGTCTCTGCTGGTGAACAACAACGGGTTGCGGGTGTGTGGGCACACGCGGGTGTCCCCACCGGAACGAAAGCGGGAAAAGTGAGAACCGAGCGGGGGTTTGTTTTGATTGCTTTCGCGTTCCTCGTGTTCTCGAAAAGCCGATTCCGCTTAGCGCAGACTTTGTCGCATCGCCTCACCGGTCGACCCCATCCAAGGAAGTGAATTTGATTTTAGTTTTGTCACAAGTGAAATGAAACTATTTCAAATACTGTATTTGACTCGATTATCCGGGATTCGATTATCCGGAATTTTAGACCTGATTATCCGGAGTATTTTATTTTCGATTTTCGGAAATTTTAAATAATTTGTATATTGATTCCATATTGAATAGCCAGTATGGGTAGTAGAACACAGTTATTAATGAAAAATGCAAATCTAAAATGGCCGCCACCACAAGATGGCGCCAAATATATTTTTTTCACAACCCCATCAATATGGGTATCAAATGAAAGGGCTTGACTAGTAGAATATAGTTATTTGTGAAAAATGTAAATCCAAGATAGCGGTCACTACAAAATGGAGGATTACATATTTTCTCAGAACCACAACAATATGGATATCAAATAAATAGGATTGACTAGTAGAAAACAGTCATTTATTAAAAAATCAAATCCAAAATGCCCGCCACAATATGGCGCCATGTATATTTTTTCATAACCCCATCAATATGGGTATCAAATGAAAGGGCTTGACTAGTAGAACACAGTTTTTTATGAAAAATGCAAATTCAAAATGGACACCACCACAAAATGGCGCCATATTTTTTCAAATCACCATCAATATAGGTATCAAATGAAAGAATGGACACATTAGATCATGAAAAATCCTAATCCAAGATGGCCGCAGTTCCCAAATGAAAGAATGGACACATTAGATCATGAAAAATCTAAATCCAAGATGGCCGCAGTTCCCAAATAAACAATTACTTTTTAATGGTTTCATGCAGCTTGCCCTGTTTGTATGTATGTTTGAGAGTTTGCAGGATTTCCCCACATTAATTGAAATTTGACCCCGTTCCTGATCACTGATTGATCTGAAATTCGGAACATACCTTTAATTCTACTGCCATTATAAAACTGCGTATTTCATTATCTTGAAAAATTTAATTTGGTCGACGCTAAAAAATGGCAGAATGGCTTCACTTGGTGAAAACACTACATTATAAACAACATAAATTCGAAAAGATACACGCCACAAAATGGTCGACTATGTATTTTTTTGCAATCTCCTCAATATTGGTATCAAATGAAATGATTTCACTAATAGAATACAGTAACAGTTCGGCTGAAAAGTTCATTAGGTTGACGTCTAGATGGCGCCTCTTGCAAAAATCTACTTGATTATCACAAAGCATCATCTTTCAATGGATACGTGTCAAAATTTTACAGGTATCGGTCGATTGGTTCGTGAGTTACAGCATTGAGAGTGCAGCAACTTTTGTTATTGTGAAAAAATGGAAAATCTGAATTTCGTGTATTGATAAAGCATTGCTTCTTGATGGAAAAAATACAGTGCAACCCAGAGCATGGCTTAACAAACGTTATCCGGACTCTGTTCCAGCAGAGCCAAAAAGCAATGATTTATCAATACACGAAATTCGGATTTTTAAATTTTTTTCATGGAATACGCAGTTTTATAATGACAATATTAAAGATGTATTCTAAATTTCAGATCAAACGGTCAACAGGAAGGGGATTAAATTTCTATTAATGTGGGTCCAAGCTAGATAAAACATAGTTGAAACATTACATTGAACTATCCATGGTTTTCCAAGCTGCAATCTGTATCTATACACCATCTGCAATATAAATTAGTGCAAATCATAATTATATTACGTTTACCGAGAGAAAATTGGATTTTTTATGAATCGATTATCCGGAGGATTCGATTATCCGGAGTGAAAAAAAATCAATACTCCAGATAATCGAGTCCGACCTGTAGTGGAAAAAGTTTGTAATGTTTGTGAGTGTTCTTTCGAGGAAAAATCAATCCCAAGAAACATTAGATCAATAATTTCTATTTTTTTTTCTAACTATATTTTCTTCTAACATATAATTACTATTTTCTGTACACGATAAACAAAAAGAACCCCCTGAGCGTATTATTTGATACGTCACACATCAAGTGATTTCACTACTCTACTGAGCGTTCTAGCGCCCTATGTTATGCAAGTACACCACGAGTGAGACTCGATGTTGTACGCGAATGTTAATTGGGTTAATGCTTCACTTCACTTCTTTGTTTTTAAGAGGCTTTAAACTTTGCGGTTCTTTCGCCTCTAGTGTTAATGCGGAGTTAGCAACTCTGCTGCATTCGACAAGTTCCATAACGACAATGCAATCGCAAAGCTGGTAAAGTTCGGATTTACAGGAAGGATGAAAGATGTCCAAGGATGGCAACTTGGCGCTACCACCGACGATAAAAAATTCCAGCGTTTTGACGTGGGACTACGTGTTTCATTTCTATACCGGGGTGTAAATTCAATGTTTCGTAAACGAAAGCGTTACGCCAGAGAACGAGATTTTGAGTGTTAATAGCTCTCAAACAACTGAACGAAATTGTATGATAAACACTTCATTCGAAAGATAAAATGTCTACGTGTATATAACTTTTTGGTTACTTTTTGATCCAAAAACTTGTTTCAATAGCCCTAAAATTGATTTCGAAACAATTTTAAGGCTATGAAGGCTAAATCACTAATCGGTATATAAGCGAGCGCCACTCGGAAATCCACTCAGTTGTAATTGAACAGTGATTGGAGCATGTTTCCGCTGTTGTGACGAAGCTAACTTTGTCCATCATGAAACGCTGATGAACGGTGTCACCACGAGCCTGTTTGTGCACCTTAGGCCAGAAGGGAATCCATCAGTAGAATATTTTCGTATCCAATATTGGATGCAAAAAATGTTGTGCCTCCAACGTAACGCTCTCGTTTTCGAATTCCCCCAAATATTCATTTATTCATTCATTCAGAATGGAATCAGATTCAACTTCAAACAAATGATCACTAAATCAACGATAGTCCTACGTCAACGTTGTTTCTTTACCACAGATATAACTCACTTTCATTTTTTTTTGGGTACTTTTGGTATTCCGTAAGGAAGCCGCCTCGTCTCGTTATTTGAGACATCTCTGTCGAACAAAGTTTTTTTTCTATCTCTTGAAATAACCGATATAGCGCCTTTTTTCTAAGTTACGTTAGGGTCACCATAAAAAAAAAGATTTTTTGCTCTTACTTTTATATGCCAAATTCTACATATAAACTGTCTTCAGAAGGCTTTTAGAACTTACTCTTTCTGGGGCAAACATAAAAAATGTTTGTTGACTGAATTTGAAAGAACAAATTTCACTCTATATAATATGTGATTTTCAAAACTATGTTATTTTTTTTGTGTTTGAGTAAATTAAAATTGAATTAATCATGAGTTTTTGGGTAAAAAACATCAATAACTTTAAGTAGGATTAAGGTATTGACAGGTTCTGCATCGCAAAATGTTGTAATTGATAAGCTCTAAAAGTCGTACGAAGACAGTTTTGATGTAGAATTTGAAATATAAAAGTTAAAGCAAAAAAAAAACGTTTTTTCATGGTTACCCTAATGCAACTTATATAGAAAGCGCAAAAAACAAACTTGTGCGAGATATTTGTACTTTAGACAAAAACTGTCTTCAACAAAGTTGTTACATATGATAGAGCGCTCATTTTTATGTTATCAAAAAAATGGTGATCAAAATTGTCGATGAAATAAAAAATCTAACTTTCTTATCTTTATAGATATAGATAAACATAGTTGAACAATGTTGTAGCCCCAATCATTTTAAACAACTTTGTAGAACAAAGTTTTTTCTATCTTTTAATATAATCAATTAAGCGGGTTTTTTCCTAAGTTGAAAAAACGGGGTTTTTTGCTTTAACTTTTATATTTCCAATTCTACTTCAAAACTGTCTTCATACGACTTTCAGAGCTTATCAATTCCAACATTTTGCGATGCTCTAAAGATCTTGACGAATCGATTCTCTAAACGGCGTAGGAATCGATTCACTGATTAAATCGGTACCAAAGAATCGATCTTTGAAAAATTAAATGCGCTTTTTACAACTTATGTATTCATCCTATATGAGAGCCGTCTTTTCTTTAAATAGGCACCACATTTCATATTTCTATTCAGACCTAAAAAGGAAAATTCGTTTCTCAGTATGAAGGCCACAAAAAAACTTTAAAACCCAGAGAAGTTGCATTTTCTAGGGCATTCAACTAGTACCGTCATGGAATTATTCAATTGAATAAATTAGTTGAAAATTATTATTAACAATTCAACAACTGTTATTTACTCACAACTCAGCCAGCAATAATCCAAAAAAAAAATCCGTCCGTACCACACGTCTGGGATTTAGCCGAAACCGATCCTTCCCAGTAAACATTACATTAGACCGTATGAATAGCCATAATTGGAGGCGATATACGTATATGCCATATTTATACCCATATAAAGCCGTATATAACGATATACGATGCTTTTTACACTAATATGCGATTTGACCCGACAATGCCAAATAAAATGAATAGAATGTGCGTATAAAAAACTGCATATCGGTATAGTAGGATGATAGTTATACCGATGTACGACTTAATTCAATAATGATATAGGAAATCGTGTTTCTGCATTTTATACGATTTTGGATACACATGATGCATCTTTTGATTGATATACGATTGTAATTTAATACGAATTTATATGCGCCCGTTCTAGGAAACAATATTTCGGCTGGAACTGATGTTCTCATACAATTTCATCACAATTTTTATTGGCAGTGAATGGGAAGGTGTAAATATAACTTGTGACCGCTTGTTTTTTATTGACCAAACGTACACAACTGCTTCTCCTAATTTTACGACTATGATTGGGCGATTTTTATTAAAAAATCGATCTTGACAAATCGATTCTTAAAAAAGCGTTGGAATCAATTCACAGTTTGAATCGCTGTCAGAGAATCGGTCTTTGGAAAATCTAAAACTTTTCGATTTTTCTAGAAAAATCGGACTGACTCTGTCAACAAGCTTAATGAAGTGATCAACATGTTTTTCGAAGTCGATTCTTTGTACTCGACGAAATCATCGAAATCAATCTTTTTCTTCCGATTTTTCGATCTTAGAACAACTTTTTCGTAGATTTGTTTTTCAGTTTACATCGATTTAAATCTCGCCAAAGACCATATAACAAATTCTACAAACATAATGTCAGTTCATATAATTGAAGTCGATGTAAACTGAAAAACAAATCTACAAAAAGTTTTTCTAAGATCGAAAAAAATCGTAAGAAAAAGATCGATTTCTGCGATTTTGTCGAGTACAAATCGTTGATTTAAAAAATCGGAAATCGGAATGGAAGAGACTGATTTTCTAAATCCTACTTTGCGCTTTGTTGTGGATACACCCACTGAACGCATCGATTCTCCTGAACTTTAGGATCAACTAAATCTGAAAGCACCACCTTGACGGTTCCGAAGGATCCCATTCCTGCGGGACCATACTTCGGCTTGTGTGAGAAGTGCTGTTGGAAAGAAGGATTATGTCAGCCTCACGTGGGCATATGATATATGTAGATCGCTCTTTAACCACTTTAGTGATGGTATGCATGGTCAGAATACGAGGTCCAGGTTAAGGTGAAACGATGTCTCGTCAGAAGGCTATCCATCCGCTTGTGAGGTACAATCATGTCACGGGGTTGCCCCAAGAGAGCATATGAGCGACAAACTCGACATGATGGGGCATACCAATTGTGCGGAAAGCGTGAAGATGGTGATGAACCTTTGATGGTAGACAGTTTTGGAACAAACTGTATCATGCTTCTCACATAGAAACCCTTGTCCTTCTATCGGTCAAAATTTGTACAGGCAATTTTCACTTCTACTATTGAAGCGATTTTTTTCCTTCAAAGTATTTGTCATAGACAGGAACAGATGATAATCACTTGGTTCGGACAATAAGGTGGATGCATAAAAAATTCCCAAACAAAGCTACCGAAGGTTTTAGAGAGTCTTTTTTTTTCCAAAATATATTTTTTATTAAGGCACATGTGGCGTTAGCCTGACGGGCCCGGGAGTCCAATATTTTGACAATTTTTGTCTTACAACTATGTTAGTAATATGTAACCGATTACTCGCGGTTGGCTCGAGGTTAGTATTACAAGTGTTCTCATAATTGGTATGTTGCAGTCTTCGATGCTCTATACGTGTGCCCGACACGGGCTACTTCCTATTGGGATGCAGCTGACCATTAATCAGCAACGGCCCCCTAGTCTGTACCCCATATCTAGCGTGGTGCGTCTTTCTCGACTCGAGGAATCCAGGATAGAATGGTCACTAGCCGGCGCAATCATCAGTTCGTGTAGAGTTGTCATGAGCGGTACAACCTTTGGCTCTTGTTGAATGATCAGTGGACTGCACAACCTTTGGCCCGTGCATCTGTAAAGAGTGTGTGTATGTATTGCCGCGACTAAGTAAAAGTTTATCGATCGGATAGGAGGGATATGAAACGGAGACACAACGAAGGAAACATCATTAAACGTTGACATCGGCGTTTCTGAGGAACAGGTATAGATGAAGCAGAAGATCAGGATCCCGGCTACCTAAGATATCCCGGACGGGGATATCCGATTGTCTGCCTTTTGCTCTCAGTGCTCTAGAGAGCTGAGAGCGAGCAGCATGGAACCGGATACACGACCAGACAACATGCTCGATGTCGTGGTAGCCATCGCCACAATCACAAAGATTGTTTGCTGCGAGCCCAATGCGATAGAGATGCGCGTTTAGGTTGTAGTGATTGGACATAAGCCGAGATATCACGCGAATGAAATCACGACCGACATTCAATCCCTTAAACCAAGCTTTCGTCGAAACCTTAGGGATAATCGTGTGTAACCAGCGACCGAACTCATCTTCACTCCACCTGAAGCGCCCACCTTAGCTAGCGAGTCCGCTTTCTCATCCCCCGGAATCGAGCAATGAGAGGGAACCCATGCTAAGGTAATCTTGAATAATTTTTCGACCAAAACACTCAATAGATGTCTTATTCTTGTTAGGAAATAAGATGAGCGTTTATCAACTTTCATTGAGCGGATTGCCTCTATTGAGCTGAGACTGTCTGAAAAAATAAAATAATGGTCGATGGGCAGTGTTTCAATGATCCCTAGAGCATAGTATATCGCACCCATTTCTGCGACATACACGGAACAAGGATCTTTGAGTTTGAAAGAGGCTCTGGAATTTTCATTGAAGATGCCGAAGCCAGTGGACCCGTTTATGTATGAACCGTCAGTAAAGAACATTTTATCAGATCCAACTTTCCCATATTTTTCCGAAAATATCGACGGAATAACATTGGAGCGTAGGTGATCTGGTATTCCATGGATTTTTTGTCGCATGGACAGATCAAAAATGACAGAGGAATTGCAAAAGTATGGGAAGCAAACTTGGTTGGAGATGCCTGGTGAAGGGTGCACGTCGTGGGTAAGGTACTCATGGTATAAAGACATAAAACTTGACTGAGGAGTCAGTTGGAGTAGATTTTCGAAGTTATCAATCACCAATGGATTCATGATCTTGCAACGGATGAGAAATCTGTAGGATAATTCTGTGAACCGAAGAGTAAGCGGGGGTACTCCTGCCAAAACTTCGAGACTCATCGTATGTGTCGAATGCAAACACCCCATGGCTATACGCAAGCAACGATATTGTATTCTCTCCAGCTTGAGAATATGAATCCTGGCAGCTGATCGGAAGCAAAAACTGCCATATTCTAACACTGATAATATCGTTGTTTTGTACAACAGAATGAGGTCTCCTGGATGGGCACCCCACCATGTTCCGGTTATTGTTTGGAGAAAATTGATTCTTTGCTGGCATTTCTGTTTCAAATACGCAATGTGTCTCCCCCAGGTACATTTAGAATCAAAATATACACCCAGGTATTTGAAAAACATAGAGTGTTGGATCGTTTTGCCGGATAGGTAAAGCTGGAATTGGGCGGGTTCGTGCTTCCTAGAAAAAACGACCATTTCAGTTTTCTCCGTAGAGAATTCGATACCCAGCTTGAGGGCCCACGTGAACAGATTGTTCATGGTATCTTGCAACGACTTTTGCAGAGCGACGGGATTAGTACCCGTGATGGAAATAACTCCATCGTCTGCAAGTTGTATCAGCGTGCAGTCTCTAGTTAGACAATCATCCATATCATTGACGTAAAAACTGTACAAGAGGGGGCTTAGGCAGGAGCCTTGCGGTAGGCCCATAAAACTGTAACAAGAAGATTTTGAGTTGCCATGAGAGAAATTCATGTGCTTTTCTGACAGTAAATTGTACATGAAATTATTCAGAATTGGTGAAAGTCCACGATTATGAAGCTTCTCTGAGAGAATTTCCATGGAAACTGAATCAAATGCCCCTTTGATATCGAGAAAAACGGAAGCCATTTGTTCTTTGCGAGCAAATGCGATTTGGATTTCAGAAGATAGCAGCGCGAGACAATCATTCGTCCCTTTACCTCGGCGGAAGCCAAACTGCGTATTTGACAGCAAATTGTTCGTTTCGACCCACTTGTCTAAACGAAGTAGAATCATTTTCTCTAACAATTTGCGAATACAGGATAACATTGCAATCGGCCTATACGAGTTGTGATCGCAAGCCGGCTTGTTGGGTTTTCGTATGGCTATCACTCTCACTTGTCTCCAGTCATGCGGGACAATATTCAGCTCCAGAAACTTGTTGAACAAGTTCAGCAAACGCTGTTTTGCCAAGTCGGGAAGATTCTTCAACAAGTTGAATTTAATCTTGTCCGACCCCGGAGCTGAATTGTTACATGAGAGGAGGGCAATTGAGAATTCTACCATCGAAAAATTCTCATAATCGCATTGGAGCGGAATATCGCGTACGACGCTTTGTGCAGGAACAGAATCGGGACAAACCTTCCTTGCAAATTTGAAAATCCAACGGTCAGAGTATTCCTCGCTTTCATTTCCTTAGAGAGTCTTATGGAACACAATTTTTTCTATTGATCAAGCTGGGCGCTTTTGGGCGATTGCTTCCAACAGATGGTTCTATTGTTGACAGTATAGTACATGATTCCTTACCGGTGTTTCCTGTCAGGCAGTGAAATTTTCCTGACTGTGGATTGATCACCATTCTGTTATTGGTTGCAGAAAAGTAGGATTCGCAGATGGAAATCTTGTCAATGATGTTTTTCGCGTTAACACTTTCGACGCCCCGTCACCCAGATATGGGTGACACTTTCCTCGTTCAAATTTAATAGGATTTTAAAAAGAAATTTGATAGAATAGGCTCCTAAGTGTAACTATAGGATATGTAGAAAAATAATAAAATTATAACCATATTATTATAATGTTTATACTGTACTTTTTATTCATTTATAGTGCGGATGGTTTGTATGGCAAAACCCATATAATATGGCTTTGACATGTGTTATTGTTGTCAATTCATCTTCAAATTAAATATTGCGAGATCATGTAAAAGTTGTCTACAAACTAAGTTTGATCTTCATTTAATAATTTATCCGCAAGTTGGGCTCCTCAAGAAACTCAGAAAAGCCGCTTTGGGCGACGAACGTGTTAACTCATGCGGCATACATACATCGAATCCCTATTTGTTCTCAGCCTTTTAATATGGATTCAACCGATTTTTTTTTTCAAAACTAAAAATTACCGGAACTATATCGACGAAACCTCGCGTGATTGATTCTAATATCAGGTAATATGTACCAGGACCATAAACTCTTTTCTTATTTTCAATCGCCTGGCTGGCGTTTTCATTTTAATTGGAATAGTAATAGTAGGGTGCCAATGAAAATGGTCATCTAGAATTTCAAAAAGTTACCACATAAAAAATGTTCACCACCTCGGAAAAAACACCCTATGCAAAATATCAACTCAATCGGACTTAAGCGAAGGTGGCGCAAAGCGATCAAAGTTTGTTTTTTTTTGAAAATCGAAAAATCACACAGGGGAGAGTAGTAAAGGAAATCGAGGTTTTCGAAAAAAAATTTTTGATGCCAAATATTTTAAAATTGCATAAAACGTCGAGATCTAATGTCATCTCGAGTGAAGGTGAATAAAAAATTTGGTGGGCAATATTAGGCACTACTTTTCAAAAATTTCAAATTTGACTTTTTTTTAGAAAAAAATTCGCAGTGGCCAAACTTTTCAGTATTTCGACCTCAAACTCTGATGGGTCATAGAAAAGAGATGTAGGAATACCCCTAGTGACTTAAATCCCGTTTCCCTAAATTTTAAGTGCCTTTTTTTTGAGGTCAAAAAGAAGTGGGCGATATTCGATCACTTTACCTTAGTTTTTTTTCGGCATAAGAAACTAAAAGTATGGTTTTGGGTGCCAATAAGAATAGTTATCTCGATTTTTCAAATAAAATTCAAATGAAAACCATATATAGAGCCAGCGTGAATGAACTGCCTACCGAAATGCAGTTGATTCAGTTGGTTCAATGGCTATTACTTAGGGTGCCATTGAATGTATGGGAAAAAAATCGACCCTAAAATTTCAAAAAGCTACCCTATATAAAATGTTCACCACCTCGAATGCCAAATTTCAGCTCAATCGGACTTAAGGGAGAGTGACGCAAAGCGGTCAAAGTTTGATTTTTCTGAAAATCGAAAAATCACACAAGTCTGAACGAGCGAATATTTTGCATAGGGTATATTATCGTGCAAATAAACATTTCGTAGCAAGTTCCGAATGAAAAATCGAGATAACTATTTTTAGTGGCACCCAAAACCATACTTTTCGTTTCGTATTACGAAAAAAAAGTAAGTCCTATAGTGCCGGTTTTTGACAAAAAAAATTACACTAGATATCGACGTTTCATGTCATTTTAAGACATTTGGCATAAAAAACAAATTTGGAAAACCCTGATTTCCTTTACTCTCCCCTTGTGTGATTTTTCGATTTTCAAAAAATCAAACTTTGACCGCTTTGCGCTACTCTCCCTTAAGTCCGATTGAGCTGATATTTGGCATAGGGTGTTTGTTCGAGGTGGTGAACATTTTGTATAGGGTAGCTTTTTGAAATTTTAGGGACTATTTTTTCACATACATTCGATGGCACTCTAAGTAATAGTAACTGCATTTCGATAGGCTTTTTATTCACGCTGGCTCTATATATGGTTTTCATTTTTCACACTCAATGAAGAAAAGAGTTAAAGAAAATAGAAAATAAAATATTTCCATTTCTTAGTTTTGAAAATGACAAGCTCTGCTTCCACGGTCACACTTTTAGTGGCCCTCGTACTAATGAATGTGCAAATAGCGCACAATCAAAATTATTTGAATCGAATGTTTTTAATGTCAGCAAGCCTTTCCACGAATTCTGATTGACCTAGAGCGCATAAGAAATGCAGGAATATTATGACTCAAGTAAAATGGAAAAATGTTTTGTCCAAAGTTGGTTCTTACTATGGTTGAATGTCACCCATTCGTAGAAATGACCGTTGAAATAGATGTTATAATTGCTTAAACTCACGGAACTAACAATAAATTCGCGTCCGCAAAAGAGTAATTCTTGCAGGAGAAACTTATTTTTATAATGCATAACGAGGAAGAAAACAAAATGTTTGAAATGTTTTCTCACGTTGCATTGCATCACAGTGCACGATTGACCCTTAGGTACTCTTGGGGAAATACGAGTTCTATTGCCAAGCGAAGGGACAAACGTTATGAAGCGTCGATTGATATACAACGCATTCCCCAATGAGCATGATAGAATTTCGATAGCCTTAGTGTACATTGGGGTGCCAATGAAAATGGTCATCTCTAATTTCAAAAAGTTAACCCATAAAAATGTTCACCACCTCGAAAAAACACCCTATGCCAAATATCAGCTCAATCGGACTTGAGGGAGAGTGGTGCAAAGCGGTCAAAGTTTGGGTTTTTTGAAAATCGAAAAATCATACAAGGGGAGAGTAAAGGAAATCGGGGTTTTCCAAAAAAAATTTTTTTTGATGCCAAATGTTTTAAAATTGCATGAAACGTCGAGATCTAGTGTCATCTCGAAAAAAAAGTCGACACTGCGACTTTTTTTTCGGAGTACCAGACGAAACATATGGTAATTATTTTTATTGTCACTTAAAATAAAAATAATTATCTCGATTTTTCATTCGGAACTTGTTGCGAAATGTTGATTTGCACGATAATATAATAGATTTTTCGATTTTCAAAAAACTTAAATTTTGACCGCTTTGCGTCACTTTCTGAAAATGGCAGTCATTTGTGTTCAGACCGGGTTGCCATACAACGGAAGATAATCGGTTGACAAAAAATGAAAAAAAAAATCAGGAGTGCCTCGAAATATCGAGAGAGTCATAGTTTTCCAGAAAATGAATATTGGGGAATGTATGAACTACAAACCACAAAGAGCATTCGCACCGAACTTGATAGAGATGTGCGCTTATCACATAACCGCTGAATATAAATCAGTACCTACGCATAAATTAATTCATGATCCACACTAAATTTCTTCAACTATGCAATAATCCATTTTAAATAGTGAATATGACTCATTTCATGACAACGCTTGTGAATCCTGTTTTTCACACAGAGCTTGATGTCACATCACAAAATGCATGCCGATATTTGCAAGGTTCGCAACAAGACACCTTAAATGGATTAGTACACAGGGAAGCGTGGTTCGAAACCCATAAATAAATCGCAGAATTGGAACATACGAAAACCGTCAAATTTATAAGGATTTTCTCACATCAACAATACTTCCTTACCATGTATCGCTAGAAGAATTTCGTAGTGCGAATTGCACTCCGTACCATACCGAGTAACTGGTTCAAACAGAACATCAATTATTTCCACACGCCATACATACCTGCAAAAAAAAAAACAAGCGGAAAGAAAACGTTAGCTACTTAAAACCTTGGTTTAGTGCTATTATGCAGCATGGCGATCATCAGTGTTTCAATTTCAGTAAGTATAAGCATCAACAACAATAAAAAAACATCACAGAATTTCTTGACGTTGTGGTTCGAACAGAGACACCAGAGAGAAGAAGAAAATCACAAATCACACAAACACAAAATGCTGCAACCACAGATCTCGTGCTTCGGTGCGTTAAGTTGCGGGATGTTGCATTCATGCGGCGGTTGTATAGGGTAATTAAATCTTCAATCATTTCGTCAATTAGCAGCACTCGGAGACAGAGTCATTCCACAGTCTTGCAGAGGTCGAAAAGTTTGATTTTTCATTGAGGAAATGAACAGCTCTGATGGGATTGTATTCAAGATTTGAGCTGTGTTGATCTGAGCAGCTGAAGGGGAAGATTTTCTACGCAGAATCAGTCAGGTCTTAAAAACTAAAATATATGTTCTTTTTTGAACAAAAAATAACGGTATTCGTTTACAACATAAAACATTCTGCTACTTTAATCAAAGTATGATCCATCGGAAGCCACAACTAATTAGTTTATGACAGATCCATGAAAATGTGGTCTGGCGTTGGCATGCTGTAAAATTCCGCACTCCAGTTGACGCGCAAAAGCAGAGCAGAGAAAATTTTGTTGTTAAATTCGAGATGAAGACTCGATGAAAAGATTGTTCGTGTCAGTTTTTAAACCGTTAGGTGGAGAGTGTTTGTGTATGATTGAACCCCACATAAGAATTTTTGATTTTATGCGTTGTCAATGGTAGAGGAGGAACAAACATACAATCATGGCATCAGAGCGCGTCTAGAAGAAGAGCTGCGTACTGAGTGTACTACATGCATTGTCATTGAGGACACCCTTTTTGACATATTATATTATATGGTCAGCATGTGTATTGTTCTCGGGAGTATAAAAATCATCTTCAGCTTCTTCCATAAAACAACGCAAATCATCGGCTCTTTCCAGGACCACCAAACATTCTACTACTGAGTTCTTGAAAAAAAGCTTAATACATTCAAGTAATATCTAAAACAATAAAAAGGAAATTTATTTTTATAACTTTCTATCGGAAGGAAGTTTAGATGAATTTATGAGTGTTTTCGGGCTTATTGGTAACTTTTTCACGGTCGACCATTCAAATTTCGCGAGTTCGAGCAATGTTTCCAGGTTAAAAGTGACGTCAAAGTGAAGCTCATTCCAAGCCGAATGTGAAAAAGATATTTTGCAGCGGTGTGAGCTGCGTTCATTGGTTGAAAACTGAAGCTGATTTTTTTCCGCTGCGTGCAAACAACCAAATTGATTAGGATGTTTTGTTATCGCTCTGCGACAAGTTAAAATGGCACTAACGTTCCTAGAGGAACTTCGCCGTCTCAGCGTAGTATTACTTGCGTCATTTTTATTAGCATTTAGTTGAGAGTTCTATGTCAAATAAAACGCCTTGAATGCATTCTGAGTGGCAAGCTCTAGAATACGCGAGAGCACAGTGCAAGTCGGAGGAAATTCCTTTGACGAAAAATTCTCCCGACAAGAACGGGAATCGAACCCGAACCCTCGGCATGATAATGTGAAACGCTAACCACTCGTCCACGGGAACACAAGTTCTGCGACAATATGCATAGTAGAATTTTAGGATTTTTTCTTCGAAAATCATTTTTTGAGAGCGTTGGAGATGTACTTTCTCTTAGGAATACTGAAAAACTTCTGGATATGCAATTAGTTCAGTGTTTCAGTGACGCTAAAGATTGCGAGCAAGCAACAGCAATGTTGAGATTAAGAGTTAATTGAAAACATCGGTGCTTCGCTGCTTGGCTTTGGCTTAAATATGAATAAGAAACAAGCACTGTGTATTTATTGTCTTTTTTTTGGTACGGTTATAACTCGATCACTTTTGGTAGATCGTAGAGAAGTTTGCGTCAATCGGTGTAGAAAAATATGATCTTTATGAACAAATGATTTATAAATATGATTTTTTTAAACAAACGGTAGCTAGTATAGTGGCGGCGGCAGGGACTTCCAAAATATTTCTTTTTCGAATATATTTTTTTCGAGAGTTTTGGTAAAGTTTTCTAAATTAGCATTTTCCAGTGCTAAATGAGGTGCGCAAATTCAAAGCTTCTAATATTCAACTATAATTCAACTTTCTTTCCTCCTCTCTCTATAAAGATAGAGAGTGAAGGAAAGAGATCTTTTCCTCCTCTTTTTCTCTCTCTTCTCTCTCTATCTCCTCTCTCTTTTCTCTCTCACTTCTCTCTCTTTTCTCTCTCTTTTCTCTCTTTTCTCTCTCTTTTCTCTCGCTTTTCTCTCTCTTTTCTCTCTCTTTTTTCTCTCTTTTCTCTCTCTTTTTTCTCTCTTTTCTCTCTCTTTTCTCTCCCTTTTCTCTCCCTTTTCTCTCTCTTTTCTCTCTCTTTTCTCTCGTTTCTATCCCCTCCCTTTTTCACTCCTCTCTCTTATCTCTCTATCTCCTCTCTCTTATCTCTCTCTTATCTCTCTATCTCCTCTCTCTTATCTCTCTCTCATCTCTCTATCTCCTCTCTCTTATCTCTCTCTTATCTCTCTATCTTCTCTCTCTTATCTCTCTTATCTCTCTATCTAGTCTCTCTTATCTCTCTCTCTTATCTCTCTATCTGCTCTCTCTTTCTCTCTTTCTCTTTCGTCCCTCTTTTTTCTCTCTCTCCTCCGTCTCGTCTCTCTCTTTTTTTCTCTTCTCTCACTACTCTCTCTTTTTTTCTCTCTCCTCTCTCTCTTCTCTTTCTCTCCTCTTGTGAATGTTTTGGTGCGAAAGAGAGGAGTTTCGCACCGAAACATTCACGATTCAAATGTAATCCAGCTAGCAACTTATCGGTGGTGGCGGCGAGGGCGCCCAAAATGTATTTTTTTAATGCCGACAGTTTAGGAAAAATTTTCCCAATCGGCCTTTTCATGGCTAGAGGCGAATGAATTGGAAAAGTTTAGAGCATCTATAATTAGCGAAAACGTAATCAATCACCAAAACATCTTTTTGCCGATATTTGCAAGGTTCGCAACAAGACACCTTAAATGGATTAGTACACAGGGAAGCGTGGTTCGAAACCCATAAATAAATCGCAGAATTGGAACATACGAAAACCGTCAAATTTATAAGGATTTTCTCACATCAACAATACTTCCTTACCATGTATCGCTAGAAGAATTTCGTAGTGCGAATTGCACTCCGTACCATACCGAGTAACTGGTTCAAACAGAACATCAATTATTTCCACACGCCATACATACCTGCAAAAAAAAAAAAACAAGCGGAAAGAAAACGTTAGCTACTTAAAACCTTGGTTTAGTGCTATTATGCAGCATGGCGATCATCAGTGTTTCAATTTCAGTAAGTATAAGCATCAACAACAATAAAAAAACATCACAGAATTTCTTGACGTTGTGGTTCGAACAGAGACACCAGAGAGAAGAAGAAAATCACAAATCACACAAACACAAAATGCTGCAACCACAGATCTCGTGCTTCGGTGCGTTAAGTTGCGGGATGTTGCATTCATGCGGCGGTTGTATAGGGTAATTAAATCTTCAATCATTTCGTCAATTAGCAGCACTCGGAGACAGAGTCATTCCACAGTCTTGCAGAGGTCGAAAAGTTTGATTTTTCATTGAGGAAATGAACAGCTCTGATGGGATTGTATTCAAGATTTGAGCTGTGTTGATCTGAGCAGCTGAAGGGGAAGATTTTCTACGCAGAATCAGTCAGGTCTTAAAAACTAAAATATATGTTCTTTTTTGAACAAAAAATAACGGTATTCGTTTACAACATAAAACATTCTGCTACTTTAATCAAAGTATGATCCATCGGAAGCCACAACTAATTAGTTTATGACAGATCCATGAAAATGTGGTCTGGCGTTGGCATGCTGTAAAATTCCGCACTCCAGTTGACGCGCAAAAGCAGAGCAGAGAAAATTTTGTTGTTAAATTCGAGATGAAGACTCGATGAAAAGATTGTTCGTGTCAGTTTTTAAACCGTTAGGTGGAGAGTGTTTGTGTATGATTGAACCCCACATAAGAATTTTTGATTTTATGCGTTGTCAATGGTAGAGGAGGAACAAACATACAATCATGGCATCAGAGCGCGTCTAGAAGAAGAGCTGCGTACTGAGTGTACTACATGCATTGTCATTGAGGACACCCTTTTTGACATATTATATTATATGGTCAGCATGTGTATTGTTCTCGGGAGTATAAAAATCATCTTCAGCTTCTTCCATAAAACAACGCAAATCATCGGCTCTTTCCAGGACCACCAAACATTCTACTACTGAGTTCTTGAAAAAAAGCTTAATACATTCAAGTAATATCTAAAACAATAAAAAGGAAATTTATTTTTATAACTTTCTATCGGAAGGAAGTTTAGATGAATTTATGAGTGTTTTCGGGCTTATTGGTAACTTTTTCACGGTCGACCATTCAAATTTCGCGAGTTCGAGCAATGTTTCCAGGTTAAAAGTGACGTCAAAGTGAAGCTCATTCCAAGCCGAATGTGAAAAAGATATTTTGCAGCGGTGTGAGCTGCGTTCATTGGTTGAAAACTGAAGCTGATTTTTTTTCCGCTGCGTGCAAACAACCAAATTGATTAGGATGTTTTGTTATCGCTCTGCGACAAGTTAAAATGGCACTAACGTTCCTAGAGGAACTTCGCCGTCTCAGCGTAGTATTACTTGCGTCATTTTTATTAGCATTTAGTTGAGAGTTCTATGCCAAATAAAACGCCTTGAATGCATTCTGAGTGGCAAGCTCTAGAATACGCGAGAGCACAGTGCAAGTCGGAGGAAATTCCTTTGACGAAAAATTCTCCCGACAAGAACGGGAATCGAACCCGAACCCTCGGCATGATAATGTGAAACGCTAACCACTCGTCCACGGGAACACAAGTTCTGCGACAATATGCATAGTAGAATTTTAGGATTTTTTCTTCGAAAATCATTTTTTGAGAGCGTTGGAGATGTACTTTCTCTTAGGAATACTGAAAAACTTCTGGATATGCAATTAGTTCAGTGTTTCAGTGACGCTAAAGATTGCGAGCAAGCAACAGCAATGTTGAGATTAAGAGTTAATTGAAAACATCGGTGCTTCGCTGCTTGGCTTTGGCTTAAATATGAATAAGAAACAAGCACTGTGTATTTATTGTCTTTTTTTTGGTACGGTTATAACTCGATCACTTTTGGTAGATCGTAGAGAAGTTTGCGTCAATCGGTGTAGAAAAATATGATCTTTATGAACAAATGATTTATAAATATGATTTTTTTAAACAAACGGTAGC
Source organism: Toxorhynchites rutilus septentrionalis (assembly GCF_029784135.1). Classification (NCBI taxonomy): domain Eukaryota; kingdom Metazoa; phylum Arthropoda; class Insecta; order Diptera; family Culicidae; genus Toxorhynchites; species Toxorhynchites rutilus. The sequence goes on from NC_073746.1 coordinate 170,405,855, forward strand.
TAGTATAGTGGCGGCGGCAGGGACTTCCAAAATATTTCTTTTTCGAATATATTTTTTTCGAGAGTTTTGGTAAAGTTTTCTAAATTAGCATTTTCCAGTGCTAAATGAGGTGCGCAAATTCAAAGCTTCTAATATTCAACTATAATTCAACTTTCTTTCCTCCTCTCTCTATAAAGATAGAGAGTGAAGGAAAGAGATCTTTTCCTCCTCTTTTTCTCTCTCTTCTCTCTCTATCTCCTCTCTCTTTTCTCTCTCACTTCTCTCTCTTTTCTCTCTCTTTTCTCTCTTTTCTCTCTCTTTTCTCTCGCTTTTCTCTCTCTTTTCTCTCTCTTTTTTCTCTCTTTTCTCTCTCTTTTTTCTCTCTTTTCTCTCTCTTTTCTCTCCCTTTTCTCTCCCTTTTCTCTCTCTTTTCTCTCTCTTTTCTCTCGTTTCTATCCCCTCCCTTTTTCACTCCTCTCTCTTATCTCTCTATCTCCTCTCTCTTATCTCTCTCTTATCTCTCTATCTCCTCTCTCTTATCTCTCTCTCATCTCTCTATCTCCTCTCTCTTATCTCTCTCTTATCTCTCTATCTTCTCTCTCTTATCTCTCTTATCTCTCTATCTAGTCTCTCTTATCTCTCTCTCTTATCTCTCTATCTGCTCTCTCTTTCTCTCTTTCTCTTTCGTCCCTCTTTTTTCTCTCTCTCTTCCGTCTCGTCTCTCTCTTTTTTTCTCTTCTCTCACTACTCTCTCTTTTTTTCTCTCTCCTCTCTCTCTTCTCTTTCTCTCCTCTTGTGAATGTTTTGGTGCGAAAGAGAGGAGTTTCGCACCGAAACATTCACGATTCAAATGTAATCCAGCTAGCAACTTATCGGTGGTGGCGGCGAGGGCGCCCAAAATGTATTTTTTTAATGCCGACAGTTTAGGAAAAATTTTCCCAATCGGCCTTTTCATGGCTAGAGGCGAATGAATTGGAAAAGTTTAGAGCATCTATAATTAGCGAAAACGTAATCAATCACCAAAACATCTCCGGTGAATGAGCGCTCAAGTACAAAACCTCAATGAAACAATCCAAAAAGAAGAAGACGAAAAAAGGGAGTGTGAAGGTCGTCTACTATTATTATAATAGGAGTACCGGTAAGTTTCTTGGTTTTTTTTTCAAAAATGAATGCTTTATTCTGTAAAAATGGTTACAAATTTAATATTCAAAGTTTTTCCACAATTTTTCCACATCTTTCTGGCAACTCACGGATCCCTTTGCGGAAATAATCGGCCGGTTTGTCGGCTAATCACGAATTGATCCAATTTTTGACTTCAACAAAATTGGAGAAGTGCTGGTCAAGCAGGCCATGTAGCATCGATCGAAAAATATAGTAATCGGACGATGCAATGTCTGGAGAATACGGCGGGTGGGATAGGACCTCCCATTTCAGCGTTTCCAAGTATGATTTGACCGCCTTCGAGACATGCGACCGAGCATTGTCGTGCTGCAAAATAACTTGATCGTGTCTTTGCTCGTATTGTGGCCATTTTTCCTTCAGTGCACGGCTCAAACGTATCAATTGTCGTCGGTAGTGGTCCCCCGTAATGGTTTCATTCGGTTTTAGCAGCTCATAGTACACCACACCCAGCTGGTCCCACCAAATAGACAGTATAACCTTCTGGTCGTGAATATTCCGCACGGCCGTCGATGCATGGCCGGCGTATCCATACGTTGCCCGACGGACGTTCCCACTTTTCATCGCCATTAACGATTCGATGCAAAAAAAACTCTTTTTTTTTTATGCCGTTGGAGCAGTTGTCCGCATGTGAAAAAACGGCGTTCGACATCTCGTGGTTTCAATTCATACAGCAACCAATGTCCTATCTTTCGGATCATTCCCATTACTTTTAAACGATCGGATATGGTTCGCTGAGCTACTCCAAGTGTATCTCCAAGTTCTTGTTGCGTTTGTGACGGATCTGGATCGGGTAAAGTCTCCGATTATTCATCTTCAAACTTTTTTAGCGGTCCGGAACATTTTTCGTCTTCCAAGTCAAAATTACCACTTTTAAACCGTCTGACCCGTTCGCTCAGTTGGAGCATGGTCATCATAAACTTCCACCAAAATGCGATGACTTTCCGTAGCTATTTTTCTTCATATTGAAGTAACACTCCCCGTAAAAACACTCTCGTTGGTACGAAATTCGACATATTCGAAGTGACAAAAAAACTATGTTGTTCACGCTTCATCTTTTTGACATATACTGAAAACGACGCGCAATGACAGTAGCTTTCTAACGAATGTCTGGGAAATTTGCTTCACTGGAATAATAATCAAGTTACGCCATCTGTTGTAAAATCGAAGAAAGTTACCGGTACACCTAAGATATTAAATATTATATTACTATTATATTCATTCCCTGGTAGATTACATCACGCATAGGTCACATTATCATTTGAAACATTCGAACAAATGAAAAAAAAAACAATATATTTGAATTGACAGCCCTTGGTGTAGTTCTGCGTCTCTACAGTTATGTCCTCGATAGTATCCACCAATCCTTTATCTTAAATATGCCAATTTTTCCTGTCATTAGTTACCAGTCATTGGAAATGCACACCATCTCTAGAATGACAGTGTTTTTATAAAATCTTTATTCAATATTTATTTTTTTCTTAATGTAGGATTCAATTGCGATTTTTTTCATATTCCAATGAAAATTCAAACAATTTGACCAAAATCAACCATAAGACACATTTTTATATGAGTTGCCGTTCATAGATATGTCTGCAACAAAAAAGTGATTGTGTGACATTTATCCGAATACCACTCACCCGGAAACACATTTACCCGAATTACATTTACCTGAATATATCGTTTACCCGAATGCAGAATAAAAAAATCCAACATATCAGGTTATGAGTTTTTTTTCGAATCTATTGATAATAAATTAGGTAAAATCAATACAGCATGAAAGAGCAACAAATGGTTTAAAAAAGGTGTAAAAGGAATTCGTCGATCACCTCAAGAAGGTTATTGGGTAATTTATGCGACGGAGCAGTAGAGATGTAAAAGATAATTGAAAATACCGAGATAGTGAAATATCATAACTATTGAACGACTGAACCGATTCAGATAATCGACATACTAAATTGTAGTCAATGAGCCAAAATGTTACACTTGCAAAAAAATGGAATTCTATTCGCATAGATCCAGTCTAGTCGCATAGGAATATCGAACGAAGACTATGAACTTCTAGTTTTAATTGGCTTCAATCTGATATATTGTGAATGAACAAATAGAAGCACCTTTTTCAAAAGTTTTAAAATGGTTGTATGTATGGGTTGTATGTATTGTGCTCCCGTGGTCGAGTGGTTAGCGTCACACATTATCATGCCGGGGGTTCGGGTTCGATTCCCGTTCTGGTCGGGAGAATTTTTCGGCAAAGAAATTTTCTCCGACTTGCACTGTGGTCACGCGTATTCTACAGCTTGCCACTCAGAATACATTCAAGGCGTGTTATTCGGCATAGAAATCTCAACTGAGTACTAATAAAAATGACGCAAGTAATACTACGTTGAGACGGCGAAGTTCCTCTAGGAACGTTAGAGCCATTTAAGAAGAAGAAGAAGATGTATGGGAGCAGACATCTATCTCTCTCAGACTGAACGTCAGCTTGGGATTGTAATAAAAAATAAGTCCAATCGATGTCAAGCGGGGATCGAACCAGGGCCGACTGAAATGCAAGGCTGTTTTACATGACCACGCTATCCACATAGCTAGTAGTGCATAAATGCGTGATTATTTCAAACCATATTATAAAATGAAGTTGGAAGGTGTTTTCTAAGAGTAAAAGGAGAGCATAAACGTGAACGTATATCCTTTTCGGTCTGCGCCGTGTATGTGGCAAAGTATGCGAAAAGCTTCAATGTGTGCTCAATTACAATGTGCCTCTTGTTTCACTCGCTCGTATTGCTCATATATTGCTATAGCATACATATATATAAAATGTCAATGAATGTATGGAAAAAAACGACCCTAAAATTTCAAAAAGTTACCCTATACAAAATATTCACCACCTCGAAAAAATACCCTATGCCGAAATTCAGCTCAATCGGACTTAACCCTTTCGTCGCCCGTCACCCAGATATGGGTGACACTTTTCTCGTTCAAATTTAATAGGATATTCAAAAGGAATTTGACAACATAGGCACCTATTTAAATGTAACTATAGGATATGTAGAAAAATAAAAAAATCATAATCATTGGTTGTGGTATAGTAGTTTTTCGTTGGTTGTGGTATAGTATAATGTTAATACTATACTTTTTATCAGTTTATAGTACAGAAGGTTCGCACTGGAGTTTTTTGCGAAACCCGTACTTTGACATGTGACATGTGAAACCCGACTTTGACATGTGCTATTGTTGTCAATTCGTCTTCAAATAGGAAGAAATTTCACTAGTTCATATAAAAGATGTCTACAAACTATGTTTGGTCTTCATTTAATAAATCATCCGCAATTTGGGCCTCGCGAGAAACTCAAAAACAGCACATTGGGCGACAAACGTGTTAAGGGAGAGTGGCGCAAAGCGATCAAAGTTTGAGTTTTTTGAAAATCGAAAAATCACCCAAGGGGGAAGTAAAGGAAATCAGGGTTTTCGAAAAAAAAGTTCCATGCCAAATGTCTTAAAATTGCATGAAACGTAGAAATCTAGTGTCATCTCGAATTTTTTTTTGCCAAAAATCGGCACTCAGGGACTTTTTTTCGGAGTACGAGACGAAATGTATGGTTTTGGGTGACAATAAAAAAATTATCTCGATTTTTCATTCGGAACTTGCTACGAAATTTGATTTGCACGATAATATACCCTATGCAAACTATTAGCTCATTCGGACGTCAATTATTAGTGTCACAGACGTTAAAATTTGATTTTTTTAAAAAACGGAAAATCAAAAAAAAATTGATGCCAAATGTCTTAAAGTTGCATAACACGTCTAGATTTACAGTTATCTTAAAAAAATTTGCTTGATTGTTTTTTTTTCGCTGGAAAGTCGATTTTTGACGAATTTTTTTTTAGATAACAGTAAATCACGACGTTTTATGCAATTCTAAGACATTTGGCACAAACAATTTTTTTTTGAAACCCCCGATTTTTCCCCTTGGGTGATTTTTTGGTTTTCAGAAAACTTAAACTTTCACATCTGCGACAATAGTAAATTAAGTCCGAATGAGCTAATATTTTGCAGAGGGTATTTTATCGTGCAAATCAACATATCGCAGGGAGTCCCGTATGAAAAATCGATATGACGATTTTCATTGGCACAGTAAACCATACGTTTTGCCCCGTATTCCGAAAAAAAAAACGACGAAGTCCCAGAACGTCGATTTTTGACAAACATTTTTTTCCAGATGACAGAAGATTTTGACGTTTCATGCAATTTGAAGATATTTGGCATCAAACATTTTTTTTCGAAAACCCCGATTTCACGAGGGGGGAAGGTGATTTTACAGTTTTCAAAAAACTCAAACTTTGATCGCTATGCGACACTAGTAAATGAAGTCCGAATGAGCTGATATTTTGCATAGGGTAGTTTTTCGTGGGAATCAACATTTTAATCAAGTTCACTGTGAAATTCGAGGATCACTTTTTTCCCATGCATTCATTGGCACTCTGATATACAGAGTTTTCCATTTCGGGCTTCCGAAAGTATACAGCCCTGCGCTGACAACCGTTTGACATAGTTGTCAACCAAAGCGTCATATCGTTAGTTGAATGTCTGCCATTTTACCATATGGATCGTTTTAGCATCGCACAACGAGTTAATTTTGTTAAATTATACTATAAAAATGATGAAAAACCGGCAAATGTTTTTCGAGCATTACGGACGGATTTTGGTCGTCATGGACGGCCTACAGAGCACACAATCGCTAATGTAGTGCGTAAATTAGAACAAACTGGATCCGTAGCGGATATTGTGAAACCTGTGCATCATCGTAATGTGCATTCGGCCGAAAATATTGCTGCTGTTGCTGCCAGTGTGGAGGATGACCCGAATGTTTCGATTCCACGGCGTGCTCAGCAATTGGGCTTGTCAAACACATCATTGTAGCGAATTTTGCATTTGGACTTGCACCTACATCCATATAAAGTCCAATTGGTACAAAAATTTAGTGCGTGGCGACCATGGAATGCGTCGGGCATACGTCGATTGGGTGAACGAACAACAGCAGCAAAATGCTGAATTTTCGCATCAAATTTTTTTCAGCGATGAGGCACATTTCGAGCTCGGTGGCTATGTGAACACCCAAAATTTCCGTATATGGGGCTTAGAAAATTCACACGTGATTGTTGAGAGGCCATTGCATCCGCCAAAAGTCACTGTTTGGTGCGCATTATGGTCTGGTGGAGTCATCGGGCCGTATTTCTTTGAAAATGAGGACGGCGAGACGGTAACTGTGAATGGTGATCGCTATGGCCGCATTTTAACCGATTTTTTTTGCCACAAATTGAAGATATGGATACGGATGACATGCAGGACGGCGCCACTTGCCACACAACACGACCGAACATGGCCATATTGCGAACGAAATTTGAGGGACGCATAATTTCGCGTTTTGGTGATGCCAATTGGCCGTCCAGATCATGCGATTTGAACCCGCTAGACTTTTTTTTGTGGGGTTATGCGAAAGACCGTGTCTATGCCAACTCTCCGCAAACTCTTGAACATTTGAAAGACAACATTCGTGAAGTTATGACCGAGATACCGCCCCATATGTGCCGAAAAGTCATCGAAAATTACCTGTTCCGGATCAAGGTGTGCGAGGAAGCCCTAGGTGGACATTTGAATGATGTTGTATTTCACACATAATGGCATAAACCAAACTTTAAATTGAAATAAAAGTTTCATCGAAATTCGAATTCTAAGTGTGTTTTATTTCAATTTACTTTCGTAATTAAAAATTGGAAAACCTTGTATAAAGGGTGTGTCACATCAAATTGCATCACGGAAAAAACGCTGTAGAAATTCGCCCAATAGACCGATCCTTTTGAAAATTTTAGACAGTAAAATAAAAACTATTAAACAACTTTTGGCATTTTCTTTTTATTCATACTTCGAGCCCAAGCCCGTATGCTCGCACTTTCCTCTTTACCCCGTCCATAAGGTTCTGTACAACGTCAGGTTGTAGTTTTTTTTTGAACAGAAATCCATTTTCTCTTGAAGTCCGCCTCCGATTTGACAACTTTTGGGTTGTTCCGGAGGGCCTGCTTCATAATCGCCCAATATTTCTCTATTGGGCGAAGCTCATTTCCGTTGGGCGGGTTCATTTCCTTTGGCACGAAGGTGGCCCCGTTGGCTTCGTACCACTCCAACACGTCCTTTGAATAGTGGCACGAAGCGAGATCCGGCCAGAAGATGGTCGGGCCCTCGTGCTGCTTCAATAGTGGTAGTAAGCGCTTCTGTAGGCACTCCTTAAGGTAAACCTGCCCGTTTACCGTGCCGGTCATCACGAAGGGGGCGCTCCGCTTTCCGCAAGAGCAGATCGCTTGCCACACCATGTACTTTTTGGCAAACTTGTATAGTTTCTGCTTGCGAATCTCCTCCGGAACGCTGAATTTGTCGTCTGCGGAGAAGAACAACAGGCCCGGCAGCTGACGAAAGTCCGCTTTGACGTAGGTTTCGTCGTCCATTACCAGGCAATGTGGCTTCGTCAGCATTTCGGTGTACAGCTTCCGGGCTCGCGTCTTCCCCACCATATTTTGCCTTTCGTCGCGGTTAGGAGCCTTCTGAACATTGTATGTACGCAGGCCCTCCAGCTGCTTGGTTCGCTGGACGAATGAACTTGACAAATTCAGCTTATTGGCGACATCCCGGACCGAACTTCTCGGATCACGTCTAAACTGCTTAACTACGCGCTTGTGATCTTTTTCACTGACGGAGCATCCATTTTTGCCGTTCTTCACCTTCCGGTCGATGGTTAGGTTCTCGAAGTATCGTTTTAGTACTCTGCTGACCGTGGATTGGACGATTCCCAGCATCTTACCGATGTCCCGATGTGACAACTCCGGATTCTCGAAATGAGTGCGCAGGATTAATTCACGACGCTCTTTTTCGTTCGACGATATTTTTCCAAATTTACGAAAAATTTATAGTGAAGCATGGCCAATGTGATCTATACACTCTTATCTGATTATAAGCGAAAGCTGAAGATATAATTCCTAAAAATTGAATTTCTACAGCGTTTTTTCCGTGATGCAATTTGATGTGACACACCCTTCATTACAAAAGCTGTATGGTGGATCACACCATTGTGGAACTAGGCGGATCCTTCGGCTGAAGGAGGCCTCGGGTTGATAGCTCAGGATTATACACGGAAACTTCTAATACTTGGAAAATTAAACACCGGAATACTTTTCAACACTCGTGGATTTATTTCGCGATGCTACACATGGAAATGGAAAAATATTGCATTGGTAGGGATCGATTCGTATGCTGTGTTTGTATGAATGCGTTCGGCTCCTGTTCTGCTGTGCATCGGGTGATTGTGTTGATTGTGGATTTGTCATACACACTGCTTTTGATGGGAAGGGAGTGGCTTGGTTGGGGAATAGGATAGGGATGGAAAAGGGGCATTATTCCATGGGGCAGTTTCTTCATTCGCGCTGTCGGTCGCGAACACTGTACCAGTATGATAGAGAAGCACATTTTCTATTATTTTTAGGCTCATTTAATGTAATAAATCAGGATGACAAAATATGTGCTAAATATTAATGTTGGGTGTAGAGGATTCTTTATTTGATTGGTGTGCAAATCATCAGAATCCGTTAAAACTTTTTCATAAAACATTCAATAATACATTTAAATTTTGATGAGGCGTTTTTGACAGTGTATTTAAGATGTTATTTTTTCTAGAAACGTCGTTGAACAACTTCGTCGAAATCAGACACCTGTATTTCGAGTTACAAGGCTTTGGAAAAAAAGGTTAATGCCTATTAATATACTCTTCAAGAAAATCACTCGTACTTTCAATTAGCCACATATTAATGAAAATTTTAGTTTTCTATAGCTGCCTTCTTTTATGTACAAGGTTTAAACATGTACGGACAACGGACTGGAAGTATGGTATTGTAGAATTAGGAAGTATCATAACCATGCAGACCTTGCAGTTTTCCTATCTAACAAGACCTACAGAAACAGAACTCCAATTAAACGTGATCAAAAGGATCCGGTGTTAATTTTCCACCATCAATTTCCAATCAACATCATCTCGATTCGTACTTCAGATCATTAATATCTTCCAACTGAATAACGCCATCTTCAACTGGCTGTATGAGGTCTCTCAACATTTCATGCTTCATTTCTCCGATCAATCAAACAGCAGCAGTAGCAACAAATCCCAACTTGTTTTTCCTTCTCAACTAACAACCAACGCACCGAGCGAGAAGGATGGAATGGCCATCGTCTATTCCTCCACTGTGTCCATACCGGATTGCAGCCATGGAAAACAACAACCGTTCCGTATTAGCAGTATTGTCCATTGTGACTGACATCCCGTCTGCCCTCATCTCGCACTGCGATGGTAACCGGTGAGCCACCCTTCGGATGCAGTTCATAATTCAGAAAGTAAACATTTCACTTAAAATTAGCAACAAGTAGCAGGAGCTCTATGAAGCTAATTGGCACACGAGTGAAGATTCTCGCTCTTTGAAGTTTTCAGGGATAAGGACGACTCAGACATCTCTCAGTTTTGTTGATCCTTTTTTTCTCCTCTTAAGTAGAGTTCGGTGTGTTCATTAGCGCAGCGCGATTCCCGGAGAAAGCCATTAGGCAGCTGCTTTCAAAGTTCGCGCTGCCCTTCCGATCATTAATTTAATCTATCGCGTCTCAGGGATAAACAGGGCGATGATAACGACGAACAGCGAGAATGGAGGCGCCATCTAGTGCAAAAATACAGGCTGCTCGCTAAATTGTGTGATAGGTAGGTTGTAAGTGCGTTATACGTGGCTCTTATCAGTGAAGGTCACCTGTGCAGTATTATCCAAGGTAAAATGCCTGAACGGCGGCGACCGGTTGTGCTAATTACTGGGGGAAAATTAGAACAAGGAAGTGGGAAATACGTTCGCCCGCCTGGAGATAACAATGTCTGTCTCTGTCAATGAACAGCTGTTCTAAGTTTGGATTGGGTTTGGAATCTATTTCCCATCGACATACTGTGTGAGATGAAGATGTTATAACTTAATTTATTCTCAATGATAGCGCTGCGTGTACTCACGCAGCTCTCCGATATGCTGGTGTTTCTCGTTCAACCATCTGTTGGTTTTTACCCCACACAACCACCCACCGGAACTGCCACCATCCGGCCACCATATTTCACGGTTTCAGTTTGTTTCAGCCAAGCAATTGTAGTTTTGTGTGTTGCAAAAAAATAGCATTTGCACGCAATTCTTTCGTTTGTTGTCTCACACTTATGCTGCTTGGGCTCATTCAATTCCCCTTGACACACATTTCGGCGCTAAATGACTCGACGCGCGGCGCGTTTGCTGTTGGCTGTTGCTGCTGCTGCTGGTAGTGCTATGGTTGTTTGTGTTTTTACCACTCTTCAAATAATGGTTTCAACCTGCACAGGTACAAGAGAGCTACAGTCTACAGTCGGGCGAAACAAAAAGGTATCGCAGCGGAAAACAACAAACACAGACACACACACAATCGTCATACAACTGTGTGCATCTCGAACCTCAAAGTGTGAGCTGCGTCGATGCTAATCCAGTCTAGGGTTTGAATTAGCCGATTTTGACTGCTTTCTGCTATGGAGAGGGATGGTGCAGACAATGTGTGTTTAGCCACACGTGATACATCACGTGGTCTTTTGAGCATTCAAGATCAAAACTTTTTGAGACTGGTTTACCGGATTTGGAGGAATGTTGCGAAACCTGTCTAATGAACTAGTCGTGTTTATATCCATGAGAAAAATAGTGAACTTTCGATGTTTTTGTACTGAGATATAAATAGCATTGAAGCGAATCAAACCATTTGATACGGTTTAGCCACAAACAAACAATTAATAATTATTATAGATTGGGCTTCTTAACACTTTGCGGACCGCTCATGAGATTTCTCGTTTTCGCGTTCCTTCTTTACGGACTTTTATGAAATTAGCGGATAAAAGTTTTTGTTGCGTGCAAGTTTCTGTTCAACGTCTTGCTGGATTTAATGAATAATGAATTATTTCAATTGAAATAAATTGATTACTTATCGAGTAACAACCTTCAAAATCATGCTCGTTAGATAGAGAATTGAAACAATCATCTTTCATTTTTTTCTTGATCGTGACAGAGAAAGGTTATAGACTGAAACGTGAGCATGGGTCAACATAGGAAAATTTACAGAATTCTGAAAATCAAAAAAAGTTGTTCGAATAGAGTTATCGAAGTTATTTTACCTATCTTCCAGCCACAATTTTATTAATCGAAAAAGGGTATGAAAAAGGTTCTAAGCCAAGTTGTATGGAAGAAATTAATTATGTTAAAGAAAATTGAAAAAAGTTATTTGAAAGGACCCAAAACACATTATCGAGATAGTACTTATTCGATATAGAATACTTTTATCTATCTTTAGCAGAATTTCTATTGGTCGGAAAAGGATCCAAAAAAAGTTATAGCCCAAAACCTATACAACTATGGGGGAAATACATTAATTCAAAGGAAATTGAAAAAGACGGGTGGGTAATGTCGGGGACATAACCGGAGTGACGTAGGACTATACAAAGGGGACAGCTTTTGTTAAATATATATTTTAAATATATTGTTTTATTTTCTTCTCCTAAGTGAATACCTACCTATCTACCTGAAAAATGGATTAGTTTACTGTTTACTCTTTATGAATATGTTGATGGTTCTGAAAAGAACCTTTGGTGTTGTGTTTTTGTTATCACTCGATATTCCCATCTTGTTCGATTAAACCTTCCTGTTCAGCTATTGCGTTTGCCACTCGCCACAGCTTTCACAGTTGGAAAATTTCTTCCCATCCAGCTTGTGACATGTTGTTCAGTAAATTACATTTAATGCGACGTGCCGGAGAAACACTTTGCCACTCACTGAAACTAATTGTTGCCTTGATGAGCGCCGAACCGAAGCTGCTCTGTTCTTGATGCGGGTTTTCTGATTGTCGTGAGCAGTTTTGCAAGCCAACTCGAGCACTCCGACGGCCGAAACTCTATATCGCTGTTAGGTATACTGGTGCTCCGGCACCAATCCGTTCGGCCTAGTTACCCTTGCGGAGCAATCAGTGAATGCGACCAACAGGGAACTGGAGACCTGCACGGTTCGAATGAGACTTTGCCTTTCCCTTAACTTGTCCTCCTTTGTTACGTCCACGATGCCGATGCCGTACAACCACACGGGTTTACGGTTTGAAAGAAAATAAGATATTTTTTTGGGGTCCGCGTGTTTTATACTCTAGCGGTAAACACTCACAGGATAGAGACAAATCGGCTCAGCCAAAGGGGCGAGTCCAACGAGACGAACGAATGAGCGTTAAAAGGGAGCGATGGCAAAAAAATACATTCATTACGATTTGTTCGCTCGTTGCAGGCTAAAAAGGGTCCTTTTCAGGATCACAAAATTATCTTCAATCTAAAGAGTTTATTGTTTTGTTATCACTCGATATCCCCATCTTGTTCGGCTAAACCTTCCTGTTTAGCGATTTGTTGCCACTCGCCACAGCTTTCACAGTTGGAAAATTTCTTCCCATCCAGCTTTGTGACATGTTGTACAGTAAATTACATTCAATGCGACGTGCCGAAGCGCCACTCAGTGTCGCTTTGGAGGCGATTTTAACCTGTAATTGAACATTTGCGATGACAGTGGTACAGTGACGACTTTCAATGTGGGGTCATAATTTGGATCTCTATGTTTACAAAAATGTCCAACTAAATAAGTCGCATTACATGTCCGTCCAATTAGCTAAATGTCGAACTAATTGTAAATTACTGTACTTTCAATCTGAAAACAATTTAAGAATTGGTGAAAATTGAATAATCAGGAAAGTCCCCAACTATCAATAAGCTCAGAACAACTGCCAAATTCACATACTCATCAGATCCTGGCAAACAAATTATGAAAAAATCAATTTGTGTTTTATTATTATTTTGGATAATGTTTAGAAAGCATTAAACTGTATTTCCTAAACTCTTTTTTGGAAGGTTTAATGGCCCTGAAAAGCACCTTGTTTTATGGAATGGTTCCAATTTAGAAAACTTAGTACTCGTGGTTTTGAAAAAAACCATTTCGAACGCCCTCGATGCCGCCTTGTTCTGGATTTGCCACCAAAGCAGTTTGTATAAAGAACAAAGTTTTTTCTTCTGATACCTGCTGCCGTTTTGCGATTGCGTTTGCCACTCGCCGCTCGCTGCAACTGCCTGTTGTCTTGATGTCCACCGAACCGAATGTGTTCTGTTCCGAATGCGGGTTTTCTTATCGTCGCGAGCAGCTTTGCCAGCTAACTCGATCACTTCGGCGGCCGAAACTATATAATGCCGGCTAGGTGGACTGGTGCACTGGTACTAACGCGCTCGGCCTAGCTACCCTTGCGGGGAACTCCAGATCAACACGGTTCGAGCGGGATTTTGCCTTTCCCTTCACTTTTCCTCCTTTACCATGTCCAAACATGGCTGCTTGGGTTGGTTTGTTGATGTGTTGTGATGCGAACCGATGTGGTGTACGGTTTAAATGAGAAAGATCAATCGGACATGATTTAGGGGTGCTTCAAAGCGCTCAAAGTTTTGATTTTTCGATCCTCAAAAATCTTCCAAGGGGGGGCGGGGGGTGGGTAAAGGAAATTTGGAAAAGAGGATTTTTTTTTCGATGCCAAATGACTTAAAATGCATGAAACGTCGGGATCTGGTGTCATCTCGAAAAAAATTTTTGGCCGACAATCGACCTTTTGGGACTGAGAAGCAATGAAGGTATGGATAAAAAAATAATTATCGAGTTCAAAGAACCGACCATGTACCCAAAGAGAAATTTGAATGTACCCAATGTACCCAAAAATTACCTGTGCAAAATTTCAGCTCAATCGGAAATAATTTAGGTGTGCCTCAAAGCACTCAAAGTTTTGATTTTTTGGCCACTCAGACTAAGTCCCAAAAGTCGATTTTCGGGAAAAAATTTTTTTCGTGATAACCCCAGATCTCGACGTTTTATGCATTTTTAAGTCATTTGGGATCGAAAAAAATTTTCGATTTTCCCTTGGAAGATTTTCGAGGATGAAAAAATTAAAACTTTGAGAGCTTTGAAGTACCCCTAAATCATGTTCGATTGAGCAGAAACTTCTCTTATTTTTTTTTATTAATCCGTTTATTTTTACAGGCTCAGTTACATAAGTTTAATGGAGCCAAACTCTTAACTATATTCCAACTAGCATATATGAACATGTTGTTTCCTTAATTCTATGGTTAATGGATCCTCCCTTAAATCATGTCCGATTGGGCTGAAATTTTGCACAGGTATTTTTTTGGGCCAAGAAACAAAATTTACGTGGTCGGTTCTTTAAATCCGATAATTATGTTTCTTTCCATATCTTCATTGCCTCTCAGGCTAAGCCTCAAAAGGTCGAATGTCGGCCAAAACATTTTTTTTCGAGATGACACCAGATCTCGACTTTTCATGAATTTTTAAGTCATTTGGCATCGGAAAAAGAAATCGATTTCCAAATTTTCTTTACTCACCCCTTGGAAGATTTTCGAGGATCGAAAAATCAAAACTTTGAGCACTTTGAGGCACCCCTAAATCATGTCCAATTGAGCTGAAACTTTGCACAGGTCATTTTTTTGGGCCAATAAACAAAATATACATGGTCGGTTTTTGAAATTTAACATGACCATTTTCGCTGTCACCCTAATGTAGATGTAGTGGATAAAAATATCGGGAAGAAATGAGAAATCGATTTCTTTCTGTTTTTTCAAAGATAGCAAATCCAATTAACGTTATCAACTATCTTTCATTTGATTTCTATAACGTTGTTGTGGACCATTCAGTGCTGAGATATTATTGTATGAACGAAAAATTTTGAATTCGTGTTCGATAACAAAAAGTTCAATAAATAATCATCGAAAAACAGTTTTGAAAACTCTAATAAATTCTATACACCCAGGATGTTTTTACGCAGGAGATAGATTTTTCTTATAATTTATTGCGGTACACAAAAGTAGATGTACTTTGAGTATTTTCTCGAATTTTCATTTCCAAGCCTATTGAGAATGGGGGAAAAATGAAAAACTCATTTTTTTCACTATAGCTCTTATAGTTAACCATATAGGATAATTATCTTATTATTATCTGAAAAAATCGCACATATCCATAAAAGGCGTAGGAACTCATTTAAATACGAATTATACTAGTACTGAATCTCTAAATACTAAAAAAATCAATATTTCAAGATTTTTTTGTACTTCATTTTTAGGAATTTATTTTTTTATCCCTTTTGTTTATTTTAGGCATTTTAGCTGTAACAGAGTCGAATTTTATTCGTGTACATGTCATATGTTTATCATACCAAGCGCAGTAGAAAAAATAGGGCATACTACAATAGTTCAAAATATTGGACGCAGTGGGGAAAAACAGGGGTGACCCATTTTTGGGAAACTTATGCCCTCAGAAATGTTGTTCCTTTAGGATTTTTCGTCAGCATGCAGAAAATAATTATCTAAAGCAGGTATGTTTAAACTATTTTGGACAATAGACCCCTATAGCCGAATTAAAAAAAAATCTTATTCTTATAAATCTTATGTCTTATTCATACAAAATTTCTACTAATTTAACCTTCCTATACTCGCGTATAGGTCTGACAGACCGAGCACCAATAAGGTGATTGAGTTAAATGACCATTAAAACTGAGTGAAGTTAAAAAAGAAATATTTTCTGGAGTTTTTTCACTCAATTATATCTTTTTCTTTGAATAAATACCAATAACGCCTAAAAATGCACAATAGCAATATCATAGAGACGCGCACAGTCCAGAGTACACCAAATTCCATCGCGCGAGTATAGGAGTGTTAAAGACTTTGGGGTTGGATAATCTGTTATAACAGATTATATTTTTTTTGTCGCACTAGGAATATTATTTCAATATTTTGCGTAACCAAAGACTTTCAGAAGTATCTGGCAATACTCCCATTTTTTTAAGGCTGCTAAGAATGTACGATGTTAATTTGGGAGTCATTTTTATGTAAAAAAACCGCGATATCAGAGTGCCGGCAAAAAATTCTGTTTAAATTCGTTGAACATGCAACATGTTGATAAGTTTTTCACTGTAAGTGTTCTATTTAGGATCTACTGTGTAAGTTCATGCAGTTTCTTCAATAGAGAAATAATGTATTTGATGAAGAATTCAAATTATATATTTTTTTTCTTTGTAAGTCTTTATTAAGACATTAATGTAAAGTCTTTTAATTTATGTATGTCTTTATTAAGATATTATTATTTGTTTGTAAGTTAGTTTTTGTATAACCAAAGGCACAACAGAATGAGCTTACAAGGTAGGAACCAGTGTTTTTGGGGGTCCATTAACCAACTATATGGCCATCAATTTTTTCAACTGCTTCAATAGTTTATTTTTTATCAAAGATAATGTGTTTTTCCTCATGTAACGATTATGTTCTCTGAAGTTTAAGTCGATTTCTTGCCTAGTTTTCACGGCCTTTTAAAGGGTTAAGCCAGGGTCCAGAGTACACCAAATTCCATCGCGCGAGTATAGGAGTGTTAAAGACTTTGGGGTTGGATAATCTGTTATAACAGATTATATTTTTTTTGTCGCACTAGGAATATTATTTCAATATTTTGCGTAACCAAAGACTTTTAGAAGTATCTGGCAATACTCCCATTTTTTTAAGGCTGCTAAGAATGTACGATGTTAATTTGGGAGTCATTTTTATGTAAAAAAAACCGCGATATCAGAGTGCCGGCAAAAAACTATAATTGTATTGAACAGACATCTGGATGTTGGAAAATCAAGTCAGAATTTGTCTGGATTCTTGTCGACATTTTTTATATTCAATTGCGAATTTTATTGAACATTTTCACGAGAACGTCGTTTGAGGTTCATGAAGGGGGACACTGTTTACTGGCGAGTAATGACAATGAAGTGTCTTTCTCAAGGTAGGTGAAGAAGAAGTTTGGATTGAGTTTGTCTGCAAGGGCCCTTCTCAGGAACTGGAACTGCAGAGGTTAAAAATCTCTGTAATTCAACACAATCAATCTCAATCAACATTTTTACGTCTGATCTGTAAAACATGGTTTAACAGTTATTTTTTCTTATCATACATCGACGCATTATACTTAAACTTGATGGTTGCAGACATGTGCATCAAACCACTTTCCTCGGTGTTCAGTAAACTTTTGGGATACATTTTTCCCAATTTCGGGAATGCCATTTCACCACCACGGATAGTTGTGGCTAGAACTTTACCCAAAAACATGAATACATTGGTTTGTTCATCAGGAGAATAGTCTGAAAAATCAACATTACGCAGCTCTCTGAATTCCTCATCAATTGGCTGAATCATTTCTCTGGGAACCAGATTAGGAAAATTTTCAGTAAGCTGTAGAATAATTTGATGTCCAGCATGGTTGAAGTTGAAGTTGATGCATTACATTAGCCTTAAATTCGTTGATCATATCAACAGATATTCATCCATCATTTTACGTACTGCCTTATGAGTAGTTCAGCCGTTGTCCCAACCTACAAATTTTCCAAGCGTTCGTAATTTTGTCGATCAAACGTAACTTTATTCAGATCTTTTAGCGTTTGCAGGAAACTCATTTGTGAAACAAATATCCAATACCGTGCTGGTAAGTCGTGAAATGCTCGAATGAAGAATCAGTAGGACTCTCACTTTGAAATAGCTTGTTCATGTTATTAATCACATTGAGTATGTATGACAAAAATGTAAAATAAATGTTAGTCTACCACATTGGCCTTTTCAACATGATTAATATGTTTAACAAATCCAAAGTAGATTCGGAGTGGTTCATATCTGTCAAGTACTCTTTGCACCACCGCTTCCAGTGAAAGCCATCTAATCGTGCATGAATGCAGCAATTTCAAGGGTTTTAATTCAAGAATTTTCTGAATCTCATCACACTTACTAGTCCACAAGGGACTGCAGCTAAGACAGCTATTCGTTTGCTAAATTTCATTTGGGAAATTTCATAAAGCGATGGGCAATCTCTTTTTAAGCAAAGCGCCAAGTGAGTTGCCTGGTGAAGTCATGATCCTTGCTCCATCAGCCCTATAGCCAATCAAATAAAGTTGGTATGCAATTTTGCCCCCCTTGCACAACGAAATCATCTCGTCATACACCGTTCTAGAATCCGTTTCAGTAACCTGTATTAGATCATAAAAGCAATCATTCACGAACAGTATACCATCCTTCCAATAGTTAGTTCTGGCTACTAAGGGTGCTCATTAGGGTGCCAATGAAAATGGTCATCTCGAATTTCAAAAAGTTACCCCATAAAAAATGTTTACCACCTCGAACAAATACCCAATGCAAATATCAGCTCAAGCGGACTTAAGGGAGAGTAGCGCAAAGCGATCAAAATTTGAGTTTTATGAAAGTCGAAGAATCACCCAAACTTCCCCCTTGGAAATCGGGGTTTAAAAAAAAAAGTTGATGCCTAATGTCTTAAAATTGCATAAAACGTCGAGATCTACTGTCCTCTCGAAATATTTTTTTGGTCAAAAATCGACGCTCTGAGACTTTGCGGAATCAAAACCTATGGTTTTGGGTGCCAATAAAAATAGTTACGATTAGTACGATTTTTCATTCGCACTTGCTGAGAAAAGCTAATTTGCACGATAATATGAAGCAATGTCAAATGAAATCGACAAATGACAAAACATGAATATTTTTCATTCGAATGAGAGTTTGTTTTCCGTTTGGGTTGGAGAAAATATGAGTTTTCCACAGTATTTGGGATTTTTTTTTGACTCAAGTATTACTTTTGAAAAGGGCGTATCGATTTTAGTAAGAGAAATCTTTGATAATTTATATCTCAAAAACTATGAGTCCTGCCGAAATTGTGTCTTAGAAAGACTAATAGAGTATTGATGTCGAAACGTGAAAAATATACACTGCGAGAAAAAATTAGTACTCTTTTTTTGTTTACAAAAAAAACTTAAATTTGCAATATCTAAAATACCCATTTTTTATTTTATTTTCAATTTAAAAAAAAATAGAAGTCATTTAGGAAATTTAAAAAATGGGTACAAGATGGCAAAACAATTTTTTAACAAACTTTGTGGAACACCGAATTTTTATGAATTTTCGAAACTTTTTTTTTTGACGAACTTTGTGGAACATCGAATTTTTATGAATTTTCGAAATTTGGAATGTTTGTATGTAAACAATTGTTTTAGGCACACATTATGAATCCTAATGTTATTTAAAACAAAAAAGCTCTTTATCATATTCCTTCCAAATTCTCGAGATATTTAAAAAATATTTCTAATTTATTGTCTTTTTTATAGTAAATAGGCTGTTTTAATATGTTTGTCGTGTTATACCGCTATGTTCAAGAAATTTTTTGAATTTGCTTATAATTTTCAACAACTTTTCCAAGTACATTATTATGGTAAACGTATATGTTTAGGGGTTACAATTCTAAGACAGTTGGCATCAAGTTTTATTTTTAGAAAATCCCGATTTCCTTTACTCCTCGCTTGGGAGATTTTTCGATTTTCAACAAACTCAAACTTTGACCGCTTTGCGCCACTCTCCCTTAAGTCCGATTGAGCTGAAATTTTGCAAATGGTGTTTTTTCAGGGTAGTGAACATTTTGTATGGGATAACTTTTGACGCAGAACTACGTCTTTCAGGCAGGGTGCCAAATCAGAAAAACAGGTCACGTTTTTATAGAATAAAGTTAACGTTAATAACTATTTTCACTGTGAACGAATTCTCATGATTTTCATACCAATCGAATCGGAAATTCTCTAAGATTTGTTTGCTTATCATTCGCTAATCTTTAAACGGTTTAAATTCATGAAAACTGGAAGAACTTCCTTTTTTCCCACACATTTGTTCTGCCGATTTGTGCACTAACCCTACCTGTATTTCGAATGCTTCTAACTTCAACATTTCTTAGCAGATCGGAAAGATGTTTGCATCAATTGATAGGAAATATTTCTACGCGTCTGTTACTATTAATGAAATGTTATTTTTCATGAGATAAACAATTGAATAACTGTAAAATGTCAAGCGTTATTTAAACGCCCTAACTGCCATGCTTTGATTGGCCCGATTTACGGTTTCCCCAACACAGACTTCAAAATTGATGTACCTGTGGAAATCCGCTTTGCAAATATAACATGCAAGTTGGGGGAATTTTTGTTCCCACCGAGCTGTATTTCCCTAACATGGACTTCAAAATCAATGTGCCTGAGGGAATCCGCATTGTCAAAACATGCAAGTTGGGGATATTTTTTTCCGCTGAACTGTGTTTCCCTAACACGGAATTCACAATTAATATGCCTGGGGGAATCCGCTTTGCAAATACATTCAAGTCGGGGGTATTTTTTTATGTTGAGTACTTTTGTACTCGCTTGTCGTTGTGCAGAACGGAATAAAACGTACTCTTAAACTGAGAGGCCTGGGAAAATCGACATTTCAGATACTAGAGGTGAATGAACTTTCGCGGTTCGAGAACTACGTAAACATGAGATGTGTAATAATTTCAAAGAGAAATGTAAAATACAATGATCGTTTGACAATTCTTCCGTTCACATATTTTGGTAGTCCTAGGCATCATATCAAACGCAAAAGGACGTTCATCAAATTTATTTGTAACGAAGAACATAATCTTTTACAAAAGTTTCGATGCATTCTAAAATAATATTCGAAGTGGTAAACAAGTGGATTGCATAATGTAATTGAGTAGTTCGACGTCGAAAATATGCGGTCGTGTCCTAGATACAATCCCTCACAATTTTTTAAACTTTAGGGTCGGTTTTTTCCATACATTGGCACCCAAATGGACACTGAAGAGAAAGGAAATATTGCAACTCAAGCTCCGGCCGTTCGAAAATCATTAGGAATAAAAGTAGTTGTGTGCGATTTCTTTCACAAAGTCTTGCTCTAGCAAATGAACAGTCAACAGTTTTCGCTAATGCTCATTTGCGTGCATCCATAAAAGGAATCAAATTGCGGCATATGCGACAATACGGCCGCGTGCTGGATTCAACTCACTATATATTTTTCCTGAAAATTGTACTTTTCGTACAACTCAATACTACCAGTATAATTAATAAAAAAAACAGTATCAACACTCTCAGCTCTGACATTTAACATGTCACCAACAACGGGTCTACAGCTACGTACTTCCTTCTCTGGAAGCAACAGATGCAATATCTCTCTATCTAATAGTCATTAATAGCTCTCAAATCTTTCTAAAAGGAGGGAAAGCAGTGGGACAGCAAATCTCGATCCGTATAAATATAGCAAGCTAATCACGGAGTCGAAGAACATCTCAGTCGTTTGGGGATAACTACTAATGCTCTAGTACCTCTGTAAGTCCCTCACAATCCCACCATTATGCTCTGCCGATTCCAACGGAAGGGACGACGTTGGACAAACTTCTCAACACTTTAGCGGTCGCAATAAAAGTAATTACTTTTATTATTGTGACAATAAACCGTTTGGGCTGTATCTCTTCGTCGCTCGGATTGGACTGGACCCAATGGAATAAAACGAAGGCCGCCCACCGCCAGCAATAGTTGGAAGTCATAAGATTAGCGACTGATAGCCACACAACACTCTGACCCAGCATATCCAGAAACAACGTACGTGGAGAGAGCGATTTGGTAGATTTTCGTTGACTGTTTGACTGTAGTTTTTCAACTTATAGTTCACGACTTTATTTTCACGACCACTTGTCGGTCGAGATTTGGAGAGCTTCTATTTGAATGGCGGGAGCAATTCTTTCACCATTCATTCGGTCGATTAACTACTGATGCGAAAGCTGGAAAGCGATATCACTTTACAACAGCAACTAACTCCGCAGAATTTTACATCACGCGCGCATTTTCAGTAGTTTTTTATTGCCCTTCCAGATAAAGCCAGGCTAGGATCATAAAGCAGTGCGATTATTAGGAACTTGAGCTGAGGAATCCACCATAAAACGTTTGGCGAGTCAAGTTGCGCTCCTCGCAAACACACAAAGCACTATGCCGGGGTGCACAAGTTACCCATAAAAGTACAACATACGGCAATTACGAAACACAGTGCTGCTGATACATGTTGATTCGTCGTATGAGAGGGAGGAAGGGGAAAAGCTCGCATGAATCTCCTCTGCTCGTCTAGTGACGAAGCACACAAAGCACAGTAATGTTGGGCGGCGAACGAACACAACCCGTCGGAGACTGTCAAAGTCAGGTGATGAAAAAGCTATAAATCAATCGAAACGACGCAAGTCAACAGCGAGGTAGAGACTGCATCAATAGGTAAGATGTGTATTGTGAATCCGGTAAGTGCAACTCCGCCCACTTGCCTGCATTCAATCACAGTCCCCGCGGGGCATCATCTCGCATGCAGAGCCGTCTGCAACTATACAGAGAGTTCTGAGAAATTCAGGATCGAGGAGGAAATTGAATCAAATCTTTCATCTCCTGTCGACGATGTCGTTCCGGCCCGAGGAATCCGTGTTTTTGATGAATTTGTCTAAACATCATTGATGCGCTCCACCACAACCAAACCATCGCAAATTAGATGGATGTTTGGAGGATGTTGAAGTGTGGAAGATGGAATGTGTCGGAGGAAATGATTTTTTGTTCGTTCTTAACTTTGAACACAAGCACACAAGCTCGATCGCCAGCTGTTGATGGACGGACGGACGGACGACGGCAAATCAATCACAATGAACGTCTTTATTCGACGAAAAACGAAAGCGAATTCAAAACCAGTTCTAAGCGTGGCTTCCGCTTTGTGCTTGGTAAGCCTCAATTTGCGCCAAACTTTCGTAGTGCGCGGCTAATGGTTCTCAAGGGGAACACACTCCGAACATGAGCAGTTGAGAACGTTAACGAGCAGTGTTCAATTTGTGGATGAATCTATCAGATATGAAAATGGTCCGATAAATTAGATTTGTAATATGGAACGAAGATGTCAATTTAAGGGTAATTTTCTTATGTAATTCGCGTATGAAATGCACATTCAGTTCATTTGTTCATTTTTGATACACGGATACGTCAATAAACAAAACTGATACATTAGGGATGAAGCAATGTTGCCGAATGTTTTTCGACAATGTCTGGCTGCTAGAGAATAAAAGGATTGGATTTGTCTGGATATTTTTAAAATAGACTTTTTTTTAATTCGCATCAAATAAATCGAAATTGATTTTTAATAATTCACATTTTTGATACCTTTGAAATTACCATTCCAAGTATTTCTACCAAAACTCGTCATTATAATATCAGATTATTTTCAGATACAATTCTCGTTCAAGATTTTTCAATCACTTGCAAATAATATATGATAGAGTAAAGCCAGCCCTAAATCGGGCAATTACTTCCTCGAGTTTTGCTCTTATCACATTAAAATTCATTTCCACTTTCGAACGAAGATCAATTCTCTAGCGCAAACATCAATTTTCGACGCTTGCCGCTATGCAATTGCAGAAAAAAAGGGCCTTAGAATGCAAGGGGTGTAAGTGACTTGATCGATTTCTCTTCATCAACTTTTTCTTTAGTTAATAACTCAACTGCAAAAAAGTTCCAATTTAAGTTCGCTATAGAATCCGATAGCTGAGGTTCTGACCTATCTTCCACATTGTCAAATACAACTGGAAATTTATTTGCAGCTAAGTTATGACCAGAAGAGAGAGTCGATGTAGAGAAATCGATCAAATCACTTACACTTCTTTCATTCTAAGCCCCTCTTATGGGAACTGAATTTTCCGAATTTTGCCATTTTCCTTCAGAGTTTTCCGACAATTTTCAACTAATAGAAACATTTCTCGTACTCAAAAATCGTCACATCCCAAATTTGGCTTCATTCGCTTGATGAGCTCTCGGGTTATGCAGAAGTTAAGGAACTGCCTCCTTCTTAGAGAGGGGGTAGGTGTGTGGAACCCCCTAGAAACATTTATTGCTCCCTAAAACCTCCATATGCCAAATTTGGTCCTATTAGCTTGGTTAGTTCTCGAGTTATGCAGATATTTCATTTGTTTCATTTGTATGGCAGCCTCCCTCGATGGCGACCGTCAAAAATTGATTTAACGAGTTTAACGTGGCCGCACTTCGGTTTTCGATGAGTCACGCGCAGGTGCCCAGAAAACGGCTACCACGGAGGATAACGCCGATTGAAGGTGCGCGAGATAGCTGAAACAGCAGGCATCTCAAAACACCGCGTGGGTCATTTCCTGCATGGAATTTTAGATACGCAATGGCTGCCGCGTTTGCTCATTCCGGACAACAAGCGCAACCGTGAGACCACTTCAGAGATGTGTTTCACGCTGTTTAAGCGCAATCCGAAGGAGTTTCTGCGTCGTTTCGTGACTGTCGACGAAACATGGATCCACTAGTACACCCAAAATTGATTTTTAGCTCAAGTTTTGTCATCCCGATTTATGACATTAAATGAAAAATAACATAACAGAAAATGTCATGACTCACAAATACTGGTAAGCATTCGTATAATATACATGGTACAGCAATATAAGATTAATACGAGCGAGCGAAACAAAAGACAAATAAGCTTTCTGCATACCTTACTACATACACGGTCCAGACCGAGATAGATATTGTTCTCCTTCATGCGCTCCTTTTTATTCTTAGTAAACACTTCCCAGCTTCATTTTATAATCTGGTGCAATATTATCACGTATTTGCTGAACAACTGATGAAGCATCATTAGCCATGTGGATAGCGTGGTCGTGTAAAATAGCTTTGCATTACAGCCGGCCTTGGTTCGATCCCCATTGACATCGTATGGACTTTTTTTGCCACAATCTCAAATGAAATGAGAAAAGAAAACAAAAAGAGATGTCTGCACGCATACATACAAACCATTTTTAAGCTTTTAAAACAGCTCATTATTTGCGCATTTGACTCTCCAGCACACTAAAGGGCATCATTTCTGCCGAAGATGATATGTTTTCTGCCAACGCTAGTTTGGGTGTCCAAGGAACAGTCGAAACAGTGGACTTTACCCGGCAAACGTGCTCCGAAGAAGGCGATGACCTATGGGATTCACAAGGTGTGATCCACATCGGCTACCTGGAGAAGGGCAAACTGGTCACAGGGCTCTACAATGCCGAATTATTTGGCCGAATTGCAGAAAATACGGTCCCATTTGACGAAGAAAAAAGTGCTTTTCCACCATGACAACGCACCGGCACACACTTCCGCCGTACAGTGGTCCCTCAGAAATTCTAGATGGAATTAAATAGGAAAATGCATGGAAATGCCTTGAAATTTTGTGTACGAGGGTTTCCGAAGGTGCTGGATCTATTTGAGTCATTTTGTTTATGAGCTTCAAAGCAAGGGCTGGGGGAGGGGTAAAATTTGAATATTTCGGAAAAAAACGTGTGGGGTGTTTAAATATATGTTTCCAAACTTCCTGAAAACGTTTTCAATATTATTTTTACCCAAAACCCAAAAGGGGGTGCGGAGGGGGGTATTAAATTTTAAAAAAAATCGAGAAACACGTGTGGGATATCAAAATACTTTTGGCATTTTTTCGCAAAGCGGTCGGTTGCGGGCGGAAGTCATAAAGGGAAAGTTTAGAGGGGACCCTAAGGAAGACATTTCGCTATAAAAAAACTATGGAGGTTTTTGGAGGATTTTTGTAGGTCTACTTTTGTATAAATTCAATGTAGAAAATATACTTACCTTCAAACACTTATTTTACAGCTTCAAATTTTTTAAACTAAAAACGAAATACAAATTCTAAATCAGCATAAAATTCTCTATCCAGAACTCCATCACATTATTTTTTAACGTATTTTGTAGCACTTGTGCAAAATTTGCTAAACATGCGTGTTTATCGCTACACTGGTTCGCTGCATCAAACACTACGTTGCCACGTCGTTCTTGCAACGAAAACCGTCACGGACACTGTTGCCATATTTGATACTAGATGCTCTGAAGGTTCTAGAAAAAAACTAGACCATTCATTTGGTCAGGCATTGTTGTTCATTTTTCTATTTAATGCCACCTAATACCACCCAATTTCTGAGGGACCACTGTGCGCCGTCACCACGGTCAAATTGGTCGAATTGCACTACGAACTGCTGCCTCATCCACCGTATTCTCCAGATTTGGTACAAACTTGAAAAAGTCACTCGCCGGGCAGAAATTTGAGTCGAATGAGAAGGTATCGCCGCCACGGAGCCCTACTTTGCAGACCTCGAGAAAACGTATTTTTCAGTTGGATTAAAGAAGTTGGAGCATCGCTGGTTCAAGTGTATCGAGCTAAAAGGAGACTATGTGGAGAAATAAATCGCCTCTTTCTCAAGATCTTTGTTTTTTTTGTAGGCTAAGTACTGACCTCGTACATATAGATGGGGTCTGAGAAACGACCACTTATAGTTGGCATAGAACTATGAAACCATGCCATTCAATTCGCGGATTTATCACAAGGATTATCATTTCATTGGGGTCCAATACTGCCGATGTTTGTATAGCAGACAAAATATAAACGACAAAATGAACAAAGTCGACTTTTTCGCCGTTTTGTATTCTACGCAATGTAATACATTTGCTCAACATGCAAACAAACATTGTTTGTTCGAAAACATTTGTGCAATTTTGAAAAAACGTTTCCGAAAAATCACTGTTTGTCCGCATAACAGACGTAGTTCCATACAGCTATCGGTAAATCATGCTGCTAAAATTAGCAACATTGCAGATTGACTTTACAAATTCAATTAATTGAAAAAAAACACGAACCTGCTGTTCTTATCATATTCCAGAGTATTCAGGAAAAAACTACTATCATAGACTCGCAACAAATCCAAAGCAACTTTTCCAGACATTTCACTAAATTTCTTCCAAACCTTTTTGATCTCATCCGATACCAACTGAAACTACCGACGGAGAAGTTTTGATTATAATCGGAATTGTAAATACTTACGCTACAAACAGAGCAACCTGGTGATTACGTCTAGCTATGCGGACAAATGTTCATTGAAACGATTGATTGTCCGCATAAATAGACGCAAGCGTTTTCCAAATGGAAAAAATATGTTATAATCCGCAAAACCACCTAGGCCCTCTTTTTGCCGATACTATCTTTCAACTGCTTGTAGGCCAAAAAAAAACAAAAATGCGTTTTCCCAACACTAATGGTGTTGATGATGACGTCTCCTATGCAATCATGGGAAGAATAGGTTTTACCTGTTGTCAAAATCTCTTCACAGTGTGTTCAGAGTGTAAAATAAAACCGTTTAATATGGATGCCATTGTGCTGAAAGTGCAGAATCGCAACGGCTGTCGACATCTCCAATTGTGATGTTTACATTTGATGTGATGAATTTTTCTTGAAGTTCTTGAGATTTATAATATTGTATGATTGAATGAATTAATTATCGATATATTCTTAAATTAGGTATTAATTCTGAAAAATTGAAATTAATATTTGCAAAAATCAATAATTTACATACAAAAATCATTAATTTTTGGAAAAAAGATTGATTTTTCGAATCAGCCAAAAATTACTAACTAATAAATAAACTAATTCGAGTTCAATATTTTGCGGTTTAGCATGAAATGGCAGAATTGATCTATTTTCAAATTTTTAATTAAAAAAAATTAAAAAGAAAAAGGAGAAAGAGAAAGAGAAAGGGAAAGGGAAAGAGAAAGAGAGAGAGAGAAAGAGAGAGAGAGAGAAAGAGAAAGAGAGAGAGAAAGAGAAAGAGAGAGAGAAAGAGAAAGAGAGAGAGAGAGAAAGAGAGTGGAGAGATGAACAAGAGAGGAGAGAGGAAAGAGGAGAGATGAACAAGAGAGGAGAGAGGATAGAGGAGAGAGGAGAGATGAACAAGAGAGAAGAGAAAGGAGGCAGAGGGAGAAAGGATAGAGTTTAAAACTAGAGACATAGAAAGAAACCTGAACACGATTGTCTCTGCGGAAAACAAAGACATGAGAAGTCTCAATTCGTATATTCCTCATGAACCGTCAGACTCAATAAAGAAGAGAAACCTTCCACTGAAGAACATTGTATTATCAGTACGTAATGAGTTCCGAGTTCATGTTGGTGATTCTACATTCTAAAGGTTTTGTAGAAGCGATTGAAGATGATTGATAAGTGATTCATTTTTTTTTACACACATGGCCATATGTCACAGTTTTGTTCGTAACACATTGAATTGAGTATTGACTTCGAACGCTATCACAGCGGTCTTGTTCATAGTTGACACACAGTCGGCGATTATATATTTGATCTGTCAGCATCATTATTCTACTTTTTTAACCACTTCAATCTACCTTTGGTATGCACAAAAACAACAGCAACCATGCAAACATACAGAAGCACACTCTACCGGACGGCATGAAAATCGACGCTGTGTGCGATAACTTCCATTCACAACACAAAGTGATTTTCCACTTGAACTTTGTGTCCAATAAACTTTTGTGTGTAACTTCTATTAGCTCTATTGTCTCCTCGTTGGCTGAAGCAAGACTGTGCGAATGGCTTATAAATATCTAATAAGTTATCTATCTGATCAGAGCACAGATAGTAATATCTGCTCTCTCTCTCTGTTAGTAGAATGAACACTGTATTTGCAATTCGGGCGAGCGATTTACACGTTCTTGATGTGCGATGATATATAAAAATTTTACCTTAAATTGCAAAGGCCGATCATCTACGAAAATCTGACCGTTTTGATCTCCCTGACCATAGTACAAAAGTCGTACTTATACCATGAATAGAATCTCAAATGAATTATTTTGATTAAAGTAAATAACTTTTGAGCAATTCTAAATCAAATTAAAAAAAACAAAAAATATCTTAATACGAAATCCACCTGTTTGATCAATTTATGGTGTTCGACAAAGTTGTTGGAGGATCGGTGAACTTTCTGAGAAACATAGTATTTGGAATTCATCGTTAGAAAATTTTATTCAGACGTTAAATGTAATATTACAAATAAACATCATATTTTCGTCAGACAGCTGGTTTTCGAACTAGGATTTTTCGAACAAAAAAGTCAATAATTTTGCATGCGTTCTCATAAAGCATCAGTCGCCATTGAATTGTTCAAAGTCGTCTTTCGCTTCAAATGCCAGATGACAGAGACGTTCGAGCTCCCTTGCGTTTTACTTTTTGTTGAAATATGTTTGAAAAAAAAAACTCGATTTGGAAATATAATATAGAAGTAATAACGAGATACTTTATGGGCTGATCGTCAAAAGACTTTTGGTCGGCATGCACTAGGTGTGGACCAAACTATGACTTGAATTTTGTTACAAAATGAAAATTGGAGTAACCAATGTACAAGATTCAATAGTAACCGAGATGGTCGAGCAGTGTCTGATTTGAGGTGGAATTCTCTATACTAACATTGCAATGTACACGTGTATACAGTGATATTAGTGAGCCTTTTCGCGAAGGGCGGATTCAGCAGTCAGCTCGATATTCGTTAAATAGTTCCTAATTAAACCACAAATTAACTTATGTGTTGGATTGTTTCGTTACGATGCATGATTCGCTACAAACGCTAAATCCCGTTAAGTCCGGTCCTTGTTAGGAAATAGCATCAGCTGATGTCCTTGCGATTGCTTGTACATTCGGTGGATCCCCACTGACAAGTCCCAGGAACGATCATCCGCGTCTCGATTGTGTGCAGATACCTTGTCAGCAAATTGTCAACCAACAGTAGATTATTATTGGCCTGTATTGTGGTGGCATTTAATCGTACAAAGGAAAAATTCCCATCGGGACCGCGAAGCGGAACAGCATAATTCAATTTGTTTCCTATTATATCTCATGATTACATTGGTGACACTAGCTGCTGCAATTAGTTTCCATTTCTGATTTTCCCCTATTCAACAATCCAGGGCGTCGTAATCGAAGAGGAGGAACACAACTTGCTGAACGGTGGCTGATGCTTCAAAGCAACCGATTGTGTACACTTCTTCTGACAAGACGGATTGGCTTCACAAAACAAAGTAGGCACTACTCTCTGACTGTCAGTGGCTGCCAAGATCCGACAGGATGGGTAAGTGCGGAAGAGATGGGAGAAAAATCTGTGATGGATTAGCTCACCGGGAGCTGTCGACAGACGTAAGAGAGCGCGCGCGCGAATGTATGAAAGTTGGCAACAGTGAGTGGTGTCTTGGAATGACACACATTAGGTTCAATACAGCGGGACGCAATGGGCGCAAGTGTGTCGGTATGACTCTTGAATACCGACGACGGATGATAGAATACAGGATGACGATCGAATGAGTTTGAGTGATTTGGGGTCCT
Source organism: Toxorhynchites rutilus septentrionalis (assembly GCF_029784135.1). Taxonomy (NCBI): domain Eukaryota; kingdom Metazoa; phylum Arthropoda; class Insecta; order Diptera; family Culicidae; genus Toxorhynchites; species Toxorhynchites rutilus. The sequence continues at coordinate 170,436,286 of NC_073746.1, forward strand.
CTCAACAGTAGCTAGTTGTATTTTGCAAATCTTATTGAGAGCAATGTGTTGCGTGCACATGGTGGGGAAGCGACGCAGCCTTCGAATGTTCACTTATTAATAGGGGCCATCAGGAAAAAAAAACCACACCGGAATCATGAAAAGCATTGATACACTATTATCCGTAAGAGGAAGCAATAAATGCAATAAAAATTACCATGAGTATAGTAACGGAGGTCAGCCTGTGAAGGATTGTGTTAAAACAGATGCGTGTTTATTGTTTTATTTATTTCCTCATGATTTATATATTTCTGCTCACTCACGTTTATTTTTATTTGAAGTCGTCTCTCACTTCAAATGCCAAACAGAAGCGTTCGAACTCCGTTGTGTATTACTTTTTGTTAACAAATGATTGAAAAAAAACGCTTCAAGCGAATTGAAGAGAAATTATGCAATAACGAAATACTTTATGGTCTGATAGAAATCATAATTTCATCTTCAAAAAGCAAACCTAATTTAGGATATATGGAGGAAGTGTTTCACTGGATGTGAAACAAACTACAACCTTCCTTAGACCATGTTCTCAGTTGAAATTCAATTGCATTTGGTTTTCGAAATGGTAATCTCTATCGACGTAGGACTACGTCTAACCGGACGATATAGGGGGTAAAATGAAAATCTAGGCACTGAACATGGAGGGAAAAATGAAAGATTTCGGACGCTTATAACTCTGGCACAGTGAATAACATTTCATTTTTCTTGAGGTATACAATTGAATAGTTGTTGAATTTCAAATCTTGAAATTTTAATTAATATTTTCTAATCATGTTATGACTTTTTCTAAATATAGTTTATTTCCTTTGATATTTTTATATTTATACAATTAAATATCACACTGGTCAAAATGATCCGTTTGGTAGATCGCAGCGCTGCCCTTGAGTTGAATTTTCATCAGCGCGCACTCAAAAAACACTCGTATTCTCTCTTGGTGCGAAGCGCACAAAATTCATAAGCACGACAGCACGAAATGTACCCGGCGCAGAACTCAGATACTAAACATTTCTTCTCACGTGTGTGATGCGCGTCTCATTCTATATACACACACACATACACATCAAATTCTAGCGCCCGCTTTGTCTTCGTTCGTTCTAAGCAAAGCATAAAAACAACAGCACGCCCCCATTTGAACCGTATACGCTTGTGTGAAGAAAAATATCTCAACAGAGAGAGCAATCCAGATTCAAGCGCGCAGTATAGAAATACGGCGCAAATTTCAGCGTAAAACTCAGCAAATCTCTGCGTAAGAACGGCGCTGACAACCAAACATTTCATCTGTGTTTCGGAGCGTGCTTATTCGCCAGAGCGCATGTGTGCACAAGAAGTGAAGGCTCAACTGGGTATAAAAATCTTGTTGCGCATCAGAACCGAGTTGCATTCTGAAGACTGGTTACCAGGGCTCGACAAAGTCATATTCAACTGAGAATCGTCAGAGTACTGTGAAGCCATCGACCTTCGTCTTCAATTAGAGAAGAGTTTTTGCTTCTTCCAGCAGTTTCTCTCTCAACATAAAATAAATCAAAAGTCATTCGAGCGCTTCGTTACTATCTGCTCTACGGTGGTCCGTGTTCATTTCATTTTTCACCGTCAAATAAACTACGCAGCATATTGAAATGAAGCCTTCAGATATAGTAAAGGATGAAGACATATAACTAGTAGTTTCATGAATCAATAATCATTATAATTAATGGAGTAATTTTTTCAAAATTTGGAAGCTATGAACTATCAAGTGGAACCGTATTTGTATTTCAAACTTTTTTTTTCCGAAAACACCATTTTCATGTAAACAAAACGATATCTCAAGTGATATTGAAACGATTTATTCCAAACTTGATTTGGATAAATCTTTATATATATATATATATATATATATATATATATATATATATATATATATATATATATATATATATATAAGCAAGTTCATGGGTTCAATCGCAGAACTGTTCATTGATTGATCTTCTAAACGACTCCGTTGAATTTTGTATGGCAGCTCCCCCTTAGAGAGGGGAGTGGAGTGTCTAACCACCGCAAAACATTTATTGCACCCTAAAACCTCCACATGCCAAATTTGGTTTCATTTGCTTGATTAATTCTCGAGTGATGTAGAAATTTGTGTTTGATTTGTATGGCAACCCCGCCTAAGAGAGAGGAGAGGAGTATCTAATTACCATAGAATCATTTATTGCACCCTAAAACCTCCACATGCAAAATTTGGTTCCATTTGCTTGATTAATTCTCGAGTAATGCAGAAATTTGAGTTTCATTTGTATGGCAGCTCCCCCTTAGAGAGGGGAGTGGAGTGTCTAACCACCGCAAAAACATTCATTGCACCCTAAAACCTCCACATGCAAAATTTGGTTCCATTTGCTTGATTAATTCTCGAGTAATGTAGAAATTTGCGTTTCATTTGTATGGCAGGTCCTCCACAGAGAGGGGGAGGAGTGTCTATTCACCATGGAAACGTTTAGTGTCCCCTAAAACATTCGCATGACAAATTTGGTTCCATTTGCTTGATTAGTTTTCGAATTATGCAGATTCATTCGTATGACAGGTCTCCCTTAGAGAGGGGGGGTGGAGTGTCTAATCACCGTAGAAACATTTATTGCACCCTAAAACCTCCACATGCCAAATTTGATTCTCTAGTTATGCAGAAATTTGTGTTTCATTTGTATGACAGACCCATTGGGGAGAGGGGGGAGGTGTCTCAAACTATCATGAAAACGTTTCCCTGCCCCAAAACCCCGATTTTCATGTCAATCGGTTCAGTAGTTTCCGAGTCTATAAGAATCAGACAGACAGACAGACAGAAATCCATTTATATATATATATATATATATTATCACATTCCCATTAAGTTCGCATTATTTACCCTGATGGTAATAACAAAAATTTATTTTGCTAAACATTTTGATTTTATCGGGTCATTTAAGGGGGGGGACCCCGGTCTCTGGAAAATTGAAAAAAAATGGATTTTTTGTTTTTTGCATTTTTGGAAAGCTTATGCCCTCACAAATGTTGTCCTAAAAGGATTTTTCGATATTTGATATCGTTGGAAAGTTACAACAAACGCATGAAGTCAACTCAAGGGATGTAGTATTACTGTACGAATTTTAAAACGCGTGTTTCTCGAAACCATGTTATTTGAACTGGTGGTATCGATATCGCAGGACCTACTCGACCAATTTGGCTGAATTTTTTTTATCAGCTTGTAAAAATGAATTATCTAAGGCATTACATAGCCGTTTTTTGATATCTCATTTTTTCGATTTTTCAATAAAATCGCTATTTAGAGATTTTTCATGAAAAATTCTAATTAAAAGAAATGGCCGCCGTTTTTGGCAATTTTTCGAATTTTCAAAAACGGAAGTGAATTGGTCCATCAATATTGACGCTAGCTACAAGTGAATTCATAAGTCTGGTGCTATCTTGGTTGCTCCAGAAACAGCATTTATTTAGATTTTTTTCTTAATCCCCCTTAGATTCTGCTGTTTAAACTCTTGTTTTTAAGATTTTAATCACCTACTTTTGTATAAAATTGAAACATACTTCCCAGAAGGATTTGATTACTCCCAGAAATTGGAAATCACTCCGGCTCTGCCTCATAATGAACGAACTCAATTATTATCTTGTACAGCATTCATCCATCAGTGGGTGGGTGAGCGGTGATAATTAAATTTCAACTCCAATTATGAACAAACCATATCATCGCCCCCATCAGTGCGTGTCTCCACTGTCGAACCACTTTCTATGCCTAAAAATCATCGCAAAAAATAAAAACAGCATCACCTGAAAGAAGAGAAAGAAGAGAAAAGAAATCGGCATTAGTGTCGTGATGACAAACTGGTACAATTCTCTCGGTGTCATACTCTTGATTGTTATTAGCACCGTTCGAAGGAAGGGAGGTGAAAATGTGTAGGGGGTTCGGAACAAGATGAGCGAGACGGGAGATACACACTCTGTGATGCAGATGCATCAGCACTTAAATCAACAAGCGTGTATTTCACGTTAAATAGGTCATCAAAACAACGGCACAGCAGCTGAATGTGCATCCATCCCTGTGAAATGAATAAACTCGTTTGCAGGAGCTAAAATGCTGAACTAAATTAATTCCGTTTTTCAAAGCACGCAAAGCGACGAAGGTCAGACCGTGCAAAGTACAATGTTGAAATTTTGAAATGTGAAGTACTCTGGAATCACTTTGAACTGTTGCTTAACTGTAACGATCGATGATAAGCTATTTAGAAATAATCTGATCTGAATAGCTCTACTATATTTGTCATCCTGTGATTAACGCGACAACCATTCCATCTGATGCTGATTCTATTAGCTCTTAGCCCACAAACATTCGACTAATCTGTCAGTGTTTCCTGTTAAGTCTCATTACTTCTCGAATCCACACTTTCTCATCTGCCCCATCTTTTCTTTCTCTGTATTATTCATCAGAAACGAATGAGTGCTCTCGTAACACCCCGGGGAATGTTGATTTTCCTCGCCCGGCGCGCCACCTGGTGCGCCAAACAAGAGATGTACATTACCATTCGCATTCCACACGTGCCTTAATCCTTCACAGTGATCCCTCCTAATGGATTGGCGGCGGCGGCGGCGGCGTGCTCAGCTTCCTTGTGCCAGTTACAATTGACTGATTACATTACGGTTCCACTCTGTCTCCTCTGCTCACTCTTATCATTAGGCTCTTTCTCTCCGGAGAACTCTTTTCCTATGACCAAACCCATCCATCCACCTTCAGTTGTGATGGAAATGGTTTCGAAATTCGAACCAAGTGTGTGTGTTTTCTTTTCAATTTCATCGTTTTTTTTTCTGACTTTGAATAGACCAATTTCTACGAAGTTGAAGCCGGCCCTAAATCGATCCCTTAAATTATGAAGGCAATAAAGTACCTAAAATATTAGTATTTTGACGACTTCAGCAGTGAATTGTAGATAAAACTCTTTTACTGAGTTCCTCCAATTATTTCTACCGGTTGGTGTGATTCATGAGTGCAACAAAAGAGATATACAAAGACCAAATAAGAAGACCATCTTTTCTACGTTTTCGAAAATTGTGGTCTTAAGTTGTTCTTTTGACTTGAGAAGCGATATTAATACTACACGTCCTCACGTTGGTCATTAGCGAAACATGGTTCGTGGCTGCTGATCGAATAGCAATCTGAATTAACAGCATTGTGTAGCATCAGCATGGTAACCATCAGCGACAAAAAAAAAGCTTTACGGACTTCCGCCATTCCATCATAGCCAGCGAGTGAGCAAAACCAACCAGTCAGAAAAAAAGCGTCAGCACCTACGAGAGTTCAATGCTGGTGGGTTTCGCATCCAACGCTCGTGGTACAATAGTGAGATGTCAATCAAACCATCGTCCATCGCGGGGTTAAATTGCAGCAGTTCAGTTCGGTGGAATTTTGGAGTGACTTCCTTCTTACGCGCGCGCGCGCATTCAAACCAAATTGTATCCGAATCAATGACGGTGCTATTTTCGGTAGAATCAAACTTCAACAGTGCCTCCCTTTTGCCGTGGACCATTCTATCTACTAGTTTAAATCTCGCACACGCGTTAGTTGGGTTCACTAGCCCATAATTTGTTGAAATGATGACAGAATAGTACCCAAATATAACGAAACAAATGTCATCAAATACCAGTTCCGGAAGTTTTAATTATAAGTTTTCCTGTATACGAGGTATCCTAAAAGCTGCCGAAATCGGAATGTGGTTCTAAACTCTGATTCTAGAATCCGAATATTCGGAGCGTGTATCTGAAGTCCGAATTTCCAAACTGCACATAACAACTGAAATCATGATTACCTCGTCCCTCCTGGAATTATTGAAATGTTGGAAGTGAAAATGAAAACCAACATAGCATAATGCCCAAACCATAAACTAAATGTCTAATATTCTGACAAGCAAAACGAGAGAACTGATGAAAATCGTGAATATCTTCTTTTTCGATTGATAACCATTGCCATTATTACAGTCTTGACTAATTGCCCTATTTTTGTATTGGGTGTAGCACTCATAAACCCACGTCTCGTCTCCAGTAATGATCTTCTTTTTCTTAAATGGCACTAACGTTCCTAGAGGAACTTCGCCGTCTCATACTATTTACGTTCAGTACTTGCGTCATTTTCATTAGTACTTTGTTGAGAATTCTATGCCGAATAACACGCCTCGAATGCATTCTGAGTGGCAAGCTCTAGAATGCGTGTGACCACAGTGCCTGACGGAGGAAAAATTTGTTTGACGAAAAATTCCCCCCGACCAGAACGGGAATCGAACCCGAACCCCGGCATGTTAGGTTTGACGCTAACCACTCGACCATGGGAGCACCCCCTAGTAATGTTGTGTTTAATGAATAGTTGATCGGATCCTGCCTTATGAATGATATAATCCGCGATGTTAACGTGGTTCCTATTTTCGCAGGCCGTCAGACACCCATTCCGGGAGATAAGTCATCGCTTCGTAACCTTAATTGATACAAACGATCCTTCGATAGCCACAAACAAGCAGTATTGTAAACCTGAAATTTGAAAGCGGAAGCGGAATAACGGAAGGGCATTAGAGATACTTTTAACTAGCTAACTCTCGATTTATATTATTGGATTGACACGAATTAATTGTTTTCTTGCAAGTACGCTGATTCAGAACATCGACATGTCCGATTTTTCTAAATTACCTGCACTGTATCATTATACATTTAGAAATTCCATGAAAATTGTATCTATTGAAAAAAAAAATGCTTGCTTGAATTTTGCTCAAACCTTCTATAATTTTTTCTTTTCGAAACAAATTAGAATCTCTTTTTTCACTCTCAGGGTCCATCATTCAGAACTAGGGTGTTCTGAAAAATCGGCTTCTTAAGGTATACTTTCATGCTAAAGCCTTAAACAGTTTTATCTTTTGAGTTTTTTTAGATGTTTCGTAGTTTCGGCTTGTTTTCCACATTTGGATTAGGGTTTCAAATTTTAGATTCTAAATTTTGATACATTTTAGAAAATGGATTAAAATTTCAGAATCAACTCTTGTTTCGGTTTAATGTTCTAAACTGAGATTCCAGTTTCATATTCGGGAGCGATCTGGCATAGTGATTAACATTCGTACCTTTCATGCTCAAGGTTACCAGTTCGGAATGGGAGTGAAGCCAAAAAGACTGAAAGCCACTATTATACAACGAAAACAAAAACATATTCCAGATTCTTGATTTCATTGATTCAGATTTCAGACTCGGTCTTTGGATCCCTAAATAAGACTATATTTTCGAAAGTCAATTTTTTTTCAATTCAGAAACCAAATTTGAAATCTGAAAAATGCTGGACAAAATTGGAATCTGATCCTGGAGTTGTGAAAAATATGCATCTGAGTTTTGAATCTAGAGTTTGGAGACCGGAATTCCTGAGTATCTGAATCTGAAGTATGTAAAGAGAAATATATTTACAATTAAACGTACCGATAATCAAGCGAACCAGAGTCGCGAATTTTAAAATGGTTCACATTGCAAAACACTAAACACTATTCAAGACGCATAGATCACACTTCAATATCTTAAATTTATAGATTTCCAGATTTCAGATTTTTAGAATCAATTTTTGAGTATTGTATTTTTGTATTTTGGACTTTGTTTTGGATTTCAGAGGTTTTCTTAGTTTTTGGATTAATTTTTGATGTGTTGAAAGTCACTATAATAGAGAAAAAAATGGATTAATTTTTATTTTACTCTATTGGATTATTGGATTTTGTGTTTCAGATTTCCGTTTTTTATTATTCTTGATTTTTGCATTTTCAAATAATTGATTTCAATGGATGATTGGGTTATAGATTCTTATCATTTGATTTTTGTTATCTCTTTTTTCTTATCTTATCCAAAAATCTAATTTTCTAGATTTTTCGGTTTTAGAATTTGGGATAGTTGTTTTTTATTGTTTTTGGATTGGATTCAATATTTGAGCTTTTTAATTTGATTTTTATATTTTATTAGACTATATATTTTGGATCATCGCGTTTCAGGTTTTCAGAATTATTTTTTTTTATTTCACTGGTTTAATGGTTTTTAAAATTCTAGATTTTGCGATTATTGAGGTGTCGGACGAGAAGGAGCCCTAGCTTTTTATATTTGTTTTCGGAAGATTAGGATTTCTTTTTACATAAAATATCAAAAATTCTGAAAGCTTATTATTTAGTTTTAGATACATATTTTAGGGGGTCTTCGTAACCACATTGGTTGCGCGTTCGCTTAGTAAGCGTTCGATCGTGAGTCCAAAGCTCAGGGCCCTCATTGACCATCTATGTGTTGTTACAGAATAACTACGTCCACGCAACAATCATCAGCGATTGAGATCGATTCAGTGTCGGAATCCTGGCCTCTCTCTATCCATCTGCAAGAAAAACATCGGGCTGCTGTGCTATAAATAACACAATGATGATTATGTCAACTGTCTCCGCTGTCCGGCGGTCTAACTGGATAATGGAAGAGCAGAGAGAATACTCTTACGCCTAAATGGCTACTGTGCAATGTGCCATATGGTATAGAAGGAACACTTTTACGCCGAAAATGGAAACTGTGTAATGTGCTATTTATAGATATGATAAACATGTGACATGTACACGATTAAAAATACAGCTAAAATGCTAACGAGCCTAAAATAAACAAATGGAATAAAAAAATACATGCAGGAAAATCTGTTTTTGTGCGGTTGCTTTTTGTGCGATTTCTCATTTGTGTGACTGTTTAGGTGCGATATTATTATTTCTGCGATTAGTTTATGTGATTTAAGAGTCGATGTCATAATGAAATCGCATAAAAAGAGTCGCACAAACGAGGAATCACTCGAGAAAAATCACCGCACAAAAACAGGTTTGTCTTTATTTTAAAATATTTTGTACTCAAACCTCAAACCATGCGTCTCCTCCATTTTTTTAATGTTTAAATTTTCGATTTGAATTCTCGAAGTTAGATTCTAAATTTCAGAATTTTTAATTTTAGATCTGTTTCTTGGATCTCAATTTTCCATTCCCGCCACTCTCTCAATCCTTCTATTAAATGCAATATGTTGGGCAAAGACGTATTCTAATATCAACAAGATCCGACGCACAGTTAACACGTTGGCTGCCACGCGGTTTTATAGCGACTTTCCCGTTAGGACACGCGCTAATACCGTAGCACAGCATAGAGGCGAATGAATTGAAACGTTTAAAGCCTCTCTAAAACAAAGAACAGAACAGATAGTACAGCAATGCGAAGCGCAATACTGGAAAATTAGAATTTGCTTGATGGAAATTTTTGAACGAATTTGGGCCATCGTTTCTTATCTTAAGAAGGTATTTCTGCTCGAAAGCAGTAAAATTTCTGCGAAAAACAATAAATGAATTTCTAATTTTATCTCCTTTTTTTTAACTGTCAGCCACCGGTGACTGACGCGGCCTGAACGGAAAGCTCGGTGTCGGTCACCGATGACTGACGTGGCAGTCAACGTGTTAAAAGCTTAACGAATTGTATACACACACAGCCACGCGCAAAAATCAAAGCAACCTGTCCTAACGTTCAGAAGGAAAACAAGAGGAAATTGAACGGTAATCACGAACAGAATCATTAGGATTTGAATTATTGGGGAATTTTTTATAAGGTTCCAATCCTTCGCAAAAAAAAAGTTTCATTTTCCGAATCGTGTGGCGAATAGTTTCATAGAAATTTCATTTTTTCTTTCATTTTTTGTGAAAAAGTGAGTCAATCGGTCCAAAAGAAAATTTTTTAAATGAGTATATTCGTGGAAATTGAAACATTTAATATCTCAAAAACGAACAAAAAATATTATCGGTTTTGATATGATATGCATAAAAAATCTTCCAAAAATGATATAAACATAGTCTCGAAACCTCAGAAACCACAGACAAAGAAGTATTTTGCATACAATGGTCATTTACCATCAATACCCTGGCTTAAGGGGATAGTGCACTATCGAAACATGAAAAAAATAAAAATATATATTTTTGACCTAAAATGTTGTCTGGGATGTTTACTTTACTGTAGTTTTTGACCCAGGTTTGTCCGACGCTCCGTTCCGAAGTTACAAGCCAGTTAGCGGACCAAAGTCTTTGCGTAAGAATTCGGATCCAAAATTTCAAACGCGTTTTTCTCGAAACTAAGTTTTGCAAACTGGTGGGAGTTCTACCTCCGGAACGGTCCATCCGATTTTGACGAAATAGATTTTTTTCCAGATTGTCCACTAAATTTCCTGTCATCGTAAGTAGGATTTTTTTGATATTTTGAAAAATAAAATTTTGGTGAAGTTTTTTGTCTCGATTTTTGAGGCAAAAACGCAATTTTTTTACAAAAAATGTCGCCGTCAAAAATCAATATTTCGAAAAAATTCTACGTACGATGACAGGAAATACATATATCCAAGATTACGTAAAACATCATGGGTTGAAATCGGTCAATCGGTTACATCAAAAATCAATGTATCGAAAAAAAATTTTTTTTACATTACTATAGTAGCAGAAACAATTTGCATTCAAGCTTACATCCAACGTATATTGGTCAAACCACAGACAAGAGAACATAACACAATCAAGATAGCTTGTGCACAGTGCCAGAAAGTTGCTTCTAGCTCTGACCGGATTTTCTGTCAAGGATACTGCGGTAAACCATTCCACTTTATTTGTTTTGAATTTGATTTGAAGATGTACCAGATTCGACTTGCTTCAATTTCCAGAAAGCTGATTTCGCTGCATTACATCAAGCAATAGCTCAAGTCGACTGGGCATTTCTGGAGACCATCGAGGATATGGATGCTGCCGTTGCTAGATTTACTGATGTCATGACTAATTTCATCACAGATTGCGTACCTTCGAGGAGGACTGCACAGAAACCAGTCGGGGGCAATAGACGACTGAGAGAACTCAGGAGATTACGATCCTCTGCTCTCCTGGGTTTCTGTAGGCTGCGCTGTCCGTTTGCAGAACAAGAATGAATCCCAACTGCCGGTTGGCTTTAGCGATAATTTCGTTGAAGTGCAATCGGAAACTGAGCGCATTGTCAAGGGTCACTCCAAGACCACGGATGTGGCTCACTCGCGACAGTACTTGGTCAGAAATGGAGTAGCTAAACACAATTGGCTTGAGTTTCCGATGAAACGAAATAGTGCTGCATTTCGAGATGCTGAGCGACATCATATTCCTCAAACACCATTCTTCAAAGCGGTCGACCAGTTCCTGATTGTCATGTACATTTTCACGTCATCGGCGTAGAATAAGTGGCATCTAGTTGGAAGTAGCAAGGACACTTCGTTGATGAACAGTGAGAACAGCAATGGGCCTAGGTTGCTTCCTTGAGACACTCCCGAAGGATTAGAGAAAGTCGCAGACTGCACATGTCCGCTTTTGACGTACGGCAATTGAATGCTCGCTTGAAGAGAGCAGCGAAGAAATAACATTTCTCGAGTGCAGTGTTAGCCGAGTGATTCACCAGAAACATGTTTACGGGCAAGCCTTTTTCCATTCTCTTGGATTTGACAAAGGACCAGAAGAGCTTCGGGTTTCTACGGAGATTTCTCTGCATTTGTCTCGTATCCTGCTTATATAGGAAGCGATTGTACAAACAGTATTCGTTGTTCGTGTTCCTAAATACCTACCGAAAGCCAACAGTTGGGATTCATTCTCAAAATAACGAGCGAATTCCGTGATTCACACTGGCTATGTATGTCACCAAACTTTTGACCGGAGGAATCGACTGCCCTGCACTGTTGACGCAAATTAATGGGTATGCGCCTGAACGTATTCTTCGTGCTAGAAACTTCTTGCATGTTGAAGGAAGTAGTATGAACTATGCGTTGCACAATCCTGTTCGTTATATGTCAGTCCGTGTCAACGCTGTGTTCGACCTATTTGACTTCAATATCTCTTCGGACACCTTTCACAAACGACTCACTCGTAGGTGATAAATTTTTGTATTGTTTATATTTTGTTTGACCATTGTATTTGATTTAGTAGTATCGTTTAGTTTTAAGTAAATCATTAAGACCAAGTGTGGGTCAGGTCGTTTAAAGAAATAAATGAAAAATGATTCGATGAAATGGAAGGAAAGTGATGCTCAAACACTCACGTAACGAAAAATATCCAAAAAAAAATTACTTGTTAGCAATGAGTCCCTTATTTTCTGCAGATGAAAATTTACATCGAACTGTTCTTTGCAGATGACTTTTATGTTTTTATTCACTAAGTGAAGAAAAGTGAATTAAGTGTACACAGTGAGTGTCAAATCAATTGATACTCTGTATTGCAGGTTTGTACATCATTCAAATTTCCAATAAAAATGCGTTTCATCAATTATACATAAGTGTCCATCTTACCCGCCGTGCCCGTCTTCCCCGACCTTCTCCTACATTGAGAGAGCGAGAGATGAATATCTGCTGGGTTGCTGTTATCGATTGCATGGGAGGTGCGCACAACCAGGAGATAATGTTGAAGTCCCCATTCTCTTACATAACAATCTCTGCTCGCTCTTGTGTAGAAGATGATGAAGGAAATTATGAAAGACTCTGCTCATCCTTTTCAATTGTTGCAGTTTCTTATTTTGAAAAAGAAACAACAAGCAATTTTATCCCTCATTCATGATGTAACTGAAGTTTCCATGAGCAGTAATTATTTAATAGAAGCAATTAGCTTAACATTTTGACTTGTTTTACATGAACTTAACAAAAACTTGTGTGCTTCAAACAAAACTCAATTTGTCTCGAGAGTAGCATCGAAACCAGAAGCGTTCAACAGAAATCCTTTACATCCCCCATCTTGAGACATTTCACGCCCACCGGAGGTTTGGTTTGGCTATTTGTGTCGGATTAAAAATACATTTGCACATCGCACCATTGCCTTATTCGGCCGATCGCAACAATTTACTCGCAGATAGAAGGGTACAATTTAAGAATCCATTTTCTATACATGGGGCTGTGGTTTGCGGCTTTTACTGGCAGAGTAGACATGTAAAGATACGCATAAACATGTACATTTTCGTGTTAAATTTGAAACCATAAATGCCCTCATATGAGGACGCGTGGTGTCAATTATAAAAAAAAATTATACCGAGCGAAGCCTGAAAAAAATCATAACACTTATTGGATATTCTTATATGAGTAAATAATTGGATATATTCATTCGGGAAGAAACTGGTCGTCATTGTCGAATTTCTTTTTATATGCAATCTCTTTCCTCTAGTGGCGTAGCGTGACCAAGACACCCGCCCCGGGTGTCACCCCACCAATTAAATCTTGTTATCAAGCCTTTGTTTTCATTCTCTGATGAAAAATTAAATTTAGTGATCCAAGAAACCTAACTTTGCGGTTAATTATAATTATGAAAACGGGTGATTTTTTAAGCGTTTGGTTTTTAATTAACAGAAATTGAAAATCACCCATCACCATTGTCCGCAACATTGTTCTCATCTTCATATTTAAAGAAGTACGGGCCAATGATTCCTCTGGACCACAAACCGCACCAAACAATACATTTTTCGGGATGCTTTGGCAGCTCTCGTATTATGTGTGTCTGCCCATGTGACCAAATACGACAATTTTGTTTATCAACGTATCCGTTCAAACAAAAATGTAATTGATCGCTGAACTATTTTTGACAGAGCATTGAATTTGATAACAAAAATCAATTATTTGTAAGTTGAATAGTGAAATGTCAATGAACACTTGCAACTTTAGTTTTGACATATAACACGAATTACTTGTGATCAGTCAAAACAGTGCGCTGAAAAACAAAACAGAAAAAAAATCACGAACAACAAATCGTAAAACCATTACACGTCTCGACTTAATAGCAGCAAATGGTCTGAGCACATCTTCAAAGTCAACAGAGTTAGTCAATTTACTTACGATTGACAACAAATCCAATCCATTTGAACATGCCGGTCCCATTCCATATCGCTTCCAATGTACACTAATGATTGACATCGTCTAGGTTAATTCCAGCGGCCTTTAAATGTCCACGGAATCTTGAAATCTCTAGTAACTACTCGCTTTCCGAAACTTTGTCGTAAAAAATTGCAAATTTGGGAATCAAAGTTTTTAATTCGCTGTCAGATACTGCCAACATGTATCTAGCTTTAATTACGGCTACTTATTTGGCGATATTGATCGCTCTTGTAATTCTCAATGGAAACGATCAATGCTCTTTTCTGCAACAAGCAAAATTACCAGCATATAGTCTTCATTAGTTCGAAAAGTGGTTTATAAACCCTTGAATAGAACCCTCTTTCGCTTCTTTCCCTACAAAACCTGAACTCCTCCTGACATGGTTGGAGCGTTGTCGAAAATTGAGAACGGCACTTCATGAAAACTTAACCCTTACTCTCCATTTAAGAGAGTATGTGTTGAAGTAATGAAATTTGAAAAAAAACACGATTTTTTCCTTCATATAGTTTAGACATTCTGAATATACCCCAGAAAGGACTTTTTGTACATTCCATCGTTTACCAAGTTATAGTCATTTCAGAGATTTTTCACTTGTCCGAGGCTGATACGATAGCGGCATATTTACTGATCTGTTCGATTTTTGACGCAGAACTACGTCTTTCATTAAGGGTGTCAAATCAGAAAACAAGTCACGTTTTTATGAAATAAAGTTAACGTCAATAACTATTTTTGCCGCGAACGGATTTTGGCGATTTACATACCAAACGAATCGGAAATTCCGTAAGATTTGTTTGATGTGCTATACATTACAATTCTATAGTATGTATATGGTTTAAATTGATGAACATTGGAAGCATTCCCATTTCCTCATTTCCTCATACATTTGTTCTGTCCGTTTGTTTGCTTTCCCGAACAGAGCTGTCCATAACGAGCAACTTATCGACGAGCAACGAAGGGGAAATCGTAAGAATAAAGTCTCCGTGAATGAAGGAAAAGAAGAAGAACAAAGGGGAATATTATAACAAAGGGGTATAAACAGTGGATCTCACTGAGACAAACTTTCATTCTTCGTGAGGAAATCGACTGAACAACATCGCTGCTGGGCGAGCTGGACGGCGAGGGATCGAATGCCTTTCTCAAGGCAATGGGGGTGGAGGAGTAATATGATGGATAAAGTAAAGTTTTCCAAGGGCCTTTTTTAAGGATAGAGACGAAAGAACTCAAGAAATTTGATGTCTTAAGCAAGGAAGGAAGGCAGTATCGTTCTGTATTCAAAGCAATGAATATCGCTTGTTCTTCCTTGTTTTGCGTCATCACATGTCTTCGTTTCGGATTGAGCTGTGGACGCGAACAAATTACTCACTCGCTGATGTCTCTGGCATTGCAATTATTGCATCAAACTGACGCATTGCATTAATGTTCTGAGCTACACAATTGTGTGGGGAATCATCAAGCTAGGCTATCGTCAGCTCACCAAGAAAATAAATGTTCTGGAATTTTATCAGTGATTTGGTTTCGCATGACGGTAGGGAAACTCTCTCCACAAAGGATGACAGCTAAACTAATCTAGACTGGCAATATTAACAGAAAGGCCTTCTGTTGAGAAGACCGCAAAACGGAGATAAGTGTGTGTATATTTAGTTGCTTCAAGCTATCGATATATGGATATTTGTGTGCGTGCTTCATAACCCGTACGTAAAAATAGTGCATTTCCGCTATGCGGAAACCCCATTTGTATCTGCTCCCGTGTGCATTGGCCCTAAAGCGATGCAACAATCGCCTGATTTTTCTATGCTATGATTGACGATAGTTTTGCGTTGCAAATTATGCAGTCGTAATGATAAAAATAAACAAGGAGGGGAGATAGCGGAAGGGAAATATTTACGCTAGGATATTAGTAATGAATCTCTGCTGAGGCAAATATTTAGCCTTTTTCCAAGCAGTTAACATTGTTTGTTTTCTGTCATCAATGCATTGAACTCACGCTATGGTGAAGCAGGTGTTAAGGTTGTACACCAAAAAATTATTTGGGGAATACCAAGTTATTCAATAAGTGATATTAAGGGGAACCCCTGTCTGGAAGGTAAGAAAATAATGAATTTTCGTGGATTTTTTTTTCGTATGCCACGAATAAAGTGAAGTGTTCGTGTATGTTGATTATTGTTTAAGGTATATTTGAAGATATATTTTCCATTCATTGAGTGCTCGAATAACGATTATGACGCTGTTGACAGTTGGATGTGTAGATGCTGTCTGCAAATCTGTACCTTGCTGGTGGTATCGGTTCTGAAACAACGGGGTGTCGTAGAACAAATTCCAATGAATATTTTGAAACTTTAGGACAATACCTAAAGCGTTACATAGGGGTTTTTGAAAATTCAAAAAATTGCCAAAATGGCGGCCATTTTTGCTTAAGATGAGATATTTTTCATGAAAAATCTCTAAATAGAGATTTTTAAAAAATCGAAAAAATTAGATATAAAAAAAAGCCATTTAAAAAATCATTTTTAAATACTGATAAAAATATTTAGCCAAATCGGTCGAGTAAATCCTGAAATATCGATACCACTAGTTGAAATAATATGGTTTCGAGAAAAAAATATTAGATTGAGATTAGCAGATATAGTTTATTTCGTTTATTTAGTCGCCAAGAAAGTAAATGCTGTTCTGGAATTTTATATGTGATTTGGTTTCGCTTGCCAGTAGCAAAACTTTCTCCACTGAGGATGACAGCTGCGCTTATCTCGAGCATGTATTGTTCTGCGAGCACAAGAATGAATCATCGAACATTTATCGTCAAATGATCAATATACAATAAAATAAACATTTCAAGGCGACCAAATCGGTAGAATGGTTATCTTAAAATTTTCGTAGCATTATAAAATAATATCCGCAGTTATAAACAAGCGACTTGAATTAAACCACAGCGTAGTTCTACGTCAACAATGCGGTCGTGTCTTGAACACAACCTCCTATAATTTTTTTCGTTTCAGATAACCAGAAGGGCTGGAATCATTTACGCCATGGCGCAACTTTTATTTAAGCCCCCTCACTTCACCAGCTTGTAACTATTTTAATTTTGAGTATTTTTACCGTTTATTTTTTGTTGTATTGTTGAAACATAAGGAAACTAGTCATGTAATGATGGATAGCGAAAATATTCCTTGTTTCATTTGTTCAGAGCTCGAAAAAATGCCCAAAATACATGCCTCTACACTAGAATACCCCTTCAATGAGGTTACGTTACTCAAATCAGTAACCTTTTTCCATCCAAAACAAAAAAAACCCAAGAAAGATTTTTACATAAACAATTCCATGGTGAAATTGTTCACTAAATAATGACACCAATCACAGAATAGACTCGTCTGAATTTCAATGAAGACGGGTGACGTTCATTCTAAAGTTTCAAAAAAAAAATTCGAAACAAATATAATTATCACGGTCGTGGGTGACACCCGAGGTGGATCGCCCCCTCCGTCCCGAGTACAGGAGGGTTAAATAATAGAAATCGTTGAAATCGTTCAGATCCTGGATACTGTAAAAAAGTTTTACATATGGTTACCACATGAGTTAACATAAAAATACATCTCCTTGTCTTTCGAACCGTTTATATGTCGTTATAAATATCAATTATCGCTTCCTATTTTATTATGTTTTCTGTATTGAAATAAATTTTATTTGATAATTCAATCAAAAGCATCGGATTCCTTCCCATATATTCCAACGACAAACGATAAATTCTCCATAATATTCATGTCAGCGCATTTACGTTTCCAACTCGCACTACTCTCGAGGGAAACTCGAATAATCGAAGATAAAAACTGACTAATTTCCTGTGATTCGCGGAATTCATTCCATTCACATCGATAGTTACGTTCCGACGGATGTGTTGAGGCAATTTCCTTGACAACTTATCGGCCGGCATCTCTTCTCTCGAAGCAAGAAAATACAACCCGTCGCTTGCACAGTTGCGTTGGACGGTCGCAACGTCTGGTTTCTAGCCGCCACCGGTGGTGGACATCGCCACGTTCTGTGCTGTTCGTTGTTATCTCGATTGCATAATTGTGCAATCACTCAAGTGGCTTATTATCTGGCGATGGCGCGGTGGCTTAGCGAAAGCGTGATCAGATCTCAGACTTGGTTGGTTCGGTTGCTGGCTGCGGCGTTCGATAGTGAGTCCGATAGGCGGATAGTGGCGACAACCGAGTATATTACATTATATTCCCCCAGTTCGTGGATTGGGTGGAGAAGGAGTTCAGGGAGTCTATCAGCATAGTTCCTAGTATACCCAATCAATGACGTCAATAGATTGGGGGGGGGGAGTGTGGTGTTCGGAGAAAATTTGAAATTCAATTTTTATATCAAGCTCT
Organism: Toxorhynchites rutilus septentrionalis; assembly: GCF_029784135.1. Lineage (NCBI taxonomy): Eukaryota > Metazoa > Arthropoda > Insecta > Diptera > Culicidae > Toxorhynchites > Toxorhynchites rutilus. Next base: position 170,454,613 of record NC_073746.1, read on the forward strand.
CCCCGCTTCAGCCTTCGAAGTGTAGAAAATCAGATACAACAGAAATGATGACAGCGGGTTGGCTTTCTTCGGAAGACAAGAAGAGCATTATCAGTTTTTTTCTGTTCTTATTTATTCGCCGATTTCAAATCAATACATTGAATAATTAGAATCGGCATGGGAAGGAAATCGGAAAGGACGTACTTTTATGACCTCGAAATTGAGATGTAAAATTTTTAGGAGCTGTAAAATATTATTAGTAAAATATTGCAAAAGTATACTGAATCTACAGAAGAAAATTTGTGGCAAAACTCGGAGATCAATTTCACAAATGGATCAACATACCTCGACTTCTTCAACGAATGAATCTCAAAACATAAAAGGTTTTCACTTTGTACATGACGCAAACATTTATGGATACATCGAACATTAGAGAAAATGTAAACGTTATCCGTCGAGCTCTCTTATTTCGTCAACTCGAATAGTAACTGCTAAATTGAAGCTATTCGATCAATGAAACCTGTTAAGCACTCAACTGGATCTTCATTCAAATAAAACAACTATTTGGTGCTGCAGACGAAATATTATTATTTACGTTAGTTTCATAATTCTTCATCTTCTTTTTAATTGCACCAATTTTTTTTATCTATATATTAGGCTGTCAAAAAAGTGCTGCGGTATTTCCGCGAGGTGTCGTTGTAAGCGCGTAGTTCTAGTTGTATTCATTGTATCGAGTCATACTATAGCTTGTTGGAAAGGTATTTTATATAGTCCTATAATATAGTCCTTGACAGTGTTTTGTTTGGTTAAGTCGTTCGTGAGTTATATTATCGCAAATATGGGGCAAGATAAAGAGAAAATCCGACATATTTTACAGTACTACTATGACAAAGGCAAAAATGCATCTCAAGCTGCCAATAAAATTTGTGCAGTTTATGGACCCGATACAGTTTCCATTTCCACCGCACAACGATGGTTTCAACGTTTTCGTTCTGGTGTAGAGGTCGTCGAAGATGCGCCACGCTCCGGAAGGACTGTCGTCGAAAATTGCGACAAAATCGCTGAATTAGCCGAGAAAGACCGGCATAGTAGCAGCCATAGCATCGATGATATCCCAAGAGATGGGGATAAATCATCAAACCGTTATTAACCATTTGAAGAAGCTTGGATTCACAAAGAAGCTCGATGTATGGGTGCCACACACGTTGATGCAAAAAACATCTTTGACCGTATCGACGCATGTGAATCGCTGCTGAATCGCAACAAAATCGACCCGTTTCTGAAGCGGATGGTGACTGGCGATGAAAAGTGGGTCACTTACGACAACGTGAAGCGCAAACGGTCGTGGTCGAAGCCCGCTGAAGCGGCTCAGACGGTGACCAAGCCCTCATTAACGGCCAGGAAGGTTCTACTGTGTGTTTGGTGGGATTGTCAAGGAATAATCTTTTATGAGCTGCTTCCCTATGGCCAAACGCTCAATTCGGACCTGTACTGCCAACAACTGAACCGCTTGAAGGTAGCACACATGAAGAAGAGGTCATTTTTGATAAACAGAGGCCGCATTGTCTTCCATCAGGACAACGCCAGGCCACACACTTCTTTGGTGACACGCCAGAAGCTCCGGGAGCTCAGATGGGAGGTTCTTTTGCATCCGCCGTATAGTCCGGACCTTGCACCAAGTGACTACCGCCTGTTTTTGTCCATGGCGAACGAGCTAGGTAGTCAGAAGTTAGCCACAAAAGAGGCCTGTGAAAATTGGCTATCCGAGTTTTTTGCCAATAAGGAAGCGAGCTTCTATAACAGGGGTATTATGAAGTTGGCATCTCGTTGGGAACAAGTCATCGAACAAAACGGCGCATATTTGACTTAAAACAGATGATTGTAACTAATTTTATGAACAAATGAAAATTCAAAAAAAATACCGCAAGACTTTTTTGACAGCCCAATATATAAAAATGGATTTCTGTCTGTCTGTCTGATTCTTATGGACTCGAAAACTACCTAACCGCCATACAAATGAAACACAAATTAAAAAAGAATTAATCAAGCAAACGAAACCAAATTAGGCATATGGAGGTTTCATGGTGCAATAAATGTTTCTATGGTGGTTAGACACTCCTCACCCCTCTTTAAGGGGTGGGGGGGCTGCCATACAAATGAAACACAAATTTCTGCATTAATCGAGAATTAATCAAGATGAAACCAAATTAGGCATATGGAGGTTTTAGGGTGCAATAAATGTGCAATAAAGAGTCCATGCGGGCAGCTGGACGTGACAGAGGGCTTAGTTTCAAGTGAAGTATACTTCACACACTAAGTTCCCCAAGAAGGTGCTGCTGTGGCTGACAATCAGCGAGAAGGGAATGTCAAAGTCGCTCTTCTTTAGCTCCGGACTGGCCGTGAAGGGACAAATTTAAAGTACGAAGTGCCTGCCGGAAGTTGCGTCGTTCATCAAGAAATAACATAAGTGCGGAGACGCGGTGTTCTGGCCGGATCTGGCGTCAGCCCACTACTCAAAGCGACCGTTAGAGGAGATGGAGCGGCTGAATATCGATGTGGTACCCAAATTGGCGAACCCGCCCATTGTCCCATCGAGAATTTCTGGTCAAACCTGAAGCATAAAATCTACTTCAACAATTTTGTCGCGAAAACTGAGAAAGAATTAATAAATAAAACTAAAAAAGAACTCAAAAACATGCCTATACGCATATTTTCGTCCGCCATGGCGAATGTTCCTGTTAACTGCCGGAAGGCAGCTGGCTAGGGCGTAGAATTTTTTTGCAAGTAAGCTAATATAATTACCTTCCATGGGAGATTTATCAAACTCAATTATCGGTCATAGTTTTTTTTTATCACCAATCGAAAAAAGTCATTTTTCCAATGCAACGTCATAATCGGTTATACGGAACTGGAAAACTGCATTCTTCGTAAACATTAAGTAAACCATTTGTAAAAAGTTTCGAAGCCCCGAAGTGCAAACTTGCTCCATTTGTAACATAAAAATAAACAGAATCTAGTACATTCAGTTCAGTCCCTTTTTCCATGGAACACGCTCTGTTTGACCGAGAATCATTCCGGATAATCAATCATCTGTCCCAAAAACAGCTGATAAGAACTCATAGCAAAGAATAGCTTGTTGTAGTCGTAACGCGACCCTACGTCAGATCTGGAACATTCACCGATATGGATGAGGATGACAGCCACCCAACCAGTTTCCAATGCAGTAACATTTCTAGAGGAACTTCACCGTCTCAACATAGTATTATTTGCATCATTCTTATTATTCGTTCGTTGGCGAAAAATGATCGAGAATCGAACTCGAAACTTCTACCTTGGTATATGTGACGCTAACCAATTGGCCACGGGAGCCACCACCAAACAGCACAGCATACACCGATCGGCATAGCACACACATATCATGCTCACCTGTGTGATGTGTGTGGTTGGCATGAACGTTACATACGACGTCAGGTACACCCCACATGCGCTATCCCCGTATTCTCGATCTTGATTACTGAAGCGGAACGGAAAAGTAATTAACTACACTTGAAATTGTTATATTTTGTCAGAACACACAAATAGATGGATTCGCTGTCAGCCCGAACAGCCGAGGGAAGAGAGATCGCTCGGGTATATATGGGAAAATAATACGTGTGTATAATTGAAGTTTTCAATTTGTTGTTTCTTCTTGTTGGGCGCATCAAAAGCAAACCGGCGGAATGAAACAGACAGCACCAACCGAAACTGGCAGGCGGATATGTCTTCCCAGAAAGAGCAAACTTGCGCCCGAAGTTCGGCATGTAGGAGTTGTGATCCATCGGAACTTATCTCATCACATATGTTTGAACAATTGTATTACATCTTTGAGACGAGCGCCTCTAATAGCGGAATCAACCGAACATATAGGTGTGTAATTGAACAGGCAATACCGCTGGAAGGTAGCCAAAACCGCTTCAGAACAGAAACTGAAAACAGCTTCAAAACACAACCATCCAAAACACGGACCCAATTCATCTTTCCAGCGTTCGATCTCCTTTTCAAATCTCCTTCTTCGTATTTATAACAATATGCGTATAAGTATAGAGTGCAATGGTGCTGAGGCAAAAACTCGCGAAGTACAAAGCAACAACAACAAAACAGCGAGAATCGTGTTAAGGACCTATGCAAGGTCGATGGATTGGGCCACAAAACTCAGGAGGAGTTCCGCTGCTTAAAAATAATAATCTCGAAACAACTCTCAGCTCAGCGCGCGCAGACAGCGTCGAATGAGCGCGGATTGATGGAACTCGTGTCGGCGGCCGATGGACTTCTTCCGATCAGATTCCACCCCTCCCCGCAGCAGCAATCTTCTGCTGCTGCTATCGGATAAAGTCTGCTTCTCTGGGAGCTGGGTGATTCTGCGTCGTCTTCTTCCAGGCCTAGGTCAGAGCAGGGAAGTCACTCAACTCATTCGGATGTTATAATTTGTTCGTAATTTTGTGTATGTAGGGATGAATGGATTGTGTGGAACACGATCTCGCAGCAGGATCAGCGTGTTGGTGAGCTGACGATGAGTTACTCTTCAAGAGCAAGGCCGAATGCAGAGGTTGCGGATTTATTGAAGGTGGTTTTGAAAATAAGTTTTGAACGTTATTATTGCATATTTGAGCTCCGTGACATTTTATTACATTTACTCAGCTTTCATTTCAATATGTTTTAAAATTTGTGATTTACATCCTTATTCTTGTACGATTGTTAACAAGAAAAAAGAACATTCGTTCCAACGATTCGATTCGAGTATATTCAGAAGAGATATTTCGTTCGAACGTATTCAAACCCTTCGAACTTTCGAGCCTTGTTCAATCGATCGGGTCATTCTATTTCGATTTTCGTTGAAATGTATTTTTTTGGCTGTCAATCAATCGTGAATATTTAGTTTTCAATCAGTTCGAATGTAAAATTGACTTTTGTTGATTTTCATTTTTTTTGTGGTTTACACCAATTTCAATTGACAATTTCACGAAAACTTAATACTCTATTCAAGTTGATTTTATGCATTATTTATTCAATTCACTACAGATAAAAAAAAATGCCGTAAAAGAAGAAATAAATAAATATTGAAAAAATATCTGCATCGTTTTTTTTTTGTTTTCTTTACAACCATTTCGAGATTTCAAATCATTGTTCTCAGGATATTCGTTTATTGTCTATTCATCAACAGGCTGTGAAGGCCCAATGATGTTACTTATATCTAAACATGAATGTTACACTACATAAGTTCGTCACATAATAAAACTAACATCGAAACTAAAAACCTATGGTAAATTAAACTAGTTCAGAAAAAAAAGAGCTAAACCTTCGGCGAAGAAGCGTTCGGGATAAATGGAAGTCGTACAACATGTTGAATAATCTTTGCAAACCACAAAATCCACCAAACATGCTGTAGTTCGTACGTTGTACGGGCAATCTTAGCATCGCATTATTCCGGAGAGCTCGAGGTCGGACGTTGATATTGATGTTCTCCAAGAGAACGGGACAGTCGATGCGTCCTTGCAAAACATCAGCTATGAACAGAGCTCTGGCTGTATCTCTACGGACCGATAAAAGTTCCAGGTTAATCAACTGACAACGACTCTCGTAACTCGGTAATCGGAAGGGGTCCGTCCACGGCAATCTGCGGAGTGCATATCTCACGAACCTTCGTTGAACAGACTCAACTCTTTCGACGCCATTGATGTAGTGAGGAGTCCAAACTGCAGAACCATACTCTAAAACAGAGCGAGATAGAGAGCAGTAGAGAGATTTGAGGCAGTAGATGTCAGTGAAATTTTTGGCAATTCTGAAGATGAATCCTAGAGTTCTGGTCGCTTTATTGACAATGAACGAGATGTGCGGTTTGAACGAGAGTTGCGTGTCCAATATTACCCCTAGGTCTTTGATTTCACTAACGCGCTCGATTTCTGAGTCACGCAAGACATACGTATACAATATGTTCTTTCTCGTGCGCGAGAACGAGAAGACGGAGCATTTAGCGGGGTTTACATACATGCGGTTGAGCATACACCAATCGGCGAAAGCATCCAACTGTCTCTGAAGGAAGTGACAATCTTCAATTGAGCAGACCCGAAGGTAAATTTTCAGATCATCTGCGTATGACAGTCGTGGTCCTTCAATCACCAAATTTACGTCGTTAAAATAGATCAAAAAAATCAGCGGACCCAGATGACTACCTTGTGGTATGCCAGAAGTAGCAGCAAATAGAGAGGATTGACAGTCGCCAATAACGACGGCTAGTCGGCGGCCAGTGAGGTATGATTGGAACCATTGCAGAAGGTTGCCGTTAATCCCAAGCCTGTCGAGTTTGGCAACAGCTATACGGTGGTTCAATTTATCAAAGGCCGCAGTCAAATCTGTATAAATGGCGTCCGTTTGAGCGTATTGTAACATAGAATTGGTAATGTAGGAGGTGAGACACAGTAAATTTGTGGTGGTGGAGCGACCCGTCGTGAATCCGTGCTGGTCAGTGCTAATGTACGGCTTGCTGAGAGCGTTGAGCGGTTCCATAATAACGAGTTCAAACAATTTAGCCAAAGCGCAAAGCGAAGTAATGCCACAATAATTATTGACGTCCCGTCTATTTCCTTTCTTATGGACTGGGAACATATGCGATAGTTTCCAACAGGTCGGAAAAACGCCAGTAGACACGGAAAGCTGGAATATTTGGATTTTTTTAACACATAGACGAGAAAGACTTCGACGCCCAGCTTCCCAGGGACACAAGTGTTTAAATCCAACCGATTTTCTTTATTCCATCAGCAATTCATGAACATCGCTCGAGCTCTACAAATTTGGCCTTTTGTAGTCGGCAGATTTTTGAACAATTACGAAAACAAAACATGAACCGCTGATAAAGGATGAACAATCTTGAAAAAATATTAGGTGTACCGGTAAGTTTTTTCGGTTTTACAACAGATGGCGTAACTTGATTATTTTTCCAGTGAGTCAAATTTCCAAACATTCGTTGAAAGCTACTGTCATTGTGCGTCTTTTTCAGTATATGTCAAAAAGTTGAAGCGTAAACAACAAAGTTTTTTTGCCACTTCATTATGTTGAATTTCGTACCAACGAAAGTTTTTTTTGCGGGGAGTGTTACTTCATTACTTCAATATGAAGAAAAAAGCTGCGGAAAGCATTGTAGTGAAAATTTATGGTGACCATGTTCCAACTGAGCGAACGTGCCCGACGTGGTTTGCACGGTTTAAAAGTGGTAATTTCGACTTGGAAGACGAAGAACGTTCCGGACCGACAAAAAAGTTTGAAGATGAAGAATTGGAGGCTTTACTCGATCAAGACGCAATAAGACGCATTAAGAACCTGCAGATACACTTGGAGTAGCTCAGCAAACCATATCCGATCTTTTAAAATCAATGGGAATGATTCGAAAGATAGGACATTGGATGCCATATGAATTGAAGCCTCGAGACGTCGAACGCCGTTTTTTAACGTGCGAACAACTGCTCCAACGGCATAAAAGAAAGGGTTTTTTGCATCAAATCGTTACTGGCGATGAAAGGTGGGTCCATTACGACAATCCTAAGCGTCGGGCAACGTATGTGTTTTGTCTCAACACAACACAAAGTCGCTGTCGATCGCACACTCAGATCGCAGCTTGCTCTGACTCGTCGAAGGACCACGGCGCACATTCGCCGTAAAACAACACGAAATAATTCACCCTCAGCGACACACAGCAGCACCAGCAGAGAAATTTCAGCGGCTAAAACACGCCATTAACCGCTGCACAACACGATGCTAGCAAAAGGACGACAGGATCGAACACGTTCGTGGCTTGTTTATCGCCGGTGACTCACAAGACAACGGAGGATGGAAATTACGGTGGTCGCCCTGTTGGCCAGATTGGAATTCACTACTGCTGCTTCACTGGGACACTTCTTCAAGAAAAGGCTGTTTTAATTTTCACTTATATAATTGATGTTGCTCTTCTAAAGGTCACAAACAGAATGAAGAAAAACTTAAATCTACACTTCTCAGTATGTGTGAGTACGATTGCATCGACAAGTGCAGCCGATTGCATTTTCGTTTCTGCCGATTGCATCATCGTTCTCCCCCTGTTCGCCTGCTGGTGACTCGGGTCGCGTTCGTCGCGAACAGTATGGATAACCCGGCCATGATTGAACATCGACGGCCGAGAGAAATATTCATGGCCAGAAGGTTATACCGTCTATTTGGTGGGATCAGCTGGGTATGGTGTACTATGAGCTGCTAAAACCGAATGAGACCATTATGGGGGACCTCTACCGACAATTGATACGTTTGAGCCGTGCACTGAAGGAAAAACGGCCACAATACGAACAAAGACACGATAAAGTTATTCTGCCGACAAACCGGCCGATTATTTCCGTAAAGGGATCCCTGAATTGCTAGAAAGATGGGAAAAAGTTGTGACTAACAATGCTTTGAATATTAAATTTGTAACCATTTTTGTAGAGCAAAATCAGAAAACGACGCATTTTTATGAATATCAATATTAATATTATATTATTAATATCAGTTTCTGCTGTGAGCGAATTTTAAATATTTGCATACAAACCGAACGGGAAATTTGTTATATGCTATACTTTACAACTCCGTAATACATACATGATTCGGAATTACTTATTGTTGCTAATTATTGCAATGGGCGAGAGTATAAAAGATTTTTATTGCACAGTCTCGCTTCAGCCAGCGAGCAGTAAACATTTTCCCTTAAAGCTGAGAGAGAGAGAGAGGAACTCTCCCAAGGCTAAGGAGAAAGATTTCAGGACTCTTAATTGAAAATCTTCCTATCTGTTGCGTTCTAAAATAATATGCGCAGTGATACAAGCGAATTTAATGAAATAATTTCGTAGTCCTAGTATTGATTTCTGTTGCTACAATGTTTAGATCCGCGTTAATAAATCCGCTGAATATTCAGAGATATACATTTTTTTCTTTTGTATTATAGTGATTTTCAACACTATTGGCTGGTTCGTCACTTTACTTCCATTTCGGGAGAATGTCCGGAGTGAGAATAGAACTCGTGACCTTTAGCGTAAGAAGTACAACTACGCCAGATCATCAGATCGTGATATACACGAATTTGATCTCCGTTCATATGCTGAATGATGGAAATTTGTTTGGTTTTAATCGCAAAAGCTTTGATCATTCACTTCATTATCTTCCTTACTCATACCAATTCTACCGTACCATACCAACCGTTCACTATTGATGTAGGAAAGCGAGGGGTAGACGAAAAGGCTAAGAGGAACTTCGATTAAATTATTGGAAACTTTCTATTTTTCAATTCCTAGTTATATAAGTTTAATGTCGTCGTGAAGTATTTCTCTAAATCTTAAGTGGCACTGAGTATATAAATGAATCCGATATAAATGCAACGCTGCTGAATTGATAGATTAGGGTCTGATAGGAACATTTACAAACCTATCATTTGTTGGGTAGAATATAAATTGGAGATTGAAGTACATGTAAGTTATCGATTTGTAGTTAAATTTAAACTGAATTATTAAATAAAGATTCTAGCATTTTCATCTCGAAACCAAAGGTAGATTTGCTTATAAGAAATTCGAAATTTAACTTTCCCAACTACACTCTCCTATCATTTGTCTCTCAATCAACCCGAATATAAGCAGGGAAAATGAAAGAGAGCGCGAGTTGGATGCTTTATCCATCACTAAATTTTCACTGTCCGTTTTACCCCAACGGTACGATTATTTTAATGATTCACAATCTTCCACGAACAAATGAAATACAATTTAACTAAATCAGATAAAACTACCAGTGAATTGAATTTTGAAATTAAACCACTAACAATGTTTACTACTTTACAATGTTTTATCGTAAAAATTATATCCGCAAAATCACTTATGATTTTCTGTTCTTCTTTACCTTCTCTACTTCTGACCGGTCGTCAATGTTATAGGATCGTTCAAATGTCTTCGTCGAGTAACTTTTCAAATCAACAAGTCAGTAATTTCATCAGAATTGCTATTTTGTTTTGACTCTAGAAATTTCATTTTAAATTTCACGAAGAATTCGTATTCAAGGAAAGACTGGTTTTTTGAAAGGATGTGAATCACTTTGTTTTATTCGAAGCGTTGCCTATTGCTATGTGTTGCTATTTGTGGATGCCACACCAAAAAAACTATTCCGCATTCACATAGAAACCAATCATTAAGCTTTTTTTGCTACACTTCCCTAAGAGTCTCTCTATGAAGCGTTATCTGACACGTACTTCGGACACTTCATATTCTAACCCGAATGAGGAATTGGCTTTAACCAGTTTTTTTACGAGTTTTTTTGCGTGGATTTTCCAATTAATGTGGTGCCAAATTCAATTCGATCAAATACCTCTCCTTCTTCTCGATTTTATCACAAAAACTCGTTAGATCAGACATGCTGAATCTCAAACCGATGATGTCCTCATTCAGCGAAGGTTCCAAAAGTAAATACACAAAACATCACTCATATAGTTCTTACAAATAAATAGCACAACCACGTGCATAATATTTAAACGTTTATTATGCAAATAACGTGACCATTAGGCACTGTAGATCAATAACACGTCAGTCTAACGTGTTTTTATACATAGAAAGCTAACAGCACGTCGATTGGGCGTGACATATTTTGGAGCAGTACTAAAGTTACCCATAAAGCTCACTGGAGAGATTCGAATATGAATTGATACCACCAAATGGAGCACATGATAGTAATAGCGAATGGAACTGAAGGTAAACTAGCTCTTTCTACGTCATTTACTCCATCAATGAACATGTTTCAAACGTGATTACGAATGACCTGAAGTGTTGGCCGAAATTGGACTTGGGTTTGCTTAGTTTTCAGGACTCGAAAATGATCGCATTTGCAATCCGTTACTGGAAATCTAGTTGAGTGGGAATTCTCTTGTAAATTCATGGCTAGTACGGATGTGGGCATCAGGTTGAATTTTCGATCGATCAAGAATCTTCCCGGATTTTTAATTTTCCTGACATACTATGGTATACATACCCCCGCGTGATGTCTTGATTAGTTCATTTGGGAAAAAATCTGTCGATGACACAACTAGTCTATCTCGTTCTATTATCTAGCTGACTAGTTCTGTTCAATATCACAAAATAAATTTTTATATTTAACTATCTAGAAGATAACTGGTTCAAATCTTTGCAAGGTAATAAGGTCGGACTATTGTTACTTAGCGGAGGCTGAAACTTAAGTATAGAAACTCATTTGATCTTCTTCAAAATCACAAAAGCGTACAGAATTGTTTGTATGATTCGAATATTCACGATAACTGTTAGTTGTTTTTATGCTTAGCCAATCTCTAACAAGAAATATGAACTTTCCAAAGCAAACAAGAATTCTGGAGTGAAGATCTTCTGGTTGACAATTTAACCAAATGTTAGATGAAGAATTTTTATCAACCGTTGTTGAACTTGACGACATTCCTTTGAAATTTATCAAATCTATCATTTGGTTCTACCCTACGTTATTATTCCTACGTTAGTGTTCAACCTAAGTTTTTCGACTTCTACGTTTCCTCAAGCGTGAAAAGCATCTATAATAATTCCGATACCCAAAAAAACAAATAAAACTGCATTTTTTTTTCTTTATTTTTGAGACTTTCAGCCTCCTGGGCTGGTTCGTCTCAGCAAAACTGCATTAAATAACCTGCGTCCAATTAGCATACTTTGCTCTTCATCCGAAGCTTTCAGACATCAAATGTAGGAGTTTATAAACATATTCAATCTGTTCACTCCGTATCAATCTGGTTTCAGAACTGGACATAGCACAACATCAGATCGATGTGTTATGCAATTTTAAGACATTTGGCATCAATTTTTTTTTAAACTAATTTCCGGTGATTTTTTTCGGTTTTTATAAAACTCAAATTTTAACGTCTGCGACACCACTAAATGAAGTCCGAGTGAGCTAATATTTTGCATAGGGTATATTATGGTGCAAATCAACATTTCGTAGCAAGTCCCGAATGAGAAAGAGATAACCATTTTTAATGACACCCTAAACCATACTTTTCGTTTCGTATTCCGAAAAAAAAGTTCCAGAGTGTCGATTTTTTACAAAAAAAAAATTCTTGAAGACACTAGATCTCGACGTTTCATGCAATTTTAAAACATTTGGCATCAATTTTTTTTTTTTGAAAACCCCGATTTCCTTCACTGGGGGCAGTGAAATCCTTTTGAGCTGAAAATTGGCAAAGGGTGTTTTTTCGAGGGGGTGAACATTTTGTATAGGGTAACTTTTTGAAACTTTTTTTGTCGATTTTTTCTCATACATTCATTGGCACCCTAATATACACATATTAACTGGTGATGTCATTCGTTCACGCGGACGGTTAATACGAAAGTGTATACAATTAGCTAGAAGTAATTGAAAAACACATTCAAAATTAAAGATGTGGTTGTAAACAATCCAATTGCCGAGTTTAAAAAGGAGAAGTCTAAGAAGTGCAATTATATATGAATGGATAAAATGGAATGAAATAACTCTGAAACCTAATCACCGGTCCAGGATTCAATGCGGATATTTACACCAAACATATTCTCAAATTGTATGCCAAAAAGTCTTTTTTTAGCAGACATTTATAATGCTTCCATCTGACAAATATTCGACATATTTTTGTATACCATGTGATTCAGACTAAAAACTAGAAGTGGGTTATATCTTTGATATAACCGCAAAGTGGGCGTAGGACTAACGTTGACTTAGCAATAAATAAGTAACAAGCATATAAATCTTAGGCATTTCATCTTTCGAATAAAGTGATTATCATACCACTTCGTTTAGCCGGAAATGAAGTATTAACGCTAAAAGGGGGAATCGATTCCTCCTCGGAGATACCCAATAGTCCCCGATAACGACGATCGATTGCAGCAATCGTAAACAAATATTGATATGTAATATAATATCCACTTCGATATTATCCACTACACCATATCTTATCGTGTTCTTCACTATCAAATTCATAGTCAATGGCACCCATCGGTAACGAATTATCATCGATACCTCGGATTTCGCTAAAGACTCCGTTAGGTCCGACTGCAGACGAGAAATAGAACTGAAAAACGACAAATGGGAGAAAGAGATGTTGGAGGTTGAAAAGAGATTGGCAGAAAACATCTGCATTCTATCTTTCGAATAATGTGATTATCATACCACTTCGTTTCGCCAGAAAGAGATTATTAATGCTCAAAGGAGGAATCGAGTCCTCCGAGGAAATACCCAGCGCAAATTAGAATCGACTATCGATTGTGGCATTCGTACACAAATAATTTTATAACGCAGCTTTCATCAAAGTGATTTCTTCGATATGGTGAAATATCCACTATAATAAAGGGTGTCACATCAAATTGCATCACGGAAAAAACGCTGTAGAAATTCGCCCAGTAGACCGATCCTTTTGAAAATTTTAGACAGTAAAATAAAAACTATTAAACAACTTTTGGCATTTTCTTTTTATTCATACTTCGAGCCCAAGCCCGTATGCTCGCACCTTCCTCTTTACCCCGTCCATAAGGTTCTGTACAACGTCATGTTGTAGTTTTTTTTAACAGAAATCCATTTTCTCTTGAAGTCCGCCTCCGATTTGACAACTTTTGGGTTCTTCCGGAGGACCTGCTTCATAATCGCCCAATATTTCTCTATTGGGCGAAGCTCCGGCGCGTTGGGCGGGTTCATTTCCTTTGGTACGAAGGTGACCGTTGGCTTCGTACCACTCCAACACGTCCTTTGAATAGTGGCACGAAGCGAGATCCGGCCAGAAGATGGTCGGGCCCTCGTGCTGCTTCCATAGTGGTAGTAAGCGCTTCTGTAGGCGCTCCTCAAGGTAAATCTGCCCGTTTACCGTGCCGGTCATCACGAAGGGGCGCTCCGCTTTCCGCAAGAGTAGATCGCTTGCCACACCATGTACTTTTTGGCAAACTTGGATAGTTTCTGCTTGCGAATCTCCTCCGGAACGCTGAATTTGTCCTCTGCGGAGAAGAACAACAGGCCCGGCAGCTGACGAAAGTCCGCTTTGACGTAGGTTTCGTCGTCCATTACCAGGCAATGCGGCTTCGTCAGCATTTCGGTGTACAGCTTCCGGGCTCGCGTCTTCCCCACCATGTTTTGCCTTTCGTCGCGGTTAGGAGCCTTCTGAACCTTGTATGTACGCAGGCCCTCCCGCTGCTTGGTCCGCTGGACGAATGAACTTGACAAATTCAGCTTATTGGCGACATCCCGGACCGAACTTCTCGGATCACGTCTAAACTGCTTAACTACGCGCTTGTGATCTTGTTCACTGACGGAGAATCCATTTTTGCCGTTCTTCACCTTCTGGTCGATGGTTAGGTTCTCGAAGTATCGTTTTAGTACTCTGCTGACCGTGGATTGGACGATTCCCAGCATCTTACCGATGTCCCGATGTGACAACTCCGGATTCTCGAAATGAGTGCACAGGATTAATTCACGACGCTCTTTTTCGTTCGACGACATTTTTCCAAATTTACGAAAAAAAGACAGTGAAGCATGGCCAACGTGATCTATACACTCTTATTTGATTATAAGCGAAAGCTGAAGATATAATTCCTAAAAATTAAATTTCTACAGCGTTTTTTCCGTGATGCAATTTGATGTGACACACCCTTTATATTTTGTTTTCGTCATTATCAAATCCATAGTCAATGGCGCCCATCGGTATCGAGTGATCATCGACACCACAATTTTCGCTAAATGCTTTTTTCAGTTCGACCTGCAAAAACTTTTCTGATCTCTAATCCATAAATTTGGTGTCCCTGAAAAGGGCCGTTGATTATATGCTGAAGTGCTAAGATAATAATGACGAAAGTGGAAACGCGGTTGTTTAAGCGCGCTCTCCTCGGATACGATGGGCCAGCTGGATGTCCTTGGGCATGATGTGACGCGTTTTGCGTGGCTTAGCACACAAATTCGTATCTTCGAACAGGCTGACTAAATATGCCTCGCTTGCGAATTTCACGCCAAGCGACGGTTCGTGGTCGGTAGCGATGTGGCTTCTTCACACTTCCTGCGGCTGGTGCGCTTTTCCGAGCTGCTTTCGTGGTGTCTTATCACCGGTAGATTTACGAGCTGTCTGCTTGGTCCCAATGAAACGAGTCCTCACGGTGCGAGAGTAGAGGTAGAAATGAACGAATGCAAAGGAATCGTCATGTTTTATAGCCATCCGTTTGATTCAACTGCAGAAGAGAAAATTGGAAAAGAAGACCAAAATGCATAGGCGTCTGAGTGCGACCGTCCTCATCTCACATCGCCGCATCAACTGAATGGATTTCCAGAGCGTACGCGAGTTTATATACGGTTTCAATAGCCTGTTTTCTAAGCAATTTTAGAGCTATTGAAACATGTTTTCGGGTCAATAATTAACAATCATATAACTCATCGACACACACAGCTTCTTTAACGATGTCTTCCTCTGCTTCGTCATTATCGTCACCGGACGACCACTTCCGACCTTCTGCTCTACGTTCAGGGAACCCAGGATACGATATACCGTACTGACAGGTACATTTTCTTCCTTAAAATGTGCCACCGTGAACTTTTTTCCTTGCTGGAAATGCGTTTCGTAGAACCGTACAATGCGTTCACGAAGCACGTGCTGTTTCGACGCCCTCTTTGCTTTGACTAAATTCAAACTAGCAAAACCAAACACGCCTACTGTTTCTAGAGAGCCCAAAGAGCAATTTTCTTGGAGAAAGAAAATTTTACGCTCTTTATTTGAGTTACTGAAAGGTATTGAGAAAATTCTCATTTTTTATTTAACACCCGTTATTTCGATGATTTTTTGCCACAATGGTCACGTTTACTACAGCCCTCTGAGAATAAATAAAAATAACGTAAGCAATACTACGTTTAGACGGCGAAGTTCCTATGGGAACTTTAGTTCCATAGAAGAAAAACTTTATGCATAATGTTGGTAAAGCAATGAATTGACACGTGTCATTGGAAAAGTAGTTTTTCCCAAACATTTTGAAACACAACTATTTTCTTTTTTTTTTTTTAAATGACATTTTCACATTTATTTGATTATCTAAAATCTTATTACTGAATTAATACTACAACGGTGAGGGCACAAATACGTTCCAACCGATTGTTTGTTTGCAATTGTATTACTTGTAGCTTGTAACTTCGAGTGAATCGCAAAAAAAAGATTGCCCATCATCACAACCACACTCGCACACGCTCTCGCAGAATTTCTTTTCTTCTCTTTCTCTTCCCAACGAAGCGACGGTAGGCAGTGCCAAGGCGCGTGATTTCAAGAAAATCACGTAAAACAAAATCGCGCAATTTCGAGAGAATCACAAAAAAAACAGGAAGTGGATTATATCTATGGTATAACCGCAATGGTGACGTAGGACTATCGTTGATTTAGTGATAATTTGTTTGAAGTTGAATCTGAATTCATTCTGAATGAATGAATAAATTTATATTTGGGGGAAAACGAGAGCATTACGTTGGAGGTACAAGGATTTTTGCATTCGATGTTGGATACGAAAATATCCTACTGATGGGGAAGAATAATCTTCAGAAGCTTTCCTGCTAACTGTACTTTATTGAAAAATCACAGAACTAAATGTATTTGGTCGCAGTATTATATGGATAGAAAACATTAAAATAAACTCTTTCGCTTGCATGTAATTTTCAATTCCAAGGGGAACTGGCTGATTATTTTGCAGCAACGACATCTTTCCGGATTCTCCTCGATTCTTCTCGAAATCCACCAGTGGTTAATGCTAACTTGATAACCACCTGTTAATTGCACTTGATTGAAAAATCACAAAACCAATTGTATTTGGTCGCAGTAATAAATGGATAGAAAACATTACAATAAACTCTTTCGCTTGAATGTAATTTTCAAGTCCAAGGGGGACTGGCAGATTACTTTGCAGTAACGATGACATCTTTCCGGTTTCTTCTCGATTCTTTTCGAGGTTCACCAGCAGTGGTTATTTCTAACTTGATAACCACCTGTTAATCGCACTTGATTGAAAAATCACAAAACCAAATGTATTTGGTTGCAGTGTTATATGGATAGAAAACATTAGAATAAACTCTTTCGCATCAATGTATTTTTCAATTCCCAAGGGAACTGGCAGAGTATTTTTCAGCAACAATTAGTTCTTTCCAGATTTTCCTCGATACTCGAAGCCCACCAGTAGTAAATGCTAACTCGATAACCACCTGTTAATAGCACTTGATTGAAAAATATTTGGTCGCAGTGTTACATGGATAGAAAACATTGAAATGGACTCTTTCGCATGAATATATTTCTCAGTTCCCATGGGAACTGGCAGATTATTTTTCAGCAACGATTGAATCTTTCCGGAATTTACTCGATGCTGAATGGCATCCAAACGAAGAGTTTCGGGCTCTTGGCTCTTGGTGACACCGTTCATCAGCGCTTTCGTGATAAACGAGGAGCTTCACCACAACAGCGACAACATGTTCCAATCGCTGTTCAATTATAACTGAGTGGATTTCCTTGCGGCGCTCGCTTATATACCGATTGATGATTTCAAAAGCCTGTTTTGAAAGCAATTTCGAGAATATTGAAACAAGTTTTTGAATCAAAAAGTAACAAGTATATAACGCGTAGACATTTTATCTTTCGAATGAAGTGTTTATCATACCATTTCGTTCAGTTGTTTAGGAGCTATTAACGCTCAAAATCTCGGTCTCCGGCGTAACGCCTTCGTTTTCGAAACATTGATTTTACACCCCGGTATAGAAATGAAAGACGTAGTCCTACGTCAAAAAAATAAAATGAGCATCATTCATGTAAAAATAAAATTCGTATTACAACCATATTCCTAAAAATTAGTATATCACAAAATATTACTTCGTTTCCCCACAATACAATTATTGCAATCATCACTGCACAAATTATCCAATGTCCATGAATCAAACTGCTGTTCTTTTTTAATGCTTTGTTTATACCCAACCAACTCCAACTCTTTCTCTCTGAGTGCCTTACCCAACCAACATCAAGTTCGAACACCGTTCGATCCTCGTGCGAGCTCGAGGAACTGAGCGCGCGCTCAGTCTTGGTTCCCAGGAATAGCGGACTATCCAACGAGAGCGAAAACCACGGCGCAGCAGCAGTCAGCGTGATGTTTGTGTTTATGTGTGCGATACATACCCACACACCTCAAAAACACAAAACATATAGTTGAAACTTTAATCGGTGTTCATGTTTTTAATATGCATCGTCAGAGCCTCTCGGCTCGGCGGCCTCAAGAATGTATGAAATTTTCTGTTTTGTTGTTTGTTATTTTGCTAATGGTCGACAGCTTCTCGGAATAAATCTTGAAGCCGAGGTGGCAGAGAAGCCAGAATGATATATGGAAGTGATCGATTTTTTTTTGTTTTATGCGCTGGAGCAGCTAAGAAATCAGATTCGTCTCGACGAACCGCTGCTTCACTGAGTCTGACTGAAAAAAAAACGATGGATTCGATTCTGCTGATGTGTGTTTTTGTTTTGAAGGGCATGCTAAAAACCGCACACTAACCATTCGGAGAGGAGCCCTGAGAAGCTAAAGTCAGTAGTGGAAAATGAATTCAAGCGTAGGGTCGAAAGAATATCGCATTCGAGAGTCGAGCCCAAGTCGAGCGAATCAGCAACAAAAACAACACTGTGTGCAATGAGTCACTTGGCTTGCGTATGATCATGTGTAAATAAATAAAATTGACTTCCTACTGGCGGCGGCGGCGGCGGCGGCGGCAGCAGCAGCTTTCCCTTCCTCCTCACCTTGTTGGCTGTCGAGGCTCATAGAAGTCGCTCACCACCAATCACCTCAATCACAGCTCAAACTCTGTGGAACACCGCTTAAGTGTGAAATCATGCTCTCGTGGTCTGGCTCGGAAGACAAATACGGATCACGATAATTAGGGTTTCGAGAAGGTTGGAGGATCGCGTTGCTGGATTGTGTGATTTACCACCAAAAGTTCTGTTCGACAGCAGCAGGTATGTGCTTCTATGAGGTCATCGAATAATTTGTGACTGCGTCTGAACAAAGATGATGAACAACGGTGGCACCGCAGAGATCTCTGGGCGATAACGTGAATAATTGTATGGAAACGCGCTGCGCAAATCATGCAACATTATTAGATACGGTTCAGTCCCCGACAAACGAGCATTGAAAAGCTGGATGATGAATTCCAATAATAATGGAATACCAAGGTTGTGTGACGACCTACGGTTGATTTTTATGAACATTCCTGGAGTTGATCACTAGAATTCACTCGAAAAAACAATTGGAGGTGGTAAAGTGTGGAATCGAGATTTATTGATGAGTTTTGAAAGACTACAACTTCGTGTCAAATGAAAACTTGGAAGTGGATTATACATCATTTTGAAACTTCAAGGTTTTAGTCACATATTTTGGTTTGATGTTTCGTTTTTGAGCAATTCCAAATGAAATCGACAAATGACAAAACATGAGTATTTTTGATTCGAATGAAAGTTTGTATTTCGTTTGGGTTGAAGGAAATATGAGTTTTCCACAGCAATTGGGATTTTTTTTGACTGAAGCATCACTTTTGAAAAGGGCGTATCGATTTTAGTAGGAGAAATCTTTGATAATTTATAGTTCAAAAACTATGAGACGTACCGAAATAGTGTCTTAGGAAGAGTTATAGAGTATTGATGTCTAAACAAGAAAAAATATACACTGAGAAAAAAAATTAGTACTCTTTTTTTTATTTACAAAAAAAAACTTTAATTTGCAATATCCAAAATACATATTTTTTAATTTTTTTTAATTTTTCATATAAAATAGAAGTCATGTAGAAAATTTAAAAAATGGGTCCAAGATGGTAAAACTATTTTTGACAAACTTTGTGGAACAGCGAATTTTTAGGAATTTTCAAAACTTCGAATTTTTGTATGTTAACAATAAATTTTAACCACAAATTATGATTCCTGATGTGATTTAAAACAAAAAAGCTCATTATAAATCTCCTTCCAAATGTAGCCATTCTCGAGATATTTTGAAACATATTTTTAATTTATTGTCTTTTTTATAGTAAATATTCCCTTTTAATATAATTGTCGTGTTATACCGTCATGTTCATGAAATTTTATGAATTTGCTTATAATTTCCAACAACTTTTCCAAATACATCATCATTGTAAAAATATATATTTAGGAGTTACGTTTAAAATCATTTAAACGCATGTGGGTTAATATAAAACGTAGCGATATTAAAAAATGTTTTTTTTTATCTTAATACAAACTTTTAACATGTTATACATGTTGCGCCAACATAACACAACATTTATAAAAGGAAAAAATATAATTCTCTACAATTTGGTTAAATAATTCTTATATTTATCGGAGTTTAAGAGATACTAGTAATAATACTAGAATTTTTAGCATTTATTTTTTATCAACATTTATTTTTATCAACTAACAATTTTGTTGCATATAATTTAATTTTTTCATCATTTTCATATATTTCTATACATTATGATAACTTGCTGCATTGTCGTTAGAGTACAACTTTGCTGCTACTTCATTCTCGGATATAGGTACAAAAGAATGATACTTTTGGGTAACTTGAATTTGTTTGGTGTTATCATACATGCTACTCAACTCTTCCACACCCTGATCATATTCTTCTTGTGACATTTATGAAAATGATAATTTTGTAAGATAGTCTTCTTTCGCTTGCTAGCCCAGTCAAATAAGGTTTTTGCACTCGTAATCGGATGTTCATGCTGCCTAGCCAAGCTAGCTCTTGTTGCCATCCGTTTTAATGTACCACCAATTGCATCCCAAGGTCCTTTGCCGTGTGATGTTGCAAAAAATGCCATTCAGCGTCAATGTCGTATTTCGATTTAAACTGACATGAACTCGCAAAATATTTGCTATTTTTATACTGGGATGCAGCACCATCTGACATGAATTTGATTCTTTTTACCTGCATTTGTTGTTTCAAAAATGTTACCAATTTAGAAATAAATACTTGCACAGCTATTGTGTCATGACTTAAAACTTCAGATATAACTACAAAGCTTAAATTTGCCAGAGAACCTTTTTCATCTCCATAATAAACAACGAATGGATGGATTGTTGCTTGATCATTGTTCCAGTGATGACTTTGAACTTCATCTTGAAGCACAAATGAATAATTTTCGGAAAAATCGCAACAACCCCTTTTTCTTGCAAATTAGCTTTTATATTGTTAAGAAATGTGGACTGTTGTGTTTTAATGTAATCATGAGTAAGTATTTTTTCTATTTTTCCGCAAAAATACGATACAAATTCTTCCACCGGTTTTACAAGAGTTTCTATGTCGCATCGATCAGTAGAAATTCATTGTGCATAAGTGATTTCAATTAAATTGCGTTCCTGAAGCTCATCTAGAAACCAGTTCCCAAACTCGTCCATTGTTGGGCATTTTTTATATTCACGAAGGTAACAGTATTTGGATCTATTTGATATGTTACATAGAATTTTTTCCATATATTCTTTGCATTCAATGTTAAAGGAATATTTTTTGAGACTATGAAGCATAAGATTTACATTTTCATGGAATGTACAAACACAAACGTTATGATTTCCTGAACTACTCAGCAATTTGCAATGCTTCGGACGCATTGATGCAAAAGAGCTAAATCCAATTTTGCAATTTGGATTAAGTTCCTTAAATCTGTTGAAAGTTTCCCGTAATGATGTTATTAATAACCTTTTTAGGATGTGTTGATGCTTCCCATCTTTGGCTACAGAAACGTAGTCTCTTTCTCCAGGTAATGATCGACTGATATCGTCGTCATTTTAAAATTCCGAAACATGATTTTTAACATCTTCACTTAAACTTGGTCCATATTTGCTATGTGGTGTCGACTATACACCTTTTTCATTTGCCAGTTTTTTGGCTTGAATTGCCATATATTTATTAACGCCAAATTCTTCTTCCATTTTTTGCACGGACCAAGACTTAGGCAAAACTGTTAAAATTCTAACTTTTTCTGATCTTGTTGTCTCTGTGCGGTCAAATTTCTCTTTGAGCTGATTGATAATCTCATCAAACTCTTTTGCCTTTTGTTTAAAGTTCGACTCTTCGTCTACTTCATGTGAAAAGGAAAATAGATTTCTTTTAATACCTTTAGAAAATTCTTTGAGTTTTTGTTCGGGGTAACTAGCCTGTCCAAGTCTTTTCGTCATTATTGGTGAAACGTTAATATCGGCGATTCCCTTGTTGAATAGCTCAATGTTGTACGCTCGGGAATACTCTGGTATATTGCTGTTTTGGGAATCTTGCGAAGATGCTGAAACGACTGAAACTATTGATGGTACTTCTTCTAAAGTATTTCCTACTGCTGTACTGATCTGCTCCTCAGTATTACACTGCTTTGGTTTGGAAGAGTATACAGATCCGCAAATTTTTAAAGATGTATCTAAAAGGATATTGCATCCCATTGACTTAAGTTTCTCAATCATTGACACGGTTGAGAAACGTTTTTCAGATGAACATTTCTTACCGTTTTTCGGAAACGGTCTACAACACGAAAAAAAAAATTTTCTAGTCCATTGTGGTATACTGTTATATAAGGAAGATTGTTCGACTAATGAACGATGTTTGAATATGAGTAACTTTATATACATTATAGAGGTACCTTAAAGGTACCTGACTTTATATACCTATACAGAGGTAGCTTAGAGATACCTGACTTCAGGTATAACCTAGGCATAACGTAAACAAGTTAATTATATTTGTACCCATAACGTCCGGTTGAATCAACAAGGTGTATTTGTTGTTGGGATTTCAATTCTACTGTTCGTGTTTTGATTGTGTAACACGAATAATATGTTAAAAGTTTGTATTAAGATAAAAAAGATTTTTTGATATTGCTACGTTTTGTGTTAACCCACATGTCTTCAAATGTTTTTCAACGTAACTTCTAAACATATATTTTTACCATAATGATGTATTTGGAAAAGTTGTTGGAAATTATAAGCAAATTCATAAAATTTCATGAACATGACGGTATAACACGACAAACATATTAAAAGGGAATATTTACTATAAAAAGGACAATAAATTAAAAATATTTTTTTAAATATCTCGAGAATGTCTACATTTAGAAGGAGATTTATAATGAGCTTTTTTGTTTTAAATCACATCAGAAATCATAATTTGTGGTTAAAATGATAGTTAACATACAAAAATTTGAAGTTTCGGAAATTCATAAAAATTCGATGTTCCACAAAGTTCGTCAAAAATAGTTTTACCATCTTGGACCCATTTTTTTGAATTTTCTACATGACTTCTATTTTATATGAAATTTTTTTAAAAAAAGTTTAAAAATATGTATTTTGGATATTGCAAATTAAACTTTTTTTTGTAAATAAAAAAAAATACAAATTTTTTTCTCAGTGTAAATTTTTTCATGTTTAGACATCAATACGCTATAACTCTTACTAAGACACTATTTCGGTACGACTCACAGTTTTTTAGGTAGCAATTATCAATTTCAAAAGTTACGCTTGAGTGAAAAAATTCTCAATTGCTGTGGAAAACTCATATTTCCTCCAACCCAAACGGAATACAAACTTTCATTCGAATCAAAAATACATGTTTTTAAAATCTGCATTTTTTGGACGATTTCATTTGGAATTGCACTTTTCCGGGGTTTGCCTAGACAATATGACAATATGTATGTACTCAACCCAACAACGAATAGAACGTTTCAGTAAGACATTTTACTACAGATACGCATTTGATTGAATGAAAATTACATTTTCGTCTTCGATTAGTAATATATCATGAAATAATTATCGAACAGCAAATTTATAGACTTAAAAAAATCTACAAAAGCCACAATTTTTCGATTGACCTAACGATGCGTAGCACAATTCCTCGATGAAGTTCAAGTGAATTCCAATAAATCAGAAGCCACCGAATTTCGGATACAGTAGTTGACAACAAACTGAACGGTTTATCCAATGCAGAGGAGGCGGGGACAACATCAGTGATCAGGTTCATACTACCATATTGTTGTCGTAGGACAACAAAATCCATTTCATCAATTAGCCTGTTTATCACTTCCGATATAACTAACTTTTTAGTAGAATTTCTTTATGGTCTTGATGGTTTTGTCGTAACTCGTGGCCTAACAACCTCTGTTAGATATCTCACCAGATAGAGCGAAACAGTAATAGGAATGATAAAGAAGGATTGTTGGATTATAGAAACTATGAATCAAAAGTAATGAATTGGTATCTATACGAATCGAATAGAAATTGCAAATGACACATTTGTGCTCTCGCTCGGTGCGCTGAGTAATCCGGTGAATTGTGCCTCGCCGCTATATTATTTGCATAGATTGCTCGTGCCATTGGACTGACCAGAACATGGAAATTTCGTTTAGATAAGGCGTCGTGCACAAATTACGTAGAGGGTGAGAGGGAGTTGAATCGAGGTAGCGTTACTTAATGTGACATGCGGGAAAGGGGAGAGGGGGGTTTGTTAGCCTTGATTGTTACGTAACAAAATTTCATTTTTATTCCTAAATAAATTCACGGTCCCCAATATGCTTGAGCAGCTATCTTCGATTCGGGGACCGAATGACATGTTTTATCTCGAACAGGTTTACCATATCTACATAATAATCTGCATTTCTACAGATTATTTAAAACCAAGAATCTGTAGATACAAATTGCAATGTTTTGTGTTTCATACAGAATTTACAGATTTTTTAAAATAACATTGTAATAATGGCTTGACGTTAATAATACTGTTTCCCATCTCACCTATTTTATTCATATAGTGTTATAATAAATAAGTAGCATCTTTATCTTTTTCTTACTAAAGCACAGATAATATAAATCCCAAAAATGCACTCCTACTGTGGGGAAAATTCATTTCGTTTAAAAGTTTATTTTTCAAATGGATTGAAAATGCACAGTTGAAAATGAAAAGAAGGGATGACTTCAGTTCAGGAAATAATTAAGCCTTCGAGCTTCATTGATAATGTCGAATTCGCCGGCTCTCATTGGAATCCGTCGTTAAACATGAGCTAGAGAGATTCAACTGCGACCGAAATCCTATGTTAATTTTTTTAAACAACGTTCTGCGATTGATTGTTGAATACAACAAAACAAACTGAAACACCTGAATTCAGATTAGTTCGGACACCAGGAAACTTCATCTTGCTTTCTTGAGTAATATATGCCAAGAATAATACATCAAATTTGATCTTCCAGGAACAGACCTTGCAAATTTAGAAAAGCATCTGAAGTTGTAGAAATAGAAGCTACTGAACTGGGCGAGAACAAAACAATTGCTTTTTTGGTCATAATGAAGCAGTTTAATGCAGTGGTCCAATGTACGTTCGTTCTGTTCTTTGAACGCATTTTCTCATGGGCTCGATTTTAAAAGGGTGAGCGAGCTGCCTGAACTCGGTATTATTCAGCTTCAAGGAAATTTTAAGAGAATTTGTTGTTCGTCTTACGTTTTCGCAAAACCTTGAAAGTTCTCAAAACAGTGTCAGAAACTGCTGAATCGGTCGAATCGAATCGTCCACATGGAAATTATACCCCCTCCTCCCTCACCATGAACAAGCGTGGACATTTTCATAATCCTTACCACCCCCTTCCCCCTGAAGTTGTCCATGTGTACAGCCCCTAAGCGCAAAACCCAAAGAAGGAATGGTTCGACCTGAGCCGTCTTTATTTTGTTGCATTCGTCTCTGCCCACAGATCATTGTTATGGTGAGATAAAGTTTTGAAATTTTTAAAAAGATTCGAAAAAAGGTTCGAATGAAAATAATTCCCATATGTTCCACAATGACATTGTTGTTAGTCCAATCGGATTTCGCAATGGCGGAATGGAGCTTCATGTTCCCTGAGTGTGAAACGAAAATGATGGGAAAATAAAAATTATGAATGATAATTTACTTTTCTGTGTTAAACATGTGTAACGGACGAACATGTTATTTGGAAATAAATCAAGAATCATGAGCGAAAATTGTGTCTGAAAATGAATTTATATTATAATGACGAGTTTTGGTAGAAGTAATAGGAAACTTATAGTAAACTAGCGACAAACTTCGCCTCGCCCAGAACGGATTTTTTTGTTATGAATACTTTCAAACGTTCAAGTTTTACTAATATTCATTTTTTATATTGGTAATGATGGCAATGGAATGTTCTGCCTGTAAATTGGGGATTGTGATAAGTGATCTGCCTGTTTGCTGCAGCGTAAAGTGTACCGGTGTATTTCATTACAAATGTACACCTCTCACTAAAGCGCTGGCAAAGCTTATCACAGAAAATGTTAATGTTTTATTCACGTGCAATGAATGTCTAGCAGACCAGAGTTGTGGTGAGCAGAGTGATCTGATCTCGGATGTGCGGAAGATAGAGAAAGAAGTGATGAAACTATCTTCACTCTCTGACTCGCTTACAGACATGCGAGATCACGTCACTGCTCAGTTAGACAGCGCGTTAAAGTGCGGTATGGAAGAATTGAGACAACATGTGAATGAGTCTCTTGGAAAATTAATTTGTGAGAAATTTAAATCAATGACTAGTTCTGTTTTATCAATTAATACGCAACAGAATTTAGCTGCAATGAATGATTCTAACGAACCTAGTATTATTTCTACAGGTTCGCAACAGATGAATCAAAAACGAAAGAAACGTAAAGTTCAAAATAGTCATAACGATGATGTCTTTCAAGATAAAATAAGTTTTGCGGATATTGTTAAAAGTTCTAATATTGCTGAGAAAAGTAATGCAACGGGTACTATTAATAAGCAAGGTAATCGTAAGGCTCCTCCGGTCATTGTGATAAAACCTAAGGAGTCCAAGCAAGCTTGCGAAGAAACTCGTACGCATTTGAAAAATAAATTAGATCCAAGAACACACAAAATAAGCAATTTCAGAAATGGTAGAGATGGCTCCATCATTGTTGAGTGTGCCGCTGGAGCAAATTTAAACGATGTGAAGAATGATATTGAAACTAATCTGGGTGAGAAATAAAGGGTGTGTCACATCAAATTGCATCACGGAAAAAACGCTGTAGAAATTTAATTTTCAGGAATTATATCTTCAGCTTTCGCTTATAATCATATAAGAGTGTATAGATCACGTTGGCCATGCTTCACTGTAAATTTTTCGTAAATTTGAAAAAAAGTCGTCGAACGAAAAAGAGCGTCGTGAATTAATCCTGTGCACTCATTTCGAGAATCCGGAGTTGTCACATCGGGACATCGGTAAGATGCTGGGAATCGTCCAATCCACGGTCAGCAGAGTACTAAAACGATACTTCGAGAACCTAACCATCGATCGGAAGGTGAAGAACGGCAAAAATGGATGCTCCGTCAGTGAAAAAGATCACAAGCGCGTAGTTAAGCAGTTTAGACGTGATCCGAGAAGTTCGGTCCGGGATGTCACCAATAAGCTGAATTTGTCAAGTTCATTCGTCCAGCGGACCAAGCAGCGGGAGAGCCTGCGTACATACAAGGTTCAGAAGGCTCCTAACCGCGACGAAAGGCAAAACATGGTGGGGAAGACGCGAGCCCGGAAGCTGTACACCGAAATGCTGACGAAGCCGCATTACCTGGTAATAGACGACGAAACCTACGTCAAAGCGGACTTTCGTCAGCTGCAGGGCCTGTTGTTCTTCTCCGCAGAGGACAAATTCAGCGTTCCGGAGGAGATTCGCAAGCAGAAACTATCCAAGTTTGCCAAAAAGTACATGGTGTGGCAAGCGATCTGTTCTTGCGGAAAGCGGAGCGCCCCCTTCGTGATGACCGGCACGGTAAACGGGCAGGTTTACCTTAAGGAGTGCCTACAGAAGCGCTTACTACCACTATTAAAGCAGCACGAGGGCCCGACCATCTTCTGGCCGGATCTCGCTTCGTGCCACTATTCAAAGAGCGTGTAGGAGTGGTACGAAGCCAACGGGGCCACCTTCGTGCCAAAGGAAATGAACCCGCCCAACGCGCCGGAGCTTCGCCCAATAGAGAAATATTGGGCGATTATGAAGCAGGCCCTCCGGAAGAACCCAAAAGTTGTCAAATCGGAGGCGGACTTCAAGAGAAAATGGATTTCTGTTCAAAAAAAAACTACAACCTGAAGTTGTACAGAACCTTATGGACGGGGTAAAGAGGAAGGTGCGAGCATACGGGCTTGGGCTCGAAGTATGAATAAAAAGAAAATGCCAAAAGTTGTTTAATAGTTTTTATTTTACTGTCTAAAATTTTCAAAAGGATCGGTCTACTGGGCGAATTTCTACTGCGTTTTTTCCGTGATGCAATTTGATGTGACACACCCTTTATAGTGCTGTTGTTCCCATATCGGTGCCAAAATTGAACATTGTGGGCATGGTCGCATGGGCATGGTATTCCTCCGATATCTTCGTTGACTATTTAAAAAGTCAAAACGAAGGTATCACGATAAAAGATGTAAAAGTTATAAACACGTTCGAGAATCCACGCTTCACATATAACAAGTATAGTTCTGTTATTGAAGTAGATGTTCACACATATAATGGTATGCTGCGTGCAAAAAAAGTAAATGTAGGGTTTGATCGGTGCTCCGTAGTTCCCGCGATCAATGTGTTAAGATGCTTCAAATGTGGAGAATTTAGTCATAAGAGCAAAGTATGCAATAATTGCGATACGTGCTCTAGGTGTAGTCAAAAACACCAAACATCCGAGTGCAAGTCAACTGTATTGAAATGCGTTAATTGTTTAAAAATGAATAAAGAACGCAAAATGAACCTGGACGCTAACCATGCCGCTTTTAGCTCTGAATGCTCGGTTTATAAAAGACTATACAATTTCAAAAAAAGTAGCTTGCATTTCAATAAATAGCAACCATGTTCCAGAAGAATTGTGGATCAATTTCATGTACTGTATTTAAATATCGCGGGGTTGTCGACAAACTACGTAGCATTACGTCAGATTGTTGAGGAAAAGCGTCCACTTTTAGTTTTATTATCAGAAACCCACATTGTTGAAATTGAATCATTTGATCAATATAGTATTCCGGGATATAATGTTGCTGCTTGTTTATCAGATTCTGGACATACTGGCGGTGTTGCTATTTATGTAAGAGAATCAGTACAATTCAATCTTCGCCTCAACGAAATGATTGATGGAAACTGTTTCTTAGGCATAACAGTTGCACGTGGCATGAAGATGGGTATTTATGGTGTTTTATATCACTCTCCCAGCTCTAGTGACCAACGTTTCATGGAAAAGTTAGAAAACTGGTTCGAAATGTTCATTGATTCTAGTAAACTAAATATACTGGCTGGTGACTTTAATATTAATTGGTGTGATAACCATAATTCGAATCATTTGAAGCGTTTAGCTGAATTTTTCAATTTAAAACAAACTGTGAATGAGTTTACGCGAATTTCCCGGCACAGTAAAACTTTAATTGATCATGTGTATTCCAATATTGATAGTGTTTGTTCATTAACAGATACTGATTTAAAAATAACCGATCATGAGACAATAGTTATTAACGTTTTGGATAGTTTCATTAACAACGAAGATTATGTGAAATTGAAGTGCTGGAGAAAATATTCTAAACAGGCTATTTCGAACCTTGTGGAGAGAAGCCTGGATTGTCCATCAGAGGTTAGTAACTTAGATGAAATTTACAGCTGTTCTAACTAACGTCTTGAAAACGTGTACAAATCAGCTAGTTGATCAAAAGTTTGTGTCTATGAAAAACTCGAACAGCTGGTACAATTTGGATCTTTTACGTCTTAAACGTGAGAGGGACAGATGGTATAAAAAATTTTGTAGAACGAATAGTGATATTCATTGGAACAGGTACACGATCGCGCGGAATAAATATTCACAATCAATAAAAAAAACACATTGTGAATATTTTCAGAGGAAAATTGATCAGCATCAAAACAACAGCAAGGAGTTATGGAAAATTTTAAAATCTTTATTGAAGCCAAGTAATTGCAAACCGCGGTCCATAACCTTTAATGGCACATTAGAACAATCCGAGCAAGTAATAGCATCTAAGTTTAACGATTATTTTGTCGATAGTGTTTCATTGATCAATCAATCTATTGAATTGGTCGATGAACCCGATGAAATAAAACAGCCCGTTAATAGTAATTGTAGATTTGAAGATTTCCACCCAATTACATTGGGTCAGTTGAAAACTATTTGCTTTTCATTAGAAAAAACGGCTGGAGTAGACAATGTTAATGCTAGAGTTGTTCAAGATTACTTCCATATCATTTCTCACATCTTGCTGGACCTTATAAATACATCATTACAAACTGGGCATGTGCCTCAAGTGTGGAAAGAATCTTTAGTTGTTCCGATCCAAAAGGTTGCTGGAACGATTAAAGCCGAGGAGTTTCGTCCCATCAACATGTTGCACACCTTAGAGAAAATTTTAGAACTTGTTGTTAAAGGCCAGCTGTTGGAATATTTAGATTGTAACTCTTTGCTAATACCAGAATAATCGGGATATCGGAAAGGTCATTCCTGTGAAACCGCATCGAACTTGGTATTAGCAAAATGGAATGAACAATTAGAAGATAAAGAAACCATTGTTGCTGTTTTCTTGGATCTAAAACGCGCTTTCGAGACAATTTCTAGGCCCTTGTTGTTGAACACGATTAAGCGCTTTGGAATTACGAGTACTGCATTTAAATGGCTTGAAAGCTATTTGTATGGCAGAACTCAACGGACTGCTTTTAGCGATTTCATTTCTAGTCCTGTAGAGAATAATCTTGGAGTACCTCAGGGCAGTGTATTGGGCCTCTTTTATTTATTATGTATATCAATGGCATGCGGAGAGTCTTACGATATTAATCTTTTCGCAGATGACACTGTGTTATTCATTGCAGCTAAAGATGTATAGTTATGTATGGAAACCAGCCCAGCAGCACAACAATCCACACTACACATCAAGGTCAGAGCATCATCGAGCCGCGCAGTCATCATATAAACATTTCCAACGAACCGTACGATGCCAAAACAAATTCCAGCGCTATCGCCATAGGAGACATCATCAGCAGAATCCGGAGAACCAGATGCAACACGACACATCATGAACGGGAACCAACCAAGATTGAATTATGCTGACTTAGAAATTTATAGTTATAAAAGGCTTAGCGACAGGGAACTAGAGTGAGTATCTAAGTTGACTTTATAATCCAAAGTTCGGTAAATAAAAGTTTGTTTTTTTTTACACCACCTATGGTGTATAAATCATAACTGGCGCAGTCGTACGGGCCACTTCCTAAATCGCGTTGAAGTGAATTTGCGCTAAGTGCTGAATTAAATCGGAACTTAGAATCGAAACGTGGAAACAATTTCGCTTTCGCTAG
Source organism: Toxorhynchites rutilus septentrionalis (assembly GCF_029784135.1). Taxonomy (NCBI): domain Eukaryota; kingdom Metazoa; phylum Arthropoda; class Insecta; order Diptera; family Culicidae; genus Toxorhynchites; species Toxorhynchites rutilus. Next base: position 170,485,980 of record NC_073746.1, read on the forward strand.
TGCAGTGTTTGTGTCCGATGAAAAACGTTTTCAGTGCGTGGAAATTCGGAACTGTTTTAATGAACATTTAGTGTGCTGTGGAATAGAGTCCATTACTAGATTTTCTATTCGCGGTGTGAAGCTACTCGGTGAAAAACCATCTCCCAACACGTGGAGGATTTGCGGTGCTTCAATAAGACATTTCAAAGTGATTTAGTGAATTTCAATTCGTAGGAGTGGTTCCAGAACCTATCGCAGGTGAGTCATTTTTCTTTTTAAAACCTAGTGCTATATGCCAAAATTCAATCCATTACCAAAAGTAAAGGCATTAAAATTTAATATGGAGCCAGCAAATCTCCAAAGCATTTATGCAACAGTACAAAGTCTGGAACTGAGACTAAGCGCTCTCCAGCAAGAAAATAATACGCTGCAGCGACAGCAACAAATTTTACAACAGCAGCAGCAGGCACCCGCTGTGGAGGACCGGCGCTCTGATTTCTATAGGATTCCCGATCCAATTAGAACGATTCCATCGTTTGATGGAAACGAAAAGCAGTTAGCGTCTTGGTTGACAACTGCAAGAAAAACTCTAAATTTATTTAGATCACACGTAACAGCAGAATTATTTTCTGTCTATGAACAAGCGGTGATTAATAAAATAGATGGAAGAGCCCGAGACACAATATGTGTAAATGGTAACCCATAAACATTCGAAGAAGTAGCAGAAATTTTACAAAATGTATACGGTGATCGCAATAATATTGCCACCTATCAAACGTAACTTTGGTCTCTAAAAATGACTGACTCTCTTCACATATGCTATAAACGTACAAGAGAAATCATGGTTAACATGAAATCTCTAGCGAAGCAAAATGAAATCTACTCCAACCACTGGGAGGCAATCAATCATTTTCTAGAACAGGAATGCCTAGTGGCATTTATAAACGGACTTAGCAAACCTTACTTCGGTTATGCGCAAACAGCTCAACCTAGTTATTTAGAAGCAGCATACGCTTTCTTGACTCGATTCCAAAATGCCGAGAAAACTAAAACTCAAACAAATTCGGCTTTCGAGCAACATCCTCAATCTAATAAAAAGCATTTTGAAAAACCAAAAAAAGCTATAATTGACGTTAAGAATCATAAATTAATTCTTCCACAAAAAACAATTCCCATGCAAATAAGAACATTAGGCCCACCTCAAATCACTCTTAATGCACATTCAGTACAAACTATTAAACTTCCTGTTTCACAGCAAAACGGCGACGTGTTTCTCCCTTCAGACATACGCATTAATAACGCTGTAATACCATCAGGATTATATCATGCAAGGAATGAATTCATTAACGTTCAAGCAAGAAATTTTGGCGAATCAGTTACCTTCACTTGGACCAAACCAGCAAAGGTTCTTCCAATTGTCAAAGCCATGGAAATAAATAACACAATATTAGAATCCCATCCATTAAATTTGGACCTAGATAAATTAATCCGAACAGAACACCTCAACCCTGAAGAAAAATCATCATTGTTTAAAATTTTGAAACGAAATAGTAGCATCGTTCACAATGAAAATCATAAGCTTTCTTGCACAACAGCGATAAAGCACGCAATCAAAACAGTTGATGATATCCCCATCCACTATAAAACATACAGGTACCCTCATATTCATAACGCAGAAGTTGAAAAACAAATTAACGAAATGCTGTCAGATGGAATAATTCAAAATTCCATATCACCATGGACTTCACCAATCTGGATTGTACCAAAAAAATCTGATGCTAGTGGAAAACAAAAATGGCGCATTGTAATTGACTATCGCAAATTGAATGAAAAAACCATTGATGACAAATTTCCTATACCGCACATTGAAGAAATATTGGATAGGTTAGGTCGCAGTATTTATTTTACAACCTTAGATTTGAAATCCGGCTTTCATCAGATAGAAGTAGAACCCAAAGACAGAGCAAAAACAGCTTTCAGTACAGACAAAGGCCATTTCGAATTTATCCGCATGCCTTTTGGTTTGAAAAACGCTCCTTCTACCTTCCAAAGAGCGATCGCATATTGAGCGATCTGATAGGTAAATGTTGTTTAGTTTACCTAGACGATATAATCATTTTTGGTAATTCATTACAACAACATCTTGAAAACCTAGACAAAGTGCTTCAAAGACTTATTAATGCAAACTTAAAAATCCAGTTGGATAAATGTGAATGTGAAATTTCTTCAGAAGCAATGTGAATTTTTAGGCCATATCGTCACTCAAGATGGTATAAAACCTAATCCCAATAAAATAGAAAAGATTTTAAATTGGCCGATACCCAAGACTACTTCACAGATAAAAGGATTCCTAGGACTATTGGGATATTATCGGAAATTCATCAAAGACAAACTCCCGAAGCCATTGACAAAATGCCTTAAGAAAGATGCAAAGATTGTCCATGACGAAGAATTTATAAATTGTTTCAAAGATTGCAAACAACTGTTAGTAACAGATCCCATCCTCAAATATCCAAACTTCGTAAAACAATTCATCATTGAAACAGACGCAAGCGATTTTGCGTTAGGTGCCGTCTTATCACAACGCTCAGATGATGGAAAAGAACATACAATTGCATACGCATCTAGAACCCTGAACGACACAGAATGTAGATATTCAGCCACCGAAAAAGAATTATTAGTCATAATTTTTGCAACCAAACATTGCAGGCCATACATCTATGGTACCAAATTTGAAATCCGTACAGACCATAAACCTCTTTTATGGCTAAGACAAAAAAATGACTTGAATCGCAAGCTACTGAGATGGAAACTTGAATTAGAGGAATTTGAATTCGTAATCAAATATAAAAAAGGTACTCTATATAACAATGCTGATTCCCTTTCCAGAATTGAACCAGAGGAATCAGTGAACAATGAAATAAATTCAAATACAACATGACTCAACATTCAGCAGACTCTGATGATAGTGACTTCATTAAAAGCACAGAAAAACCTCTCAATGAATTTAGAAATCAAATCATCCTCGAAAAATCAAATGAAAATAGTCGAGAAAGTTTAACAATTTTTCCAAACTATCATCGAATAACCATCAAAACACAAATTTTCAGTCCTGCTAACTAACTGTGTGAATGGACTTTACTGTCACACTGAAATTCTTAAATCATTGCAAATCATTTACAAAAACTACTTCTCTCGAGCCAAATCATTAAAAATACTTTGGACCGAAAAACTCTTAATTGATGTACCAGACGAAGAGGAACAAGACCAAATTATTCTAACGCAACATAACTATAATCACAGAGGTATTATCGAAACTTGCAAACACATTCAAAGAAAATATTTTTTCCCAAAAATAAAATCTAAAGTTACAAAATTTATTTACAAACGTTCATAAATTTTGTAACTTTAGATTTATGTCAAAAATCTAAATACGAAAGACATCTATACAAACAGAAATATAAACTTACTGAAACCCCATCGAAACCATTACAAATAGTTCACATGGATATTTTCATAATAAAAGAAAAGAATTATCTCACTTTTTGTGATAAATTCTCCAGACTTGCATTCGCTATACCAATTCGTACGCGTAATACTGTACACATTCTCAGAGCTTTATCTCATTTCCTATCAACTCTTGGTAAACCAGCACTACTCATAATGGACCAGGAAGCCGCATTTACTTCTACCACTATGAAAAGCTTTCTAGAAGAAAATCAAATACAATATCACTACACCAGCGTTGGTCAATCCTCATCAAACGGAACTATAGAAATTGTTCATCGAACACTAAGAGAACTACATAATATTCTTTCGAACAAAGACTCTACCAAAGATCTTCCTGAATCGAGCAAAATTAACTTAGCAGTTGCAATTTACAATGATTCCATTCATACCCAAACAAATATCACCCCAAGAGAATTATTTTACGGATTTAGGCAAGATACGACGATCCCTGAAGACCTAGACGAAAGAATTAGAATGAAAGAAAAAATGTATAAAGAATTCAAAGAAAGAATTATGGAACGGAAACGTAAAGAAATAGAAAAATTAAACCAATCCCGAGAAGATTATGAAACTTTTCGAGATAATGAAACTGTATATGAAAGAAAAAGAAATAATCTCAAACATCAAGAAAAATATAAAGAAAACAAAGTAAGAGAAAACAGGGAAACTAACATAATTGATGAAATTACCGAAAAATTCACAAAAGTAAATTAAAAAGGAAACGAATAATCTAAAGTTTATAATGAAACACTTTATTAATGACATTTTTCTACTTTGCAGGATCATAGACGAATATCCGTTTGAGCCCTCACATCATACTCTGGAAACTAACTATGATTTTTACTTCACAGGACAACAGAAGGAAAGGATGATCACAATTATCCTTTTATTCCTGATCCTATCCAATCCTATTCACTCATCCCACATGGAAATCATGGACCTAAATCAAAATCCTGGCGTTTTTGCCGCAAAGACAGGGAAAGTTTTCATAAAAGAAGGTTTCCACACATTATTACATAGATTTAATTTGAATTCATTCAAAATTGTATTAAAACAATACGAACCAATAATAGCTAAACTAGAATAAAATACAAAATTTTGTGAAATTGTTAAAATCATCAAACAAAAACATAATCAAGCAAATTTTGTAATTGAAAACTTAATACCTAGGAAAAGGACGAAAAGGTCACTAAACTTTTTAGGATCAGCCATCAAAATGATAACTGGAAACCTAGACAACGAAGATTTATTAAAAATTGAAAATCAAATTCAGACAATACAAAGTTCAAATAATGCACTTATCACAGAAAATAACGAACAAATAGCAATAAACAAATTATTTGAAGAAAGAATAAACAATTTGACGATACATGCATTTAAACAATCTATAGCAATCAATGATATTATCAAACAAGCTAGGTTGAACTCAGAAAACTCAATTAAATACGAGCATACATTACACATACATAGTATTATATTCAACATCGACGCAGTTAGGCATCAGCTGGCCTAAGACCTCTTCGAATCTATACAACTCATGAAAGTCGGAATAATTTCCAAGCTACTCCTGCAACCATCAGAATTGGATTTCGCAGTTCTACCCCTGTACTCAGTTCACATCAACGAAATAAAGAAAGAGATGACACCCTTTGAACAATTGCATATTCAAAACCGCCACAGATTGGAACATATTGAAATAATGACGCAGAAAAGTCGGACTATCACATTTGGAACAATTATAATGTTGTCAGTAATTGTATCAATAATAATTTGGTTCATAATCAAAGAAACGAAATCAATTCGTTCAGTTCAGTAACCATCAACCCAAACATGTTAAAGGGAGCCGAAACCTTGTCATAACATGTCGAACCGGGACGGTTCAATCTAAGACGGGGGAAGTTATGTACGGAAACCAGCCCAGCAGCACAACAATCCACACTACACATCAAGGTCAGAGAATCATCGAGCCGCGCAGTCATCATGTAAACATTTCCAACGAACCGTACGATGCCAAAACAAATTCCAGCGCTATCGCCATAGAAGACATCATCAGCAGAATCCGGAGAACCAGATGCAACACGACACATCATGAACGGGAACCAACCAAGATTGAATTATGCTGACTTAGAAATTTATAGTTATAAAAGGCTTAGCGACAGGGAACTAGAGTGAGTATCTAAGTTGACTTTATAATCCAAAGTTCGGTAAATAAAAGTTTGTTTTTTTACACCACCTATGGTGTATAAATCATAACTGTATATCAGGCCGTTTTGCACCTGAATGAAGATTTGCGTATTCTAAGTAGATGGTTGTAGTATAAGCAATTGAAATTGAACATAAGTAAAACAAAATACATGATAATCTCGCAAAATCGAATAAATGAAAACGTCTCAATTGTTATTGATTATGAGACTATTGACCGCGTTCGGGAGATTAAATATCTTGGCGTGATTATTGATGACAAACTTAAGTTCAACACTCACATTGACAATGTCATCAAGAAAATTGCCAAGAAGTATGGAATCTTATGCCGATTGAAAAATGATTTAACTATTTGCAGCAAAATACAGCTATACAAATCAATCATCTCTCCCCATATGGACTTTTGTTCATCCATTCTATTTCTAGCCAATGGAACACAAATACAGGGAAACTTCGATATAACGTACCCTCGATATAACGTCACTCGATATAACGTACATTTTACCTCGATATAACGTACACCTTTTCAAAGTGTAAGGGAAAATTTTGTTCAATATTTTTTTTCTGATAGAACAATGAATTATCTGTATTGTATTACTAAAACAAGTTTTGTACCTTCAATCAATCTCGAAATACAGCTGGTTTTGTGATTCCAGATTCTAAATGAATAAAGCTTTAATCAACAGTACGAAGGGAAACATCATGAGAAAGGCTGGCTTCGTCTTCTGATTGAAGTTATTCATTAACTTGATTAAAACAGCAACACAATAATGTATTATAGAATACGTTTGTGAGTACTTTATTATGCTTCGATATAACGTACAATTCGATACAACGTACATTTTTGAAAGTAAAATGTACGTTATATCGAAGTTTACCTGTATCGAGATTACAGCGTTTGCAGAGTAAAATAATGCGATTAGTACTAAAATGTAATTCACTTCCTCATCTTTGATGCTGAACGCTTTGCAATGGTTATCCGTGAAGCAAAGAATTGTTTATTTAACTATGGTGTTCATTTTTAAAGTGACGGTTTGCTACCTCGATATTTGTGTGATCGAGTTGAAAGAGGAAGTGACTTTTATAGTTATAACACCAGAAACGCGAATGAATTAAGAACACCCCATTTCTTGACATGTGCTTCACAAAATTCGTTATATTTCAAAGGAATAAATGTTTTCAACTCGATGCCAATACATATTAAACGTGCAACAACATTAGCAGAGTTTAAGAGAAGCTGTGTTTCACACGTGAAAGCTGTGTTTTCATAACAGCTGAATGATTTTTCTTTTACTTTATGACGAAAATTTTAAATGACGAAGTTTTATACGAACGGATAATTTATGTGAAAAGTTTTATGCAGTCTTTTTTATTTTATTTTTTTCATTGAATATTGTATCTGACGAAGTTTCTATTGAACGGATTATAATGTGGAGACGATTTAATTTTTTTTTACATTATTTTTTTTCTCTATTTTGTATTAATCTTTATTAGGTCTGTCATGATCTTGGTGATGATGGACTATTTTTATTTTTATTTTGATTTTTTTTATATTGTAGTAGTTGAAAAAAAATAAAAGTAGTCTACAAAAGTTTGAGAGTCGCGCGCGTGTTGCAGATCTTCTTCTTCTTCAATGACACTAACGTTCCTAGAGGAACTTCGCCGTCTCAACGTAGTATTACTTGCGTCATTTTTATTAGTACTTAATTGAGATTTCTATGCCAAATAACACGCCTTGAATGCATTCTGAGTGGCAAGCCTTAGAATACGCGTGATCACAGTGCAAGTCGGAGGAAATTTCTTTGACGAAAAAATCCCCCGACCAGAACGGGAATCGAACCCGAACACCCGGCATGTTAGTTATGACGCTAACCACTCGGCCAAGGGAGCAAACTTCCGCGTGTTGCAGATATGAAGGATAAAAAATTAAAAGTTTTGTAAGGGCCGGTCTAGAAATTTTTCGCGAAGGAAAATTTCTCGATTTCTCTGGATGGGGATATTCAAGTCAATCCAAAACAAGGCTGGCGGTTGGACTTGTGTCTTGGTGGACCATTTGGCTGCAAGGGCCTTGTCGGGACCGTATCAGCTCTGTGGCGGACAAGACTGAGTATTGGCTTCTCTTTGGACATTGAAATTTTTTTTTGAACTTATATCTGTAAATAAAATCAGTTCGTTTTTTTTTGCTAAACTGATTTCAATGCTGAGAAAAAAAAATATCTTTTAGATAACTCGTCTTGCTCAAATCTCTGTAGGGGAAGGAGGCGGGACCATCATCATCATCTAATAAGCGAACGTTAGTGGGTTCAATCGCAGAACTCTTCATTAACTGATATTCTAATTCCCTTTACAATTTTTCCTATAAATTTCCAAGTACTTCTACCAAAACTCGTCATTAGAATATTTTCGTAAAATATTCGCAATTCATATTCAAGATTTTTCAATCACTTGCGAATAACATGTTTCTTCTTTACATGGAATACATGTTTGATATAAAAATATGATTAAATAAAGACAGCTCAAATCAGACGATTCCTTTCATAAGTTTTTCGGCCAATTTTTTTTTTCGAGATGACACCAGATCTCTACGTTTTATGCGTTTTAAAATCATTTGGCATTGAAAAAAAAAAACGATTTCACAAATTCAAACTAAACTTTGAGCGCTTTAAGGCATCTCTAATGTTCGGTTGAGCTGAAACTTTGCACAGGTCATTTTTTTGGGCCAATGAACAAAATTTACATGGTCGGTTATTGAAATTTGACATGACCATTTTCGTCGCCACCCTAATATATATCGATGGAAATTATAAAAATCAATCAATGGAGAGTTCTGCGATTGAACCTACGAACGTTCGCTCAGTTTGAAAGAATTCATATAAAAAAATTTATAGGAGGCTGTGTTCAAGACGCGACCACATTGTTGACGTAGAACTACGCTGTGGTTTAATTGAAGTCGCTCCATAATCTCGGAAATAGTAGCACTGCTTCATTATGATCAAGATTAGCGCAAATACAATCCTAGTTTAAAGCAGACTGGCACGCGAGCCCAAATAAATTAATAACTTAATATATCTTATTGAATAACTTGGTATTCCCCAAAAAAAAATTGGTGCACAACCTTAACACCTGCTTCACCATAGCTTCAGTTCAATGCATTGATGACACAAAACAATGTTAAATGCTTGGAAAACGGTTGAATATTTGCCTCAGCAGAGATTCATTACCCTAGCGTAAATATTTCCCTCCCGCTATCTCCCCTACTTGTTTATATTAATCATTACGACTGCATAATTTGCAACACCAAACAATCGTCAATCATAGCATAAAAAATTAGGTGATTGTTGCATCGTTACAGGACCAATGCACAAGGGAGCAGATACAAATGGGGTTTCAGCGTAGCGAAGATGCACTATTTTTACATAAAAGTTATGAAGCACGCACGTACGCACACAAATATCCATATATCGATGGGTTGAAGCAACTAATATACACAAACTTATCTCCGTTTTGCGCTCTTCTCAACAGAAGCCCTTTCTGTTAATATATTGAGAGTTCTCCTACCGTCATGCGAAAACAAATCACTGACAAAATTCCAAAACATTTATTTTCTTGGTGAGCTGACATTAGCCTAGCTTGATGATTCCCCACACAATTGTGTAGCTCAGAACCTTAATGCAATGGCGTCAGTTTGATGCAATGATTGCAATGCTAGAGACATCAGCGAGTGAGTAATTTGGTCGCGTCCACAGCTCAATCCGAAACGAAGACATGTGATGACACAAAACAAGGAAGAACAAGCGATATTCATTGCTTTGAATACAGAAATACAGATGAATACAGATACTGAAAGTTTGCCTTCCTTCCTTGCTTGAGACTTTAAACTTCGTCAGTTCATTCGTCTCTAACCTTCAAAAAGGCCCTTGGAAAACTTTACTTTACCATCATATTACTCCTCCACCCCCATTGCCTTGAGAAAGGCATTCGGTCCCTCGCCGTCCAGCTCGCCCAGCAACGATGTTGTTCAGTCGATTTTCTCACGAAGAATGAGAGTTTGCCTCAGCGAGATTCGCTGTTTATACTTTAGGCAAATATTCCCCTTCGTTCTTCTTCTTTTATTTTGTTCACGGAGACTTTACATCTTACGATTTCTCCTTCGTTGCTTGTCGATAAGTTGTTCGCTATTGACAGCTCTGTTCCGGAAAGGACACAAATGGGCAGAACAAATGTATGAAGAAATGGGAATGCTTCCAATTTTCATCAATTTAAACCATATACATACTAACGGGTGTTAAATAAAAAATGAGAATTTTTTCAACACCTTTCAGTAACTCAAATAAAGAGCGGAAAATTTTCTTTCTCCAAGAAAATTGCTCCTTGGTCTCCCTAGAAACAGTAGGCGTGTTTGGTTTTGCTAGTTTGAATTTAGTCAAAGCAAAAATGGCGTCGAAACAGCTCGTGCTCCGCGAACGCATTGTACGGTTCTACGAAACGCATTTCCAGCAAGGAAAAAAGTTCACGGTGGCACATTTTAAGGAAGAAAATGTACCTGTCAGTACGGTATATCGTATCCTGGGTTCCCTGAACGTAGAGCGGAAGTTCGGAAGTGGTCGTCCGGTGACCATAATGACGAAGCAGAGGAAGACATCGTTAAAGAAGCTGTTTGACAACAAGGACGCAACCAGCCTGCGTGACGCCGGTCGGAAATATGGCTGCTCCCACGTATTGATCCATCGGACCCTCAAGATGGAAGGAATCGTCTGCAGGAAGAAGACGAGGTCGCCGGAGTACACGGAGGAGCAGATTGAGACGATTAAATCACAGTGTCGGTGGATGACCAAAAAATACCGCGGGACGTCTTTCGTTCTGGACGACGAAAGCTATTTTCCGCTGTCCAAAACGCATATTCCACGAAATGATAATTACTACTCCAGCGACAAGTCATCCACAACGCCTGAAGTGAAATACAAGTTCAAGCACAAGTTTGAAGAAAAGGTTATGTTGTACATCGCCATTTCCGACCGGGGCATTTCAAAGCCTTGGTTTAAGCCGAGCGGTCTGGCAATCAACCAAAAAATCTATCGAGAAGAGTGCCTCGATAAAATCCTGCTGCCGTTCCTGAACGAGCATCACGAGGATGGGAAGTACGTCTTCTGGCCGGACAAGGCGTCTTTCCATTACGCCAAGAAGACGCTGGCGTATCTTGAGGAGAAAAAGATACCGTTCGTGCCGAAAGATCGTAACCCAACAAACTTGCCCCAGTGCCGCCCAATAGATGATTTCTTTGGCTCACTCAGTGCCCTAGTGTATAAAAACAATTGGACGGCCATGGACACGAAGCAACTGACTACAAGAATCCGGAATTGTATCCGGATAATGGACGTAAGTGCCGTACAACGTTCTTGTGAGAGCATCGCAACCGTCGAACAGCAGACCACGGCCCTTACTCAAACATTCACTGACATTTTTTTGAAGAAAATACATTATGTTATTAATAAAAAAATACAGAAATCGATGAAAAAACAAAAAAAAAATTATATGTGATTGAAAAAATTCTCATTTTTTATTTAACACCCGTTATAGGATTGTAATGTATAGCATATCAAACAAATCTTAGAAATGTCCGATTCGTTTAGCATGTAAATAGCCAAAATCCGTTCGCGGCAAAAATAGTTATTAACGTTAACTTTATTTCATAAAAACGTGACCTGTTTTCTGATTTGGCACCCTTAATAAAGGACGTAGTTCTATGTCAAAAATAATTTTGAGCGGAACGAAGTTAGCCGAGTCAGCTAGTAAGTAGATATAAACATTATCGATGCTATTCTACGATTAAACTTGGATATATTTGAATTGGAATCTATAAACAAAATGTTGCTACACATTGGATAATTGACGGATTTCAATTTGTTTAGATATAGTATTTGAATTATGTTATTGGTTTAGTCAGATTGGACTTACTCCTAAGCATTTAAAAACCTCCCGTAGTCAACCACTGAATACGTTTATTTTGCAATATAATATTTTGTTTTAACAAAATTTTAAGACATTGCTGAGGAGAAATTGTCAGCCGTGGAAAAAAAAGAGAATAAAAATTAAAAAATGTAGAAAATACAGAGCTTCAAACTTTGAGTTCGTTTCGGACTTATTTCGCTCTGACTTCTCGCTGTTGACTACGTGAGGCAACGGAACGTTTTGTATTTTTTTTTGCTGCGTCTTCTTCACACTTTCATTTCTAAAACGACAACTCAGGGTTAATCTTCAATTTGTTCTATCCACTCGTTTATCGTCATTTGGGAGATTCCATTTCTCATGCGACATCGGAACGGCTATTGTTAATGGGCTACTAAAATGCAATAAATTATCATTTGAAAAATGCCGCATTTGTATGCATAGACAGACAGACAGCCGCACACACACACGCTCAATCATGCGCGTATTCAGTTACCAGACGGACTCCAGCTGCTTGCGGTGATCTAATTAGTGTTCCAATCAGCGAATCAGTCTCTCTCTCTCTCTGTTCCATCACCTGCCGACCAGGCGGGAGATTCTTGTGAGGATTAGCACACCGCGCCGCCGCGCCCAGAGGAAAGGTCACGAGACATCTTACGAGTGAAATGCTGAAAATTTTCCAGCTGGCCCAAATCAGCACGTGTCCAGCGGTTTTAAATATGAGAAATGGCCAATTTACGACGACGCTCTGTTCTCGTTCAATTAGTACCCATTACGTCAGCTACTGCTAATTTTTTTTCCCACTGCTCCTCGTTCTCATCCGGTGTGAACACTATGAGGTCCCCCCTCCCCGGTGTGTCAATCTTCGGAACGAATTCGGGCGATTCGTGTGAACGAGTGTGTGTGTATGCGGTTTTGCCGTGTGGGGTATTCAATTTTCCCGTGAATTTGCTGCTAATTAACTACCGAAAAGTCGTATTTTAGCCCGATATATAATTCACTTTACGAAGCGCGAATAGCTATTAAAACTTGCTTCGGGGGCTCCATTGTTGTGGTGGTTGTGGAAGGAAATAAAACATCCATCACGAGACGACGCGTCGTTTGGGCGGTGTATCGACGGAACGAAACCGCGAACCGCGAGTTGAGACGAATTTGATTTTGATTTATTGACTCACTTCTCTCTGTCTCTCTCTCTGTGCACCGTTTGCATCAAATTTCAGTTGTTTCTTTGGATGGAGTGTGGTTTGTGCCAAAGCAACGATGATATTGAATTGCATCTGTAAGGGTAAAGTTAATTCTGCATCTATCATGTGTGTGTGTAAAGATTGGAGTGATCTATCAAAATTGAATCAAAGCATTTGGTTAAATTTGAATTATGACTGTGTTTACGAAATCGAAATATTTTGAATGTGAGTACAACTCCAATTTTCTTTTATTTGCCAGGATCAAATTATCTCGGAAAAATTATTGTTATTTGTTTATTTTAAAATTTAACAAAAAGAGCAGTGAACTCATAGTAACTGTCACCTATTTTCAAAACTGTAGACTGTAGAGAAAAGTCTATCTTTTACATTTATACACATTTGAGTAGTTTTATTCTGAAATGTATTCAAATGTCAGCATGATGTGTGAGTTTGTATTGAAAATTCATTCGTTTGTGCGCTATATACTATACTACAAAATCAAGCCGTTTCCATCTCGGATGACGTATGTAGTGAGATGGTCCGCACATATCCAGTATTTCGATCATTCCACGAGCCACCCCCGGGATGCACGCCTGCTAGCCTAATGGAAGCCCCAAACCGCCTCATCTCAGTCGAGCCATTCTTGCCAGCGATCACCAGTCATCCCGGTCCTGAGTTTGAGTACAGTGATGGGGTCTTCCAACCCATCGATGCCGGCAAGTATGCTCAATCTTGGAATATTTCTCGCCCTGTAATGTCCATCGCTTCTAGTCGCCGCACTCCAGCCCTACTTCATCTGGATAGCGCAGCTACAGTAAATGCTCAGTTGTCTGTTTACTGTCAGAACGTCAGGGGTTTGCGTACAAAAATTGCTCAGCTACGTTTGTTGTTGTCCAGCTGTGATTATGACACACTTGTTTTCACCGATACATGGCTCAGGGCAGACATTGATAGCAGCGAAATTTCCCCAGACTACGTTTTCTTCCGGTGTGACCGCAATGAACAAACCAGCAATTTTTCGCGGGGCGGTGGAGTGTTAATAGCTGTAAGAGATTCTTTGGAATGTGAGTCCGTGTTTATGGCGAACTGTGAACAACTTGAGCCAATTACAGTACGCATGAAATTTCAGCCTCGTTCACTTTATATTGTTGCCATATATCTCACACCAAATTCGAGCATCGAATTATATATTGCTCACGCAAGTGCAGTACAAACCATGGTCGATCAACTCTCGGAATATGACCTAATCTTGTCCATTGGTAATTTTAATCTACCTAATCTACCTAAACTCCGCCTGCGAATGACGGATCTCTATAGTAGCATGTCCGAAAAAGAACCTGAAACTATTGAGAACCAGAGCAGTGGGTCCAAAGCCCCAAAAAAGGAGGATGGTTGTAATAATTGTTATCCATGGTTATTTGGGGATGTTTCGTGGAACGATATTTTCATATCTTCAGATGACTTTGAACATGATGAGGAGACACATAAGCAACACGCCGCATCAATGTTCGAATATCTTAACTCACTGGACGTTTTTCACTGTGGACTCGATTGTTTTACGGCTGTATGCAACAGTACAGACTTCAACGTTATGTCGTTGTATTTCGTATTGTTCAACGTTTTCTCAAGGTTTGCCCCTTTCTACAGGGACCGCTCGCGATCGACAACCCCGTACCCGGAATGGTTTTCATCGGCTATCATTCATGTTCTCAAAGAGAAACGCAAAGCGCTAAAAAAAACTGCAAAAGAATTCTACGCCGGAAAATGTTGCCTCTTACAAACAGTTATTTCGATCGTTCAAAGTTTTACACAGGGAAGCGTATCAAGTCTACATCAATGGTATCCAGAATGGGATAAAGGAAATCTTTTTGGAAGTTTGTGAATAGCAGACGAAACAACAACGGAATTCCGGAGGTTATAACCTATGGTAACCGATCTTCGACTTGCGGACAGGAGACAGTCGAGCTCTTTGCGGAATACTTCAAGAGCGTTTATCAGGACTACAACCCAAGTACAGTCAACAATTCGATCTTCATGACCGCTGACTTGTTGGAGTTATCGCATCGGGAAGTGAAACAAGGCTTGTCGGATCTAGACTCGGGTAAGTTAGCAGGACCAGACAGACTCCCCGCAAAATATTTAAAGGAATTCAAGGATGAACTTGTTGAATCCCTCCCTGACTACCTTATTCAATTCTTCACTTTCGTCCGGTTACTTCCCGCCGTTGTGGAAAATTTCCCATATTACTCCAATCCATAAGAAGGGCCCTCGCTCGGATGCTGAAAACTACCGGGGCTCTGCAATCCAGTCGGCGATGCCAAAATTATTCGAGCGGCTTGTTTATTCCCACCTTTACGAACGTATTGCCGACCGTGTTTCACCAACACAGCATGGTTTCTTGAAAGGAAAGTCAGTTGTCACGAACCTATGCGAGTTTTGCTCTACCGTCACGGACAGTATATCCAAAGGGTATCAGGTGGACTGTATTTATACAGATATGAGCAAGGCTTTCGATGTGGTAGGGATAAACAGCATAATGCGCGCAGTGGCTGATTTCGGCATTCACGGTAAAATGTTTGAATGGATTAGGACGTATCTGGAGAGCAGAACGCAATATGTGAAAGTACACAATAATTCATCTAGGTCATTTGGTGTCCACTCAGGAGTTCCACAAGGAAGTCATTTGGGGCCTATCCTGTTTGTCATGGTCATGAATAATCTTCCATCATTCTTGACCAACGCAGTAGTGCTTATTTACGCGGATGATGTAAAGATTTTCCAGTCAGTGAAACACATCGCTGACTGTCATCTGCTTCAGCAGGATTTTGGACAATTTTGAGAGGTTCGTCGAGAACAATGGATTGAGCGTAAACCCCAACAAATGCTCCGTTATGACCTTTACGAGGAGAGTTCAGCCAATAAGCTTCGACTATAGACTGGGAGGTTCGAATCTACAACAAGTAGAGAATGTTCGTGACTTAGGCGTGACGATGGATCGATTTCTTTCGTTCAATTGCCACATAGAGCGTATTGTCAAAGAAGCGCTGAAACTATTTGCACTCACTCGTCGATTCGGGCAGGACTTTACCGATCCGCACGCAATCCTGAAAATTTACACCTGCCTTGTACGATCCAAACTCGATTTTGCGAGTGTGGTGTGGCGACCGCAGTACGATCTACATATTCAAAGACTTGAAAATGTTCAAAAAAAGTTCTTGAAATTTGCGCTAAGAAATCTGGGATGGAGAAAAGAACCCCGGCCACCATATAAAGATCTCTGCTGTTTGGTAGATCTGGATACCATTAGCAGCAGGCACAAAATTACAGACGTAACTTTTTTTTGCAACGTACTGAACGGACGGATCAAAAGCCCGCGTCTCTACGACAGGATTCGTTTTAACACCAGCCCCGTTTCTCTTCGTCGACGGAGGATGTTTGACCCACCCCCGAGGAACAGAAATTACACCCAGCATGAACCGACAGCCAGATTTATGCGTGAGTTCAACGTGCTGCAAAATGTTGTTTCTGTAAATATGACATCAGAAGAAATTCGAAGAAGATTAATATTATATTTTAGAGACCAACTGAATGTATAAGTTCTAAGTTTGTATGTTTTATGTTTTCTGTATTCACGTTTAATTTTAAGAAGGCTAACGGGCTTACAGCCTATAGTCCAAATAAACAAATTAAATTATAGAAAGAAAGCAATGGATAAACCCCTAAGCCAAGGTGTTACGCCACCCATGCCGAGGGTTGAAAGGTATGGGGGGTTTCATCAAATACCTTGCCTATAACGGAGCCCGTGGAACACCGGGGCGCCCTCCACAGTATTTTCCGCCCTTACTTCATTAAGCGGGTCACTGATGTAGCTGACCTTCTTTACCGCGCAACTCGTGGGACTTACATGAGAAAACCTAACAAGCTTTTCGAGTTCCGAGAGCCACTACCTGAATAACGGAGACGAACAAAATGCTGGACAGAATAAAGTTTATTCAGGTGAACCTTCATCACGTCAAAGGAGCAAGCAGCGTCCTATGCAGAAGGTTCATTCACGAAACTTTGGATGTGGCTCTCATTCAAGAGCCTTGGTTCTATAATTCTAGGATTTGAGGAATCTCTACACAAACATGTAAGCTTCTCTATGACAGCACACAAACTGCACCAAGAGCAGCAATTCTTATACGGGATAACATTAGGTATGACCCGATCACAGAATTTATCAATCGTGACATCGTGGCAATACAATTGAAGGTTCCAACGACCCGAGGGAAACCCGTTATCATCGTCACTTCGGCTTATTTCCCAGGAGACAACGTTGAAGTTCCTCCATTTGAAGTTGCTATGCTGATACAACATTGTAAATTATATTAACATTTGTAACAAGGAAACGACCCAACATTTGTTAACTCTATTAGACAAGAAGTTCTTGATCTAACACTCTGCAGTTCTAAACTATCAGATAAGATAAAAAATTGGCATGTATTAAATGAAGAATCTCTATCTGATCATAAACATATAATGTTTAATTACAATTCTGGTGATCTTTTGATCGAACAATTCCGAGAACAACTAACTGGGGTAGTTATCATTCCAAACTTTAGAGAAAATTTTGATATCAGTGGAAAGTATTTCTTCCACTGAACAGCTTGAAATAGTTTCATCAGAATTTGAAGCCAATATTAAATCCACCTTCGAAGAAAACTGTCCACTGAAGCCGGATGCATCTTGGTGCAATAAAAAACTTGAAAGGCTTAGAAAATTGTCTAGAAAACTTTTCAACAAAGCAAAAATTACCTCTGATTGGATAAATTACAAAAACTGTCTAACAGAATATAACGAAGAAATCCGTAAATCTGAGAGAAGGGATTGGAAGTTCACCTGTGAACAGGTAGAAAGTTTACCTGTTGAAAGCAAGACTAAAGCCCTTTCTAAGGATCATACCAACGGACTTGGTAGTCTGAAAAAAGGAAATTTTCCATATACAACCGATTCCCAGGAAACACTTAGTATCATGATGGAAACACACTTCCCAGGCTCAATCCAATTGATTTCCGGACACGCACAGGTCTTCAACACAGCTCAATCTTGTCTAATCAGAGACGAGAATAGAGCTAATGAATTGGCTCGGGCGGTCTTCACGAAGTCAAGGGTTGAACGGGCAGTGGATTCCTTGAAGCCCTTTAAATCTCCAGGACCAGACGGGATTTATCCGGTGCAGTTACAAAAAGCAAGGATATCACTGTCCTTCTTCTAACGTAGATATTTAGAGCTAGTATGGTACTAAGCTACATTCCTAGTAAATGGCGAGAAGTCCGGGTTATATTTATTCCCAAGGCTGGCAAAGGTGACAGAACGACTCTCAAAGCGTATAGACCAATTAGTCTAACATCTGTCATCTTAAAAATAATGGAAAAGGTCATTGATCTGCATATCAAATCATCATATTTGAACAGGAGACCATTGAACAAATTTCAATTTGCCTACCAAGCAAATAAATCAACAGAAACAGCGCTTCACACGTTAATTTCAAAAATAGAGAAGTCTTTTGATGCTAAAGAAATCTCACTTACAGCTTTTCTTGATATTGAGGGAGCATTTGACAATGCATCCTACAGCTCTATAAATAAAGCTATGAAAAAATGTAGTTTTAACATGTGCATCTCCAACTGGATACATGCCATGCTAACCAACCGACTAATAACAGCTAAATTAGGAGGATCTACTCTAACAACGAAACCAACTAGAGGTTGCCCTCAAGGAGGAGTTCTATCTCATCTGTTGTGGTCCCTAGTTGTCGACGATCTTCTTAATAACCTAGCTAAATTAGGATACGAAGTCATTGGTTTTGATGATGACATAATCATCTTGATGAGGGGTAAATGTGAGTATACTATTTCCAATAGAATGCAAACAGCCCTTAACTACACACTCAAATGGTGCAACTTGGAAGGACTTAGTGTTAATCCTTCAAAAACAGTCATAATTCCATTTACCAGAAAAAGAAAGTATAAGATTTCACCTCTTAGATTGGGAGGTGTACAACTGGAGCTTTCAAAACGAACCAAATATTTAGGTGTCATGCTTGATCAAAAACTAAATTGAAACGACCAACTGGAGTATGCAATATCTAAAGCCCAGACTGCTCTCTGGAGTTGGAGTAGTATATTCGGGAAACAGTGGGGACTAAAACCGAGAATGATTCACTGGATTTACTCGGCAATTGTGAGACCCAGACTAACATATGTTTCGCTAGTGTGGTGGCCTAAAACTACACAAATATCAGCTCAGAGAAAGCTCGATAAACTACAACGTCTGGCATGCTTATCAATAACTGGAGCAATGCCTAGCGCACCTTCCAAAGCCCTAGATGCTCTTTTATACCTTCTACCCTTGCACCAATATGTGCAACTTGAAGCGGAAAAAGGTGCTCTTAGGCTGAAACGTATAAAACATTTTCTTGGAGGAGATCTCACACGGCATTTACAAATCCTGAAAGATTTTCAACTGAACACTATAGTAAGCATGAATGAAGACAGGATGGAAACAAAGACTAACTTCAGTGTTCCCTTCAAAGTGATTGAATTCAATCGCAATGAAGGGGATGAAGGTGGTTCCAAAACTCGTCCATGATCACTCGTGTTTTATACCGATGGATCTAAAATCGGTAAATCTACGAGAGCTGGGATTACTGGACCAGGAATCGACATGTCAATTCCAATGGGACAATGGCCTACAGTTTTTCAAGCAGAAATACAAGCTATTCTAACATGTACAAATATTTGTTTGACTAGAAAATACAGGTATGCCAATATCTGTATCTTCTCAGATAGCCAAGCAGCTCTTAATGCATACACATGTCAGTCAAAGCTAGTTTGGGAATGTATTTTATCATTAAAACAACTAGCTGCTATTAACGAAGTTAACCTATACTGGGTGCCTGGTCACTGCGGTATAGAAGATAATGAAAAAGCCGATCTCTTAGCAAGATTGGGATCTTCAACTAAATTCGTCGGGCCTGAGCCATTTTGTGGATTATCTACATTATGCATGAAATCGGAGCCCAAAACCTGGGAAATATCAATGATTGAAGCCAACTGGAGGGCTCTATCAACACCAAGACAATCCAAATTATTCATTACACCTTGTAACAGAATAACATGCAACCTACTCAGCTTGAATAAGGCAGATCTGAGTACATTAACCGGTCTATTGACCGGACACTGTCCGAGCAGGTATCACCTTAAAAAAATCGGAAAACTGGCAGATGATAACTGTCGTTTCTGCAATTTCGAAGCTGAGACTTCGGAGCATTTACTGTGTCAATGCAGTACACTAATTCAGCGAAGACTGCGAATTCTTAGAAAGGGCATTCTTATGCGTAACGAGATTTGATTTGCTGAACCAAAACAGGTAAGGAACTTCATAAAGGAAGTCATACCTTCGTGGGAGGATATGCAAAGTCCTGGTGCGACTCTCACTTATTCCCTGAGTGATGGAACGAACTGACACTGCATACATAGCAAACTGGAGTGCACTACAATAGATCAAACTAATGGTCGCAGTGGTACAATGCTCCTACAGAAGAAGTTCATCTACCTAATTTGCGATGGCACTTCGACGACAACATTAATGGATATATTCCTTCAAACGCCTCTAGTGAAACGGAGATGAGATTTACCGAAGCAATGTTTGCAAATGGCTTGAGACAGATAAACTGTTTTGTCAACACGAATAACAGAATGTTGGACCTGACATTCACAAATCTACCAGAATATCTTGACTTGATAGCACCATCTTCTCCGTTGTTACCTGTTGATGACCATCACATACTTTTCATCTTACTACTTGACGAGAATGACGCACCAAACATAGTTGACGACCAAGATAAATGTTTAAAATTTGACTGTTCGGCATGTGATTTCGATTTGTTAAACTCTGTCCTTGTTAATACAGAATGGGAACGACTTCTGATACAGTTGACCAGATGGTATCAGTTTTCTACGAATCACTCTTTAACGTTTTCAATCGATACATACCTCAAAAAAGACAAGTATCGATCTCTGTTTACAACAAGCCTTGGTGGACTTCCGATCTACGGAAACTTCGTAACCGTATCCGTAAAATGCGCAACCGATATTTCCTTACGAGACACGAACTTGACAGATATGGACTTCGCGAAATTGAGTTGGAGTATAAAGTCTTCCTTACTGCAACTCACGACAACTATTTGCACTGGATACAGACTACCGCAAAACAAAATCCTTCTCGTTTCTGGGATTACATAACACAACGGCACTGCTCAATCAAGTTTGGAGGCAGCCAATCTGTTCGCTACTTTCTTCGAAAGCGTGTATAGCAAAGCACCACCCGTTCAACGACAAAACTCCTTCGAGCATATACCTCCGTACAACATCGATCTACCATGCTTACAGTTCTCACCGGATGAAGTTCAAACAGTTCTCGAAGACCTCGATTCAACGAAAGGACCCGGAACAGATAACTTGCCTCCTGTACTTTTAAAGAAATGTGCCGTGTCGCTCGTGAAGCCTGTCGCTGCTATTTTTAATTACTCGCTCCGGGACAGAGTATTCCCATTTGAATGCAAAATGGCATCCATTGTACCGATCCATAAGTCCGGAAATTACAGCTGTGTCTCCAATAACCGTGGTGTATCCATACTTTGCAGCCGCAGCAAAGTCTTTGAAAAACTTATTCACACAGTTTTATACAGAGCTGCTGTACCGATCATCTCATCAACAGCCAACACGGTTTAATGAAACGTCGTTCCACAACCTCGAACCTCATGTGTTATGTATCGGAAACATCACGAGTGTTGGATTTGCCAAAGCTTTTGATACGGTACCGCGCTATCTCATCATTGTCAAACTGAATCACATAGGATTCCCAGTATGGGTCACAGAATGGCAGCACTCGTATTTATCCGATCACGAGGCCTTTACCATGGTGAATTCCGTGCTTTCTAAGACATTCAACATTCCATCTGGTGTGCCTCAAGGGAGTGTTTTGGGCCCACTAATATTTATTATGTATGTCAATGACTTGTGTGAGCTGCTTTCTTCATCAGAACTTGCTTTCGCCGATGATTTTAAATTTTTCCGGGTGATCGCCTCCGTCAACGATTGTCCTGCATTACAGGAGGATATAAATCGACTGCTAATCTGGTGCGATGACAACGGCATGCGCGTAAACAGCAAAAAGTGTAACACGCTGCAAAAAAGTTATTAGTCATCACTATCACATGGGACTGGATCCTCTGGAACGTGTGAATTCAATTTGCGATCTTGGAGTTACTATCGATTCTAAGCTTAAATTCAACGAACATATAAGTATCGTAACTACAGTACTGGGATTTATTCGTCGGCATGCTTCTGGTTTCACCGATGTGTATTGCCTCAAGACGCTGTACTGCTCGCTCGTTCGCAGTATTTTGGAATATGCCTCCCCGGTTTGGACTCCGTTCCAGGTTACGCAGATCCTTGCGATCGAGCGAATTCAGAAGAAATTCATGCGGTTTGCCTTGCGTCAGCTTCCATGGAATGATCCAATCAACCTTCCCAGCTATCCTGATCGCTGCAAGTTGATCGATTTAGAAATTCTCTCTGATAGGCGTCAAAAAAAAACAGCGACTATTTATCTTCGACCTTATAACTGACAACGTGGACTGCCCCGAATTGCTACAGCAGGTTCTGTGGAATTCCTCCTCGTCGTTTCCGGAATTCCCCATTATTCTTAATTCCTTTCCACAGAACGATCTATGGCTTTAACAACTGTTTTAATTTATGTTTGCGATCGTTCAACAATATTGGTGAGGAGTTTGATTTCACTTTGTCCAAAAAACGTGTTTAGTGTTAGAATAAGGCGTTTAGATTAATTTTGTTTGTAAGAAAACAATCTGTACGACGTAGTCGAAGATGGTGAAATATAAATAAAAACATATCAAGTCATTTTTAACACAACTGCTACCATATACAATTTTACACTTACACTTGTGCTAAATTTTTCGCAATAAACGATCGGTCATTGATATGAAATTTAACGAAGCAACCCCCGACTTGCATATATTTACAATGCCGATTTCCCCCAGGCAGCTTGGTTTTGCTGTCTCTGTTAGGGAACACATTTCGGCAGGAATCAAAGTTCCCCATACTTTCATGTATTTGCAATGTCGATTTCCCCCAGGCAGCTCGATTTTGATGTCTCTGTTAGGGGCCCGCCGCATGTGTAGTCAATTTCGACCAATCAGAAGTGGGTATTTCCGTTAGGATAGGGATTGAGATTTTTCAATTGTTCGATAGTTAGTTTCATGACATATACTATTTTCTTCAATATAAAAAATTGTTATGAAATGCCGAAATCGATTGACGCAAAAATTTCATCAATCCATCATGAAATGACTGAGCAATAAGCGTTTGAAATTGGACAATTTTCACGATTTACTTGATTTTCGATTTTCAATTTGTACCCCAATATGTTCCCGAAAGACGTAATCCTACGTCAAAAACAAATTGTGAACCTATCTGTTGTGAAATCAACATGCAGCAGAAGTCGAATTAAATATGCTGCTGAAAATTGGATTACTCTGGTATTCAAAATAATGGATAATATATAATTCTGTATTTTACTGTAAAACAGTCAGATAGACACAGCTGTATTCATGTCTTTTCTCGGATAACATGAACCCATTTTTTTTTAAAAGATTCACTTGAAGGCTAACAAGTTTGCATCTAATTTTGGAGTACCAGCGTCGTTGATGCTTTAATGAGTGATGCTTTAATTTAAAAGAAAGATTTGGCATTCGAAGGCCTTAATTATTGTACGGGACGAGAGGCTTTCGGTCCTTCTTCAGATAATGGATAGTATCAAAGATTGTATTTTGGTTAATTACGCGAAGACTCATAATATTGACCGTTGAGCAGTTTTTTAATTGCGACGAATCTGGTTTATTTTTTAAAACAACAAAACATTTAATAACTCATTTGGAGGAAAAAAGCAGTGGCGATATGAATCAACCGAAAACGGCTGCCTTGAAATAAGTGATCTATTAACATCAACAGAAAATATTAAGACCATACACTGTCTTTGCGAAAAAAAAAAATGGAGAAATTGCTCTGAGAAAAGCACTGCAGAAATAGTTACGTTATGTTATGATTGATTGTGTTGTTTTATGTGTTCGGGTGATAAATATTAGCAGAACAATATCTCAATGATACATATTGGGGAGAAAAAAAATTATTTGAAAACAAATTGTTTTGAACATATCAATCACGTTTCCATTATATCACGCGAATTCTTTTTTCGAGCGTGATAGACTGCGTTCCACAGCTATAGAACAACTCAATTTTTCTGAGTTTCCAGAGATATGTACGAAGTCGGTTGAATTGAAGTACAGGTCGGACTCGATTATGTACAGACTCGATTATATGTGATTCGATTATATACAATTTTGGACTCGATTTTGGACTATACAGTTTGAAAAAAATAAATTTTTTTTATGTTTCAAATATGACTTATTTCAAGAACAAATGTAACCTTTCAACGTTAAGGTGTAATTTAAGTGACTAATTCATATACAGTGGGGTAAAAATCGTAATTTTTGAAGATTTTGCTTGAATTTTCACCAAGAATTTTTTTTATCCCATTTATTTATTTAAGGCTCATTAGCATTTTAGATGTAACAGAGCCGAATTTTAATCGTGTACATGTCACATGGTTATCATATCTATAATTAGCACATTACACAGTTGCCATTCGCCAGTATTCCTTCTATACCATTACATATGGTACATTTACACAGTAGCCATTTAGGCGTAAGAGTATTCTTTCTGTTCTTCCATTATCCAGTTGGACCACCGGATAGCGAAGACAGTTGATTGATCATTGTTGAGTTATTTATAGAACAACAGCCCGATGTGTCTTGCAGAGCAGAGCAGTTGTATGGATGCATCGATCTTATTTCGACCGTGGATCGATCTCCATCGCTGATGATTGTTGCGTGGACGTAGCTATTCTGTAACAACACAAAGATGGTCAATGAGGGCCCTGAGTTTTGAACTCACGATCGATCGCTTACTAAGCGAACGCGCAACCAATGTGGCTACGGAGACCCCCTTCACCAAGAATTAATTATATCGATATTGCAGTCAAACTAAGATAGATAGAAGTTGGGTGTCAAAGAACAAATTGTAGAGCGGTTAGAGAGCTTCAATTTGATTGATAGAAACAATCCAGTATAATAAAAAAAAATAGGATGACATTAATAATAATACATTAACAACTACTAACTTTTAAGTTTTTTACTTCCAAAATGTTATTAAAATCCATTAATTTAGATGTTCCACTACTATATCCTGTATCAAATTTTCTCATCTTTCAAATGAAAGCAACAGAATCGTCTTCCGTAGCGTACTTTGTAATGTAGAGCCAGTTCGAGGCAACAGAGTCCGAAACAAACAAAAAAAGTTCTATGACTCTGTCATTGTTGAAATTCGAATATATGCGTAGAAGGATTTTTTCCATCAAATATGATCGTCTATCACCCTCTGAGAGAATCTGGATATTTTTTTTTGTTCATGTGAGAAAGGTATTTTCTGACTTTAAGGGGATGAATCAAAAATCAAATTCCTCTTTTATATTCAAAAAAAAAAAAAAGAAAAATACATGCAAAAAAAACAATAAAAAAAAATTTTTTTTGGTTCGATTATATACAGGATTCGATTATATACAGTGAAAAGAAATATAAAACTGTATATAATCGAGTCCGCGCTGTATATGGAGTAGGATATAATAACTATCTTCATTTATAAGATTTTCATTATATAAAACCAGATGAAAAAACTCTCACTTCTATACAAAATTAAGGTCAATTTCACATGAACTACAATAAGTTTCTAACTCGTAGGTCATCTTTGATTCTCAGTCAGTTCAAATATCCCATTCGGGGTGGTTTCGACCCAGCTGCGCCATGTTGTGGTGTGTATCTCGTGTTTTTTAGAGAGTACTGCTCGTTTAAGCTCTTCAAATCACTCATACTGCTGATAAGCTTCATCTATTACTCGTACGATCACTCCTCATAAGTTCTTGATATGGGTTTGATCTGGTAAACGAGTTGTAGAGTCCAGAATCTGAAACCCTTACCTTACCTTCTGGATTTTCTAAATAAAACCATACTTTCTGGATTTTATGAATTGAGGCCAAATTAACCAATCATCACATTGTTTTTGATGCAAAATCAGTACTAAATGATTCTGAAGTACTTCGATGCACTTCTGTCTGTTCATTCGTGTTGACGGATAGCTATCTGAACCAGGCATTTTTGAGAAAATTCTCCCCAAACCATAAAAAATCCCATATCCAAAACTGTGGGTCCAAAAACTAATGTGGAAGCTAACCCCAGGAGTGTTACTATTTCAGCCAGAACTTCAACGTTTTACTATTTCAAGAAATTCAACTTTAATAGAATTTCTTCAAACTAGAAGAACTTACGGAACGTGTCATGTAATTTTTCAACTCGTAACTTTGCAGGCGGCAGTCTGATGATGTTGAGGGAAATATTTACAAAAAGACCTGATTCAGATAGCTTTTCACCAACACGAATGCATAGTCAGAAGTGCAACGAAGTACCTCAGAATCATTTACTGCTGTTTTTGCATCAAAACATTGTGATGATTGGTTAATTTGGCATCAATCCATAAAATCCGGTAGGATAGGGCAAGGTTTGGTGAATAGGGGTTTCAGATTCTGGACTGGTCAGCTTGTTTACCTGCTCAAACCCCTATCAAGAGCTTATGAGGAGTGATCGTGCGAATAGTAGATGAAGCTTACCAGCAGTATGAGTGATTTGAAGAGCTTAAACGATCAGTATCCTCTGCGTAGAACGAAATACACACGACAACATGGCGCAGCTGGGTCGAAACCATCCCGAATGGTGTATTTGAACAGACTGAGAACAGACTGACCTACGAATTAGAAACTTGTTGTAATTCACGTGAAATTGACGTTAATTTTGTATAGGAGTGAGAGTTTTTCCATCTGGTTCTATAGTTATGAAACACTTTAGTTTGTTTTAAATGTTTCGCGCCTGAACACAACAATAAAGTTCAAATGACCAGGCTTATAGATGAAGATAGTTATTATATCCTGCGCCGTATACTTCAATTCAACCAACTTCTTACATATCTATGGAAACTCCGAAAAATTGAGTAGTTCTATAGTTGTGAAACGCAGTGTATAATCGAGACGTTACTGGTTTTGGTTTAACTTGAACAAAAATGAAGCATGCCCATCATAATTTGAAATGATGAGTTATTCAGAACAGCATAACAGGAAAGTGACAAACCCAAAATTGTCTTATCGACAGCGAGAAAACCGAGATCGGGAAACTAATCTTCCACATCGTTCGGCTGTTGCGACTTATCCCTGTGCTGTAACTACAATGTTACAATAGTTCGACAGCAACTGCGCAAATGCAATCGCTACTATCAGATCATTTCTAAAGTTTGTGTTTTCAGACGTCATTATCGCTTCTGAGGTGTAACTTGTTGCTCGCGAGTTGTTTTAAAATAACCCAAAAGCAATTCAAGCTGGATGCTTCCTCTCACTCACTCTCTTTACTCTTACTCACCCAACCACCCCCTATTACCGAACCATCATCATCATCATCATCATCATCATCATCATTACCATCATCATGGCACGTTTTTCGACCAGGTGAAAACAGTTATGAGATTTGGCTTGTTACCAACCAAGGCGGGTGGCTACCAGCCGCCAAGCTCATATGTTCCAGACTTTGCCACCAGTCGTCGTTGACGTCGTCTCCGAAACCACACCAATCCGTTGTGATATCGCAATTTTACACCGACGATTTCAAAACAAACTACCTCAATACCAAAGCTGGTGACGGCGATACGATGCTGCTGCTGCTGCTGCTGCTTGTGTTGACTCCCAAACACACCCACACACATGCGTTACCTTTTTATCAATGTCTCATTTGGTCACTCGTTTCACCTGGGTGTGTGTGTGTGTGTGGGTTAGTGCGGTCCATTCACACACCACAGTCCGATGAGCGCTTGTATACAAACATTTCGCCTTTACGACTTTACCCAACACACACCGCCCGAGTGGTCTACGATTAATGTCGGTGTGTTGTTAAATAAATTACGTAACATTTTTAAAAGATGGAAATAAACATGTCTACATTTTTTTCGCTTCACGGACATCCTTCTAGTTTGGGGTGTTCTAGAATTTAACCCAAAACATTTGGTTGAAATTTTAGTTCCTGCGAAATTTTTACATTTGGATGTGGAAATCAACTAGACTGGAACTACAAGTCGGAAATTATCGTTTCCTTGGGACATTATTACACAAACATATAGTAGTTGGAATTGAATAGTTTTGCTCGGCTCGCGAGAAAAAAATAAAGACGGGAGAGCAATAGGCGCACACACCGGCAGAGAGGAGCACTCAAAGCACCAGAAGAGGAGCATGAAGCTGCTCAATCTCTGCCACTCACGGTTGAGTGTTGTTTGCCTTCTGGGCGAACACATTCTCTCTTCTCATTGGATTATTTATAATACTACCTCCCCTACATGGACGGGTGGAAACGTGTTGCCATATTGTTTGCTTCTTAATTTATTTATTTATTTTACAAGCATCAACAGGCTTAACATGTTTGCCCTCATGACCGAGAATTCATTATTAAATAATAAAACTATATAACTAAATATTAAACCTATAACAATGATAACTACTTAAGAACAGCAAAATAGAGCGCTTTGACACGAACTACAAAGATTGAACACACGACACATACTGGTTATGGGTTCATTGTAGCCGTAATTTGTTCGAGATGGTGGAAGGTTCAAGTAGTTACGGGTACGCAAATTGCGACGACTAATGTTAAAATTGGTTAAGTACAGCAATTCGGGGCAATCGATAATTGATAAAACAATATCAGATACAAAAAGCGCTTTGGCAACATTCCTTCGAGAGCCCAATGAATTCAATCCTATGAGACTACAGCGATCCTCGTAGCTGGGCAGATTCAATGGGTCATTCCATGGCAAATTACGCAAGGAAAATCGAACAAATATTCGCTGAATCGACTCAATATGCTGTACACTATTTTGGTAATATGGTGACCATACAACGCAAGCATATTCTAGAATGGATCGAACCGACATCTGTACCTCTGTGAATTGCTTCGTGACCCGGAAAATAAAGCCGAGGGCTTTGTATGCTTTAGAAGCAATGTAAGCTATATGATCACGAAAGGTTAGTTTAGAATCTAACATAACTCCAAGGTCTTTGATAATGTCCACACGTTTCAAAATTTCACCGTGCAGTCTATATTCAAAGCTTATCAATGTGCGCTTTCGAGAAAACGAAATAACCGAACATTTGGATGGATTTAAGATCATTCTATTCGTTGCGCACCATTCAGCAAAAATATTCAGCTGCTCTTGCAGAAACTCCGCATCTCCAGTGGAATTCACGCGGGAAAACAACTTGAAGTCATCGGCGTAGGATAGCTTCAGGCACTTCAAACGAACATTAATGTCATTAAGGTATAGCAGAAAAATATATGGGCCGAGATGGCTCCCTTGCGGATCACCAGCCGTTACACGAAAAGGAGAAGATATAGTGTCTCCAATTTTCACCGACATAATACGATCAGTGAGAATAAGAAGGGATCATTAGAACCAAGACGTTGAAGATTAACTACAGCGATGTTGTGGTTGATATTGTCGAATGCTGCGGAATATCGGTATATACCCCAACGATTTACTGTCGCAGCTCAAGTGAACGAGCGATGTATGATGTGTACAGTACAAGATTCGTGGAAGTCGACCGTTTAGCCACGAAACCATGTTGTTCCTCGACGATGTAAGTGTTGCAAGCATGGGTGATAAAATCCAATACGATGATTTCAAATAGCTTGGAGATGGTCCAATGGCACACGATTCCTCTATAATTCGTTACATCCTTCCTAGAGCCTCTTTTGAAGACAGTGAAAACAAAATTTTTCCAAACGGTCGGAAAAGTCCCACTCAGGATGGAGCGGCGGAACAAAATACTCAACGGTAGCGAGAGGCCACTGGAACACATCTTCAGCACGATAGATGGAATGCTGTCGGGTCCAGCATTCGTAGATTTCTACAATCTAGACCAGGCATCTTGTACAACATTACGATTAATCGCAGGGCAGGCTCCGACCGATGACAGGCTGGGTACATTTTTAACGGTTGCGGAGACTTGTTCACTATCAAGACTTTCACTGACAAAAACACCACTGAATTGCTTACGAAACAACTCGCAAATGCTTTCTCTGATGGAAGCTTCAGTATCGTTACGTGTCATCACGGTAGGTAAACCAAACTCTTTCCTTTGTTTATCGACGTATTTCCAGAACCCACTTGGGTGAGCACGCAGATTCGTTTGAATGCGATTTAAATAGTCGGCGTGTAAAACTTTGTTCAGGCGGTTGTAGGTTTTGTTCACAAAAGAATACTGACTTCTCCAAAAGTCATTGCGACACTTAGCAAATTATCGAAAGTATGATATTTTCAGTGATTTCAAGCGTTTGAGATATTTATGAAATTTCGACGTATTCGCAAATAATATCCGAAATGATAAACCAACAAATTAAAAAAAAAAGATTGCGTAGTCCTACGTCCTAAGAGGTCGTGTCTCGGATACAACCCCTCGATTTTTCTAATACTTTGAAATATCTAAGGCAAAAGCACGCCTTGATTGTATTCTGAGTGGGAGGTTAAAAAATACGCAGAAGCAGGGTGGCCACTCAATTTCAATTTTTGAATTCCCGCATTTTCCCTGCATGATTTGACGAAATCGACTCTCACAAATGAATTTTTGATTTTTGAAACCCGAATTGTGAAAATATTTTTACTCTATTGTTTATTCAAGGTTTTATGTAAAGTGATAGCCCGTGCTTAATTATTTCATCTGCTATCACGAAAAAAATTACACAGAAAACCTGTCTTGTTAAAACAACGCTGGACAAAAATGCTAAGCAAAAATAGAGGCATATGAGCCGAGAGCGTTATTGCAAATTCAGTGCAACTTTCAACACTTTTTGAGTATTTTAATTTTCTCGTCCATCAAGGTTCTCTGGACGTCTGCCAGCATCTTAATTTTTTTATCCTCAAATTCCGTTGCTTCTTTATTCTGCTTTCCGCCTTCGTTTTGCAGAGATTTCTTTCTCATTTTCTTCGGTTTGTTTCGCTTTTAGGTGCTCCACGTATCTTGGGTGAGTATTTCACCCGTAATGGATGAGCGATTTCCTTACGACAACATCAGTAACTCCTCATGCATTCGTGATTGCATCGTACACGATTCTCTGTGCCGTAAAATATTCCTCGGTTTGGTTTACTATTAAGCACTTTTCGTTGATAGAAAATCCTCTCTTCAATGATGCATTGCCATGCGATAGAATCAGAACTTTTTTCACAAACAAGGTCAAATTTGGAAGCTCCTTCTTTGACTGAGCGATAAGTTCCATCCAAAAATTGTGCAATCTTTGATCTTTTCTTTGATATGCAGATGATATAATTATAGCAGAAAACGTTGAACATAATTTTTCGTACTCATTTTATATTTCTATATTTCATCTGTCCAGGCAAATGTTGTTTACCGACGAATACTATAACTCCATCAGTTTCTTAGCTTTATCCCGACTTTTTCCCGCTTTTCTCGAATGGGAGGCCACCCTGCATAAGCCAACATTAGATCGTGCCAGAAATGACTTGAGAAGCGTTTCAAAACACTCTTTCTTGCATATTTATCCGTGTGTAGTTCCGTGGGGAGCGTTGACTTCTCCACATTCCGACATTTCTTTCTTTTAAATATGTTCCGGAAAGTCGCATTTGGATTCAGCGATATAGTATTCCTGTATAGCGTGTTGATGGAAGTCGGCCTGGCGTAGGTTTCGTTGTTCATCACAATGCAACACGATTTGGCGTGTAACTGCGTGTAGAATTTCCGTGCACAAATTTTTGCGGTGACATTTCGCTTCTCATTCCGATTTGCAACCATCCGCACCTCAATCGTTGCTCAATCATAACTGAGTGGATTTCCGAGCGGCATTCACTTATATACCGATTGGTGTGATTTCAATAACCTGTTTTGAAAGCAATTTTAGAGCTATTGAAACAAGTTTTTGTTTAAAAAAGTAACAAGCATATAACGCATAGACATTTTATCTTTCGAATAAAGTGTTTATCATACCATTTCGTTCAGTAGTTTAGGGGCTATTAACACTCAAAACCTCGTTCTCCGGCGTAACGCGTCCGTTTTCGAAACTTTGAACTTACACCCCAGTATAGAAATGAAAGACGTATTCCTACGTCAAAAATGTTTCGTATATGCAGATTTGTTCGCGCATATGAATAATCATTCTGCAGCCCAAGCTCTCATTTATAAACGGATTGATGGAAACCCTCAGACAAGGGTTTTCGTACAGAAAACATCCAAGACTAATACATGACAATGACATTCGATGATCTTCGTACTTCATACTTCGTATATCATTGGACTCTAAACGTGCGTTCTCCTCTTCTGGAAATTTTGTTAATGAGAAAAAAATACATTATTTGTGTCCTCAAGTATTATTTTAACCAACAAAGTAGCAAACTTACAAAATGTTTTTTATCGTAGGACTATGTCTTTGATTTCTATCTAGAGGGGTCACTCTACAAAAAATGGTTTAAGTTTTTAGATTTTTTTTTGCTTGAAACATGAACAGTGAATATAGTAAAAAAGTTAACAATTTGACGATTTATTGGGTATGTTTTCTTTCGATTGCACTATCCACTCGCCTCCTCCCCGACGCAACGAGCAATCTTTTTGCCTAAATTCGGGTGTTAGCTCATAATGTTAGTTGATGCGTAAAATGAATTATTCACCATCTACCGATAATAGGCATTAATTTCATATTATATTGTGTGTTGTCCAATCAATTTGTGCTCAATTCACGTTTTTATCGTGTAGATCTCACTACTAACAATTTGTGTAATTGTGGTCCAGGATGTCGTAATATTGAGTATGTTGTTTGGTTATTTAAAAATGCAATTAATGGATTTAAATGGCTGCTGATTTAGAAGATCGAAAGGGTTACCGGTAATTAAATTCGTATTAGCTTCCGATTTTTTGTTTGAAGCACACAGATTTTTTTTTCGCGAATGATTTGTCGTTCTCCAATGAACTGTTGTGAAACTTGACAGATGAAAATAATACACTTTCAACAAGTTTCACTTACAACTTCACGGTTTAACACGTCAAATGTGGGTGTGGAATTTTTGTCGAATACACCCTTTTAGTCGATAAAGCAAGTTCACGATACAATTTCGCGAGCTAATGATGACTACAGTTATTTTTGATCTGTGACAACGCATAAACATGTGGATCTTTTGGTGTGGATCTTTTTGCACGGCGTTCGATATCACGATGATCTAGTAACACTGTAAAATACCATGAACATGGATTTCTCACTAAAAATCGACTGAAGGCACTCACCCACACATATGCTAACCTCGTATCACCGTGTGTATGTACGAACACAAAGTCGAAGGAAAATGAAAATAACATAACATTGACCAATTTTTTCTCTTTCCGACGTCGAATATTGGACCATTGAAGCTTTCGTTGGGAATGATTGTATCTATGCTCGCAGCATAGATTCCCCCACAACACCACTTACCTTTGCGGTTTATTTGCATGCTATTCCACAGGAAAAGTTGAGGAAATCCTTCTTACTCGCCTCCAAAACAGAAAGTGTATTTTTCACATCCACAAAAATTGCACAAATTGATCACACTTTATTCCGGCTTCGATAATAATGGGCACTTGAATTTCGGAAACTTCCAATTCTGAACTGATAATCTCACTCGTCACAACGTGATTTTCAATCACCGAGATCCACCTTGTTTTTGTTTCTCATTAGAAGTTCACTAACTTTTCAGCGCAAGAGAGGCGATTCGTCAAGGTTGGAAAATATCCCACTTTTAGAGTCTAAAAATTGTCCATCGATGATAAACTAGTTGAAAATATCGCGACAGTGTTGCCAAAGGCTAGAGTGTTATTTATTTTCGAAAACCTGCAACAGAAGAATTTACTTATCTATAATAATTATCACTGCCCAGAATCGTATGATGAGTTTAGCTAAGTTTTTTTTCTTAATCGAAGACATCTAAATCAAAATTTCTGAATCCTAGATTCCGTATAGTATCGTTGAGAACATTCTTTCCAACAATAAACACCGTGATCTTCTAAGTCATTCATTCAGTTGGCCAATATTTTAGATTGGGGATATAAAAACTGAATGACATTGATAATGATGTTATTCAAAACAGCGAAAATGTCATTGCTAGTCGCACTGACACTCTTCGCTACACACAGTCACGCCTACACACGCAAAACTCAAACGTGAATACGTGAATACCACTCGTCGTCGAGATGAAATTCAAAATATTTTCACACAACACACGCCGCTGCCAGAGAGCGGAAAAATCAATCGACTCTAGGTTGAATTTTTCCGCACAATTCCACTTACACCAGCGCAGATAGTAACGAATCCCCTAAAGCACACAGCAGCAGAGCGCTGCTACTTCCAACACATCAAAACAAGAATAACACTGCTTCTTCACCCCCTTCCAACCCTTAACAAACCAAATAATTCACTTTCTTCTCTGATCCACCCCCTTCTCAACAACGACACGGACACTCACTACTCACTGACGGGGTCTATACAAGGACACAAAAAAAAAACGATATCTTTCAGTACTTATTTTGGACCGAATAATTTTCACGCACAAATAACGCAAAGAACTGCGACGCGTACAAACCGTATTATTAACTCAACACGTCGTATTCTTCGGACGCTGAGAGCAGCTGAGAGATTTGCAAAAATGAACGCGAAACTTCCAATTCACACAGAACGCGAAGACGTAACCGAGAGCTCTCCTCGTCGGGGATGTCTTTACCTTCGCCGCCAGAGATAATATTGAGCCGAACAGAAAATTGCGTTTCTTTCGTTGCTCGACAGTGCAGTAGTGGTGGTGCCGGGGTCTGTACCTCGTGTGTGTTGGCGAATCAAATGTTGTTCCGCTGACGACGATTCAATGGGCTCTTTTCGCCCGTTTGGTGGGCACCAACACCAACATCAATGTCTCGTTCACTATTTTGGGGCGAATGAAGCAAATATGGCTGATAACGGGCCAAAATACGCCATTCATTTGACACTTCAGCTCGACTGGGGACACTCAATGGGTGCTGGTTCCAATAAGACGTGGGTAAGCTTGAATGTACCGTTGCACTCGTCAATGAAATGAGATCAACGTGAATTGTAGAAGAACGTATTCCTATAGGACATTTAAATTTGAACATTTTAGTTTGAGAATATTCTTGTTAGATATTTACAGTGGGCCAGAAAAATTCAAATTCAGTTTTCAACAAAAAAAAAAGCCAAAGTGATGTCTTTTATTCAATAGAAACAATAGACAATAGAAAGATAGAAACAATCAAGTTCATCATGCACTTTTGTGAGAAAACTGTAACATAATTTAATTATCATTATCGAGTACAATTATCAAATTTCCGCAGCACAAAAAACATGTTACTTTATTATATAGAATACATAATTGGAATGAAAATATAATTTTCTTTCATAATTTTGACTTCCTGAGTGTGTGTTATTCAACCCATTGCTATTTTCGCTTCAAAACCAACGGAACACGATGCTATATACCTTAATGCGAATTTAAATTGGACTAACAACACTCAACCTTTTGTGAAACATGGCTTTCTCCAGACGACGAGCTGATATTCCACGATTTCAACACGAAATGACTCGTTTGGTGGCGTACAATTGGGGATTCAAAAATGTCACTCCTTCTATAGAGTCACTCTCCCATCGATGACAGGCATTCAAGTTGTCGCTTGCCAGACACAAATCAATGGCAAAGACCTCTACATTGCCTCGATATATATTCCTCCCAGAACTATGGTTGGCCGCCATCAGTTTTTTTTATATCATCGAGGCATTGCCGGAACCGTGGCTAATCTGAGGTGATTTCAACTCCCATGGAACAGCATGGGGGTCACTCTACGATGACAACCGTGCCACTTTGATTTATGATCTGTGCGACAATTTTAAAAACTGTGGAAGCAACTAGGATAGCCAACACTCCTGCACGGACAAGCATGCTGCTCTTCTTCATTATCCCTTGATTGCACGTGGAAGGTAATCCAAGATTCTCGTGACTCAGTCGATATTGCGTATGACCTCACGAAAAATATTGACTGGAGAAAATTTGCGCAACTAATACAGGGTTTTCCAACTTTAAATTCCGAAAGTAAATTGAAATAAAACACACTTAGAATTCGAATTTCGATGAAACTTTTATTTCGAATTAAAGTTTGGTTTATGCCATTATGTGTGAAATACAACATCATTCAAATGTCCACCTAGGGCTACCTCGCACACCTTGATCCGGAACAGGTAATTTTCGATGACTTTTCGGCACATATGGGGCGGTATCTCGGTCATAACTTCACGAATGTTGTCTTTCAAATGTTCAAGAGTTTGCTGAGAGTTGGCATATACACGGTCTTTCGCATAACCCCACAAAAAAAAGTCTAGCGGGTTCAAATCGCATGATCTGGACGGCCAATTGGCATCACCAAAACGCGAAATTATGCGTCCCTCAAATTTCGTTCGCAATATGACCATGTTCGGTCGTCTTGTGTGGCACGTGGCACCGTCCTGCTGAAACCACATGTCATCCGTATCCATATCTTCAATTTGTGGCAAAAAAAAATCGGTTAACATGCGGCCATAGCGCTCACCATTCGCAGTTACCGTCTCGCCGTCCTCATTTTCAAAGAAATACGGTCCGATGACTCCACCAGACCATAATGCGCACCAAACAGTGACTTTTGGCGGATGCAATGGCCTCTCAACAATCACGTATGGATTTTCTGAGCCCCATATACGGAAATTATGGGTGTTGACATAGCCACCGAGCTCGAAATGTGCCTCATCGCTGAAGAAAATTTGATGCGAAAATTCAGCATTTTGCTGCTGTTGTTCGTTCACCCAATCGACGTATGCCCGACGCATTCCATGGTCGCCACGCACTAAATTTTTGTACCAATTGGACTTTATATGGATGTAGGTGCAAGTCCAAATGCAAAATTCGCCACAATGATCTGTTTGACAAGCCCAATTGCTGAGCACGCCGTGGAATCGAAACATTCGGGTAATCCTACACACTGGCAGCAACAGCAGCAATATTTTCGGCCGAACGCACATTACGATGATGCACAGGTTTCACAATATCCGCTACGGATCCAGTTTGTTCGAATTTACGCACTACATTAGCGATTGTGTGCTCTGTAGGCCGTCCATGACGACCAAAATCCGTCCGTAATGCTCGAAAAACATTTGCCGGTTTTTCATCATTTTTATAGTATAATTTAACAAAATTAACACGTTGTGCGATGCTAAAACGATCCATATGGTAAAATGGCAGACATTCAACTAACGATATGACGCTTTGGTTGACAAGTATGTCAAACGGTTGTCAGCGCAGGGCTGTATACTTTCGGAAGCCCGAAATGGAAAACCCTGTATCTGAAGTAATTGTTTCAATGCATGAACTTCCTCCACTCGAAGAGTATAACTTTATATCGAGTTTGAATTACGAAAGCGCACTTCAGGCTCAAAAGGAACGTGTTCCTGCTACCACTTTCCGACGTCGTCCTCCATCACTTTGGTGGGACAAGGAGTGTTCAAAGGTCTACCTTGAAAAATCATCCATTTTCAAATAAATTCAGGAAAACTGTATTAGTGTATTAGTCAAAAGTACCAAGCTCTAGAAGCCAAACTAAAAGGTTTGATTAAAGGCAAAAAGCGTGGATATTGGCGGAAGTTCGTGGATGGTTTGTCAAGGGAGACCGCTATGAGCACTCTTTGGAATACGGCTAGGAGAATGCGTGGATGGAACCATACGAACGAAAGTGAGGAATAGTCTGACCGTTGGATTTTCAACTTTGCAAGGAAGGGCTGCCCCGACTCCGTTCCTGCACAAAACGTCGTACGCGACATTCCACTTCAACGCGATTATGAGAAATTTTCTATGGTGGAATTTTCAATTGCCCTTCTCTCATGTCACAATTCAGCTCCGGGGTCAAGGGGCATTTGATTCAGTGTCCATGGAAATTCTCTCAGAGAAGCTTCATAATCGTGGACTTTCACCAATTCTGAATAATTTCCTGTACAATCTACTGTCAGAAAAGCACATGATTTTCTCTCATGGCAGCTCGAAATCTTTTCGTTACAGTTTTATGGACCTACCGCAAGGCTCCTGCTTAAGACCTCTCTTGTACAGTTTTTACGTCAATGATATAGATGATTGTCTAACTAGAGACTGTACGCTGAGACAACTTGCAGACGATGGAGTTATTTCCATCACGGGTACTAATCCCGTCGCTCTGCAAAAGTCGTTGCAAGATACCATGAACAATCTGTTCACGTGGGCCCTCAAGCTGGGTATCGAATTCTCTACGGAGAAAACTGAAATGGGCGTTTTTTCTAGGAGGCACGAGCCCGCCCAATTCCTGATTCCCCTATCCGGCAAAACGATCCAACACTCTATGTTTTTCAAATGCCTGGGTGTATATTTTGATGCTAAGTGTACCTGGGGGAGACACATTGCATATTTGAAACAGAAATGCCAGCAAAGAATCAATTTTCTCCAAACAATCACCGGAACATGGTAGGGTGCCCATGCAGGAGACCTCATTGAGCTTTATAAAACAACGATATTATCAGTGTTAGAATATGGCAGTTTTTGCTTCCGATCAGCTGCCAAGATTCATATTCTCAAGCTGGAGAGAATACAATATCGTTGCTTGCGTATAGCCATGGGGTGTTTGCATTCGACACATACGATGAGTCTCGAAGTCTTGGCAGGAGTATCTCCGCTTACTCTTCGGTTCACAGAATTATCTTACAGATTTCTCATCCGTTGCAAGATCATGAATCTATTGTTGATTGATATCTTCGAAAACCTACTCTTGCTAACTCCTCAGTCAAGTTTTATGTCCTTATACCATGAGTACCTTACCCATAAAGTGCACCCTTCATCGGGCATCTCCAACCAAGTTTGCTTCCCATTATTTGGAATTCCTCTGTCTGATCAGTCTGAATTTTTTTACCTACATAACGTTCAAACGTCCAAAATTATGCAACCGACACAACGTTCAAAACACCCGAAATTATGCAACCAACATGTCTCTTATAAACGGGAATGAACACTTTCACTTCACGGAGTTCATTTTTACACGCAACTGTCCGTGACAATGATGATAGACACAAAAAGATTAAGTGAAGTGTAAATTGACGTGAAAGCGTACGTGACAATGATGTTCGTGATCAGGCCCAATATTACATCTCATCATAAAATGAAGTTGGAAGGTGTTTTCTAAGCCGATAAAGAAGAACATGAACGAGAATATATCTTTCTCTGTCTGGGCCGTGTATTTGGCAGACTATACGGAAAGTTTTCATTTAAATGTGTCTCCTGTTTCGCTCCCTCATATTGGCTGTAGCATATATATTATACAAATGATATACATGTGTTGCGAGTAATCGGTTACATATTACTGACATAGTTATAAGGCAAACATTATCGAAATATTGAACTCCCGGCCCCATCAGGCTGACGCCATATGAGCCTTAATAAAAATATATATTTTGGATAAAAAAAAATGGGACAATTGAGCTTGATGTTGTTTTTTAAAAATCTGGGAATAAACAATAACTTTTTTTTGTGTTTTCCCGGAAGAATAGGCATAAAAACAACGTTTTATGAAGAAAAGTGAAAATGGTCGAAATGACATGGGATAACTATGCGTAGAACGGCAGTAGCCAGTCAGTAATTTTTCTCAAATATTCATAACTTTTGAACTACTGAATCGATTTAGATGATCGATGAATCAAATTGAAACCAATTAGCTAGACTTTAATAAAAAAATATTGAACTTGCAAAAAAGAATTTTATTTTCGCTATTATTGATTGTAGTCATTTTTGATTGTTTTCATGGCTTTGGACTAGAGGGTGCTATATATTTTTTAAATATTTTTTATGGAAAGCTGAGAGTCATATCTCGATATCAGAGATGCAATTTTAAAAAATTAAACTCAAGCGCAGCGCTGAGTTTGTTTTCTGAAGACTGCTTATGCAGAAATGCTCAAGGACGCATCAGCCGCTCATGATGAAAACCAATTTTGGGTTTTGTCAACTCAAGAATGGGACTCTGATTCTGATGAGGACCACACTACGACTGATGATTCTTCAAAAGGAAAACTCTCTTCACCAATGATGCACCGTAACAAATCTAAAATGGTCCTCAGAAGATAGTCTAATTCCAAGGGTAATGGTAAAAAAACGAATCCGAAGGCTCCTTCTCAGCTAGTTCCTGGTTACAGTTGCAGATTATACGCCGTTACCCAGAAGAGAGAAATAAAAACGCTGCTCCTTGATCTTCTTTTAGAAAATTCGCGTCCAATCGAGGATTGATAGCTTTTTCGGACATTGTGGACTTCATATTAAACACCCTCAATATTCAAGACCCCCTTAGAAACCTTATTTCTGCCTTGCTTCCATCTCTGAAGACTTATCTTAGGCAATTGCCAAGATTTTCATTGTCCCCTCTATATCTTCCAATTAGACGTAGTCTTACGTCAAGACCATAGTTCGATGCAGCAGTTGAAAGGCGGTCAAGATGTGCTCGAAAGACACAAATTGTGCAATATGAAGCGAGATATCAACGAATGTTTCGCATATTTCGTTCTACGCTTGCGACAGCAGCTCATGGGTTGTGGTTTGGATAAATATTACAACATAATTATAATGGTGATGGAGGAAATATTGTTACTAAGCGTAACTGGCCAAGGTTGTTCTTCCTCAGAGCTTCGCCGGAAGATCTTTGAATGAGGCCATTTACGCTCCAAGATTGAGATTCCGTTAGAGCTTTTTTTTGGGAGTTCAACTTAATTCGTTGCATGAAAAACACATTCATTAGAATAATAAAATAAATAACTGCATTATTCAAAATGTTGACCATCACTAGCCTTTACTCTTCCCCATCTTTCTGGCAATTCACGGATTCCGTCGCGGAAGAAGCGTTCATCTTTTGAAGCTAAGAATGAATCTAGCCAATTTTTGATATCCTGTTCTGAAGTAAAGTGTATTCCACTCAAAGCGTTCTTCGGCAATCGAGCCAAGGTGCAGTCAGGAGGGACAAGGTCTGGGCTATGAGGCGAGTGAACTAGAATTTCCCACCAGCTATTTTCCAAATAATTTTTTACACGAACAGCAACCGGGCGTTGTCACGATGGAATATTATCGACTTGATTCTGGTAGCATAATCTGATCAATTGTTGCCTGTAAACCTGAATTGTTGTCGTTTGACCAGGTTTTAGCATCTCATAGTGGATAACACCCTTTTGATCCCACCAAATACAGAGCATTGCTTTGGCACCGTGGATATTCGACTTCGGCGTTGATGTTCCTGGTTGGCCGGATTTTACATACGAGCTTTTGCGTTTCGAATTGTCATAGTGAATCCATTTTTCGTCCCATAAAATCCTTGCTTTTGGATGTATCCTGCGGCTTTAATTTGTTTAGAAATAGCTTGTCGAGTTAGTCCCAATAAGTCTGTAGGTTCTATTTTCATGGTGACGAATCGTGACGTGACGAATTAGAAAAAATGAAGGCTCATTTGCGTACACTTGTCTGGTGGTTCGTAAAGCCTTGTCGCTGATGTACATTGGTATCTGCTCCAAATCCACCGGAGCCGTTATTCAGAACAGAACTCCAACTCAGCCTAGGCAACTGAGTGCAATTAATGTGAATGGAAAAATCTTTTGGTAATTATAGACTATTATAGCATCTAAGTCATTGAAATTAACAGCATCACTATAACATCCACCATTGAAGAGCTATTGGGCCTGATTACGAACGTCACTTCACGGTGAAAACGATATGAAGTGCATATAGATTGCATACAATTCATTTCGTTTTCACCGTGAAGTGACGTGAAGTATCGTTGTAGTGTCCCGTACCATATCGTGTTGACCGCAGAAGAACGTCGAACGCCAAAACTATTTAATTTTGAAAAAAAATATACACACAACACAAGAGTTTGAAAGGACTGGCAAGTTCAGCTTCGTAAATATCTGATGATATATCATGATGTCGCTCATTCAAGCTCATTCAATGACTGGATAATGCGTATCATCGGTACTCACCGTACCTGCAGGTATAAAATAGACCCCAATAGTGATTGTAAGCCTCTTATCCAGTAACTCCTATCCCTACCTTCCCGTGGTGCTGCCTGGGGTACGAGTAACCACAGTGAAGATCGTCAAGTCCAATAGAGCGCCTGGAATAGACTGTATTTCAGCCGAGATGCTCAAAGCTGACTCAGCCTTGTCAGCCCAGATGATGCAT
Source organism: Toxorhynchites rutilus septentrionalis (assembly GCF_029784135.1). NCBI lineage: Eukaryota > Metazoa > Arthropoda > Insecta > Diptera > Culicidae > Toxorhynchites > Toxorhynchites rutilus. The sequence goes on from NC_073746.1 coordinate 170,528,353, forward strand.
CAGCTATTTGGCAATATATGGGAAACCGCAACTTTTCCGGTGGACTGGATGCAGGGTATTTTGGTTAAAGTCCCTAAGAAAGGAGACCCAACTGAATGCGGGAACTGGCGCGGCATCACACTGCTTTGTGTTACTCTCAAAGTACTCTGCAAGGTAATCCCTAACCGGATTCAGGAGAAAATCGATGCTACTCTCCGGCGGCAGTAAGCCGGATTCCGTACCGGCCGATCATGCGTGGACCATATCGCAATGATCCGTATTATTCTGGACAGATCAACGAATTCCACGTCTCTCTCCTGCTGGTGTTCGTTGATTTTAAAAAGGCGTTCGACCGACTCAACCACGAAAACATCTGGGCCGCGCTCAGGCGTAGAGGAGTCCCAGAGAAGCTAGTCCATCTTATAGAGGCTCAGTACGAGGCGTTTTCGTGCAAGGTATTGCACAATGGCGTCTTGTCCGACCCAATACGGGTTACTGCCGGTGTGAGACAAGGCTGCATATTATCACTGCTACTGTTTCTTATCGTCATATACTAGTGAGGAGCTATTAACAGGAGACCAAACAGAGGATAGCCTTGGAATCCTTTAAGAATGGAGCACATAAACGACTTGGAATTAGCCGACGACATTGTTTTGCTCTCCCAACGTCGAAGTGATATGCAGAGCAAGCTAGACGACCTCTCTGAGAGCTCCCAAGCAGCAGGTCTCGCAGCAAATGTCGCCAAAACTAAATCCATGGTAGAGAACATTGACAATACCTCTAGCTTCACAGTAGCGGGACAAAGAATTGAACAGGTGGAATCGTTCCAATACCTTGGGAGCCAAACAACGCCGGATGATGGTACCAAGACCGATATAGCCACACGGATCAGAAAGGCCAGGGCTGCCTTTGCAGGTCTACGAAATATCTGGCGCTCAAACCAGATCACTCTAGATACAAAAACCCGAATCTTTAATTCGAACGTTAAATCCGTACTGCTGTACGCCTGCGAAACGTTGTGCGTCTCGACGGAGACAACACAAAAACTGCAGGTTTTCGTTATTTGCGATAAATAATTCGGGTATGGTGGCCTCACAACTGGATATCCAATATGGAACTCTATCTTCGATGTCATCAGCGCCCGATAGCTACAGAAATTCACGAACGTAAGTGGAAGTGGATCGGACACACCTTAAGGAGAGGAGCAAACGAGATCTGTAGAGAGGCCCTCGACTGGAATCCACAAGGACAGCACAGAAGAGGCAGACCCAGAGGCTCGTGGCGGCGTAGCCTTACCAATGACATCCAAACTGTTGATGCCAATTTTACCTGTCGGCAAGTGAAAGCCATGGCAGATGAAAGTCGACAGTGGAGACGTCTGACATCGTCCCTTTGTTCTGCCCAACAAGCAGACACGGATCAATAAGTAGGCTCATTCAACGACTGGCAAAGCCCTGATGGCAATGATATTCGCTAGGAAATATGGTTATTCCCTATTACAAAAATCGAGGTGATAAGAATTTTGCTCGTTAGCCCTATTTTACTATTATAGATACTATAGTAATATATATATATATATATATATATATATATATATATATATATATATATATATATATATATATATATATATATATATATATATATATATATGTAATATGAGATTTTGCTCGGTGTGATAGTGATAATGATTGAATCGAAACCGCGATTCGATTTATATTATAGAACCCACAGATACCGAGCAAGTCGATAGCATTGACAGAGTGATAGCTATCGGTGCAACTGTCATAATTTTTCGAGTTTTTTGGTTCTCTTGTTGCATACATTTATAGCGAATTCGTTTTTGTTCAGTTTCAACCTCAGTGCCGCACTAACTGCTGTCAAAACGTTTTTTTTATTACAGAGTCAGTGTGGCACTGACTCAGTTTTAAAAACGAATTCGCTATTAGAGAATTATTTTGTTTTGGTTTGCGTCCCTGATATTTTCCTTTGGAAAACATTTAAAAAACGCTTAAATACAGTAGAATCCCGATTATCCGCGGAATAGTCGGGCTAGATCGCTTTTGCTCGGTGTGATAGTGATGATGATTGTATCGTCTTCTCGATTCGATTTATATAATAGGGTCCATTATCTAAGGGTGGGTTTAGACTAGTGATATATTCATGTGAAGAAATATGATGAGATTTATAGGAATCGCATCAACCGTTTACACTAGCGTGAACTTCTATAATGAATATATTCATATTTTCGGTGAATTTATTCACCTGAAGTAGAACTGCATCCAACTTTAGTGATTTCTTACCAGTGAGAAATTCACAAGCGTTTACATATGTTGAATTTATTCAGGTTATATATACCTCGAATAAGTGTATCATATTTATTCTCGACCGTTTACACCTATTTTCACGTGAATAAATCCATCTATAGCTATAGATCTCCCTAATGTAAACTCGCCATAAGAAATGTGAATCATAACGAATATTAAACCCTCTCGTACAATATAATTAAACGATATGTGAAAGCAATTGCACATTAATTCTTACATGAAGAAAAAGCACACGTGAGTATGTCGAATAAAGAATAATTTAAAGTGAGTCGCGATGAATAATTGGGCTTGACGAAGAAGAAAACAACTACCTTTAAGGTATAGGATTGCATACTTTCATTCGAAGCAGAAATAACATTCAATTGCTAATATGTATTACAATACCATTGTCAACACGATTTTGATTTATCTGTATTGTAGAATTAGATGGGACATCGAATTTTGAGAATTCGATTTGTTGCTTCAGTGTATTTCATCTTATGTATTTTAGTATTAGTCATCTCTCAGTGGTTAATGGTTTGCCACTACTGCATTGCCATTGCTGTTGTTACTGTTGCTCCGTTCAAGGGCGCTACCGCCGCCGTTCACCCTTGACGGTTTTACGTTTTTCCTTCTTTTCCTCACGAAGTTGCTTTTGTTTTTCCCGATCCTGTTTGTCCTTTTCCTTCTTTTGTTGGCTTTCGAGCTTGGCCTGCTCTCGCTTTTCCTTCACAAGCGCAGCCACATCAGCGGCATTTGTGTTTCGCGTAAGTCCGCCGTCAGAGGAACCAACCGCTCCAGCGGTGCCAGCCTCATCCTCGTCATAATCGGCTTCATCTTCCGAGAGCTAAAATTTCAAGATAAACCATCGAAAGGGAAGCATTCGTTATTCTCGCACTTACCTGACTATACTGCATTAGAATCTGCTGCTTAATCCGCCGCTCTTCATCAGTATACTCTCGTTCGACTTTTTTGGTGAGTTTCTGATTTTCCAGCAATTTTGCCAGCTGCTCATCGACGTCCAGTTTGACCTTCGCCATGGTTTCCGTTTCCTCCGAGTGACATTGATTCCATTTGTCCAATATCTCTTTGATGAAAGTACTCAAGTCAGATTCCTGCCCACAAAATTAGACCAGTATTAGGATCTATTTTTAACTCAGAAAAACCACGCGCGCCCAAACTGACAATAATCTCCGATAGGATGCCCTCCAGGGCCTCCGTTTTCTCCTCATAGTTTTCGTCCCCCTCGAGGATGCCCGTGATGTAGGAGCCGAACACACTTTCGTCTGTATTAAACTCTCTCAGTTTTCCATTCAGCCATGAGGAGAACGCATCCACGGTGGAAGCTTCCATCGTTTTGCGTGCGCCGAGGATTTTTATTTCAAAATATTTCCGGATTACCACAGAAAAACTTGCTGGACCAGCAACACACCAACCATCCGCACAATAACACTTTTTCACATCTGTCAAATGCAGAGCTTGAGAATACGATGAGTTAAATGCCAAAAGGTTTCTGAATGGATCAAAGTTGTATGAGTGTTTAACCAGAGAAGAGAAGTGGAACCAAGGCGCCTAGAAGTATATCCTAAGGTGGGCCAACTTGCTAAAACCACTCTTCAGCCATCTTGGAAGTCTTCAGTGTTTTGTTTGTAAACAAAACACAATACGCTAGTGCCGAAGCTCGCTCGTGATCAGTCTATCTCTTTCACGCTACAGGCAAATAATTCCCCTTCTGCTTTCTTCCGTACTGTTTTCATATACCGCTCCCCTAACCAACTTAGTGTCGAAACGGCCTCACCTTAAAATATTTTTCTAGGCGCCTTGAGTGGAACTTGAGAGAAAAAAGTGGCAACGATTTGTGGCAAGAAAATGTAAACAGTGAAAAAATTGACAGATAGTTTACGCTCTAAAAATTGAACAACATGTTAAGATGTCTCTAAAAGGATGGGAGACATCATATATAAGGTGGGAGGTTCGTATATAATGTTATTAATGTTAGCATCATCATGATAAACACGGCGAATGGGATAGAAATTACGAACTGAAAATGAATAAAATATACATATAGACGATGAAAACGCTGTGGATAGATATTATAATGCATTTTTATCGGTTTATGTATAATGAATTATCAAAATAAATCCATATGTATTGTAATCATAACTTGCTGTGCTATTCATAACAACATTTATGGTCGTATTCCACCAATGATGACAAATGTGTAATTTACGAATGAAGCATCGCCATAGAAACTGAACATTGAATAAATAAAATTAAAATGTGGTAAGAGCATCAGTTGAAATATTTTAAAGCATTCTCATCGGAATAAATTGAATGATACAATAATTATACGACTAAGTAATGTAGGTACGCTTAAAAAACAACATAAAAATATGATTTCTGAATATTTTTTTTCAGTTTTGAACACACCCCATTAAAAGCTATTTTGTTTCGGAATGTTTCCCTAACAAAAATTTTAAAACCATGGAGTCTGGGGAAATTGGCATTGTAAATTAGATGCAAGCTGCGAGTACTTCTGTACTCGCTTGCATTTTTGCAAACCGGAATGTGTTACACGTGTAACACGGTCAACAAAAGCGAGCGAGTACAAATGCAACGCTTTGGATCGGTTATTCAGGACTACATTGGAAGATATCCGTTCATGTCGTCAGCTCAGCTCACATTGTGTGACATACCGTTTGATGATTTGGCAAAACGTTGATAATTTAGGTTTAATCAATAATTCAATCTATACACACAAAAGAAAGCTCTGCGCAGCGATAGCTGAAAAAACACAAATGATTACTAAGCCAACGGCAGTCCTACGTCAAGCTTGCGGCTATATCATAGGTATAACCCACCCATAGTTTTTATTTTTTTAAATACCCTCTGTTGGTATTGTATCTAGAATTTATAAGGTAATAAAACGTTAACGTCAATTAGTTTCTAGTAATCAGTTTTTTAGTTGCAGGAGAAATTAACACCAAACTATATTTTTTTATAATTATATATAGATTCCATGCCAAACCGACATAGTGGTTCTCAGATTTTCGTGTAAATTGGTAGTTTTGTTCCTTTTCGTTAAATATTAGATCTCACTCCATTTTAGGATGGTTCGAAAAATCTAGTTTTTTCCTTTTTTCCAAAAATATTTTTTTTTAGATTCATATCTTTTGAACTACTAAACCGATTCAGATGATCGACATATCAAATTGGTCAGCTAGCCAGTTTTTTTAAAATACTATACTTGCAAAAAAAAAATAATTTTGTTTTCTTGATTATTGATCGTAATTGTTCTTTATACTTTTCATTCAAGGGCGCTATGTTTTCTATATTTTCTCTCGAAAGCTGATAAAACAGGTTCAAAGTCATTTTTCTCCTTTTTTCCAAAAATGACGTTTTTTAAAATTTCATAACTTTTATCTACTGAATCGATTCATATAATCGACATAATTAATTTAAGTCAATAATTTCACACGCGCAATTTTTTTTTATTTATGAAAAACAGATACTTTTCACGATATACAGATATTTTTGTTTTCGTGATAATTATTAATCACGAAAACAAAAATAATTTTTACGCAAATGCAATATTTTTCCAAAATTTATTTTTCGTTTTATTATTTCTCGAACAACTCTGAATTCTTGGCTTTAGTTTGATATATCGATCATCTGAATCGCTCTAGCAGTTCAAATGTTATGAATTTTTGAAAATAGGAAAAAGGGGAAGAAATTAATATTCCGAACTATCAGTTAACTCTAAAAAATTATAACTCAATAAAGAAAAAAGGTTATATCTAATTTTGAGTAAAAAATATAAATGTGTAAAAAAATCCTCAGTTTTCAAGAAAAAATATAGAAAAATATAGCGCTGTTGGTCCCGAAACCATCTAAACTATAAAAACGGATACAATCAAGAATTACGAAAACAAAATTCAAATTTCCTGGAAGTTTGATATTTTTCCAAAAAGACTAGCTGATTTACTTAAATTTGATGTATCGATCATCTGAATCAGCTTAGTGGTTCAAAAGTTATGAGTTTTTGATAAAAGTCATTTTGGGAAAAAGTGAAAAAATCGAATCACCCAAAAAATAATAATACAGGTTCAATGTTTTACCATAACGAAAACAAGCTACCAATTTTCCAAAAATCTGAAAATCAATATATCAGTTTGGCATGGAATGGCTGAAGTAATACTGCAATAGTTCACAAATTTCAAAGTTCGCGTTTTTTTGTTGTTTTTCATGTCTTTTAGTGCGGCCATAATAATAATTATAATTACTACATTTGGATTGATGCTAGAAAATATCATTAACTTCCTTGAATAGTGGCTGTGATATAATTCACTTTATATATGTATATACATGGCATTGGAACAACATAGTAAAACTGACATACAATTATGACAGATGATTGCTTTTTGATTGGCGCGTGCTCCAATTGGTGAACCGCCAATTAAAGGGCACTCCAACTAAAAAAAAACGCCAATAAGCAAATGGTAGTGTAAAACTGTGAAAAATATATAAAAAATATACAATCTAAGACTCTTTTTGTCGTTTATGAGTTTGTTTTTTTTAAGTTACTGCTTGGCATGTTTGCGGATAACGGAAAGATATGATATGTTGGTTTGAAAGTTAAGAATTGGAAAAAAATATAGAACTCATGTGAATGGAGACAACTTTTGTGTACAGCATATGCCACTAGGGCCTTTTGCTGATTAAGTAAGTAAGATTTCTTACAAAACGTCATAACTTTACAACCATTGAGTCGATTTCAAAAATCGTCATATCAAATGAAATCTTATTCTTTTATGAATCAACTTTAATCTGTCATTCAAACAAACTCAAACATTAAATACTACAGAAAAATTTTAATTATAACGCTTAGAGAATTTGCGACTTAATTTTCCACAATTCCTAATAATAAAGCATTATTAATCATGGATTTTTAATAACCATCTCAGAAAAATATTGAAAAAAAACATTCCTTTTTTAATTTCTCTTCCAAATTTTGATAAAATTGCACTGAATAGTTAAATAAGAGCAATATTAATATTTGAATAAACTTATGTAATTATGAACATGTTTATATAAACCTTCCCATCTTCTCATTCTTCATTAAAGACCTTGAGTCAAGACAGCTAGAAATCCATACACTCTCAAATCAAGTGTGCCTGAAAAAATATATTCTTCACGTAAACAAGAGTTGAAAATGTGGACACTTTTCAGTCAGTGAATTGTATGGAGTTCCACTGCTGTGGTGTAAAAGCTGATTTAGACGATGCCAGTCAGCGCTCTAGTTGAAGTATCCAGTGAATAGAGAACAGACACTCTGTTCAAGTTAGAGGCCAATTACTTGTTCGATACTGGTACAAATAACTTGAACAGAGTGTCTGTTCTCTGTTCACTGGATACTTCAACTAGAGCGCTGACTGGCATCGTCTAAATCAGCCTTAACTGTGTTGGTGGTAATTCGCGATGACAGTGGTACAGTGTCGACGTCTGGTGGCAACTTCCAATTAGGAGCCATATTTTGGGTCCTATTACTCGTTAGTGCAATGTCTATCAGATGAGAAGACACGAATCCAGTTTAAAAAAAAAAATTGTTTTAAAATTTGAATGAAACTTTTCACATCATGTTATTTAATTACTTGAAACACGTGTTTCTGACTTTTATTCAACAATGTGGCTATACATTTCCAACATGGTCACTGAATATTTTCATTATAATATAAAGTTGTCTTCAAAACTATTTTTATATAAGATTTTTTCACCACCTGCAAAAAAAGGGTTTTTTGTTTAAATAGAATACTAATTTGATTTTTAAAAGTAAATTTTCATTCATAATTTTAGTTATGAAAACGTGTTCTTTCCGCCTGAACATAAGTAATTCTTTGACGCTCCCCTAAACTTGTAAACGAAGCTCAATGCCGTCAACGCGGATATTATTGTAACAGATTGTAACCAGTCAAGGTAAATGTATAAATATAAAAGGTGGGAAGTAGTATATGAATGGTTCAGTTTAGATTTTTTCTTCATGAGCAATGATTTTATTTAAAATTTCAGTAGTTCAGTATGTTGGGTTGGGATGTGGGTTCGAACTCCGGTCGTCTGGATTATTATCCACCAGCTATCTCGCGCGGCTATCTGCAATTTAATTCAACAGCGGTTAAAACTTACGAGTGCATCAGCATTTCATTGACATTTCAATATGATGTAATATGTTCTTTATTAGGATCTAATATGATTTCCTGTTTCATGATTTTCCTCAGCATGCAACACGATTTACTACAATACTGAATCGATTTAAATTATACGCATATACGACACACAAACTTCATCAGCGTAATATACGCATATGATGCGGATTAAATATATTTTACGACAATGTACATCATAAAATTGATGTTTATTATACCGATATGCGACATAATTTGATAATGGTATATAAAATCGATCCCTCCACTTTTGCATGCATATGTCAGTTAGGCGCATTATATGCCAACCAAATTTTGGGGCATATGATGTTATATATACGCTTGTTATGCGATTTAATGTTTGCTGGGGACGATATAGGAGTGCGTTTTATCACATTAAAATCCATTTCCACTTTCGAACGAAGATCAATTTCGTAACCGCAAGCATCAAATGGACTAACAACGCTTGTCAATATGTAATTGAAGAACACATGCGAATTGAATTTTCCCATTTTCCTTCAGAGTTTTCCGATAATTTTCAATTGTCATGTTTGGTCGAAATATGTGCATTATTTTTATGGGACCCCCTCTCCTTTCCAGAGGAGGAAGGGTTGTCATACCATCATAGAAATATTTCTCGTACCCAAAATCCCTCACAGCCCAAATTGGCTCCATTTGCCTAATTAGTTCTCGAGTAATGCAGAAATTTGTGTTTCATTTGTATGGGAGCTCCCTTTAAAAAGTGGGGAGGAGTGTCGAACTACCATAGAAAGTTTGATTCCATTTGTTTGATTAGTTCTCGAGTTGTTCAGCACCCTTCCTCCCTCTTTAGAGAGGGGAAAGGAGAGTCAAATCACCATATATTTTATTGCTCCCTAAAACCTCCATATGCCGAATTTGGTTCCATTTGTATGATTAGTTTTCGAGTTATGCAGAAAATTGGGTTTCATTTGTATAGCAGCTCACCCTTAGAAAGGTGGGAGGAGTGATGAACCAAGAACCACCTTCACATGCCAAATTTGGTTCCGTTTGCTAGATTAGTTCTTGAATTATGCAGAAATGTATGCTTCATTTGTATGGCAGTAACATTTCTTTTCATTTCTTCCCTATATTTTTGTCTACTACATCTACATAGTGTAGATAAAACTACAAAAAAGATAAAAATTTGTTCGTAAAATATTCCAAAACTTGAGACCATATGCTTTAAAATTGTGGATATCCCATCTTAAGGATCAATGCGTCTAAGACAAAATACATGCTAGCAGGAGGGACTGATCGCGGTAGAATTCTTCTTGGTAGTAGTGTTGTAATCGACGGCGACGAGCTCGAGGTGGTAGAGGAGTTTGTCTACCTTGGCTCGTTGATGACAACTGACAAAAACAACAGCAGTGAAATTCGAAGACGCATAGTCAATTGCACCTGCTATGGGCTCCTCAAATCTTTAAGGTCTAAAAATTCCGACCCCGTACGAAGTGTACCATATACAAATTCCTAATTCGACTGGTCCCAGCAAACATTAAATCGTATAATTTGGCATGTTCTGAGTCATATTTAAAGTGGTATCGAATCATAATAGTATATACCCAGCAAACATTAAATCGCATAACAAGCGTATATATAACATCATATGCCCTCAATTTTGGTTGGCATATAATGCGCCTAACTGGCATATGCATGCAAAAGTGGAGGCCACCCAGCAAACATTAGATCGCATAACAAGAGTATATATAACATCATATGCCCTAAAATTTGGTTGGCATATAATGCGCCTAACTGGCATATGCATGCAAAAGTGGAGGCCATATACATACATGGCAAATGCTTACCGAATTTGTTTGGATGAATATGCAACTTTGACCGGCTATAATAGCGACTTTTGCCATACTCATATACGATTTATTACAGACATAGGAAAAAAACAAATGGCGCAAAATATTTTCGTGAAATGTTTATTATAGCCTCACGAATCGCCATTTTTTTATATGAGTATTTATGTTTGTAGAAATGAAAATTGTTTGATTGACTTGTGTTGGGAGTTGAATATGAATGTTTGAAATGGCACAGATTGATGTTTGGTGAAAACTGCTCCGATGTGGGTTCGAACTCCGGTCCAAGGCGCGTAGAAGTATATCCTAAGGTGGGCCAACTTGCTAAAACCACTCTTCAGCCATCTTGGAAGTCTACTGTGTTTTGTTTGTAAACAAAATACAATACGCTTGTGCCCGAGCTCGCTCGTGATCAGTCTGTCTCTTTCACACTTCAAGGAAAAAAATCCCCTTCTGCTTTCTTCCGTACTGTTTTTAATACCGCTCCCCTAACCAACTTAGTGACGAAACGGCCTCACCTAGTACCATAGACCCGTCTTGCTCCGGTCGTCTGGATTATCATCCACCAGCTATCTCGCGCGGCTATCTGAAATTTTATTCAACAGCGGTTAAAACTTTCGAGTGCATCAGCATTTCATTGACAATTCAATATGATGTAATATGTTCTTTATTAGGATCTAATATGATTCACTGTTTCATGATTTTCTTCAGCATGCAACACGATTCACTACAGTACTGAATCGATTTAAATTATACGCTTATACGACACATAAACTGCATCAGCGTAATATACGCATATGATGCGGCTTAAATATATTTTACGACAATGTGCATCATAAAATTGATGTTTATTATACCGAATTGCGACTTAATTTGATAATGGTATTTAAAATCGAGTTTTTACATTTAATGCGATTTCAAATATACACGATACATACTTTGATTGATATTATATGCGATTATGATTTATTCGGATTTCTTGTAAGACTTGGCACGTGCAAAATTATACGATTTAATGTTTGCTGGGCATATACCCAGCAAACATTAAATCGCATAACAAGCGTATATATAACATCATATGCCCTACAATTTGGTTGGCATATTATGCGCTTAACTGGCATATGCATGCAAAAGTGGAGGCCATATACATACATGGCAAATGTTTACCGAATTTGTTTGGATGAATATGCAACTTTGACCGGCTATAATAGTGATTATGTTGGAATTGAATTGCGATCTAATATGAATATATTCATGAATTGTCAAAGCACCAAATACGACTTTTACCATTCTCATATACGATTGATTACAGACATAGAAAAAAAAACCAATGGCGCAAAATATTTTCGAGAAATGTTTATCACGAATCGCCATTTTTATATATGAGTATTTATGTTCGTAGAAATAATAATTGATTGATTGACTTAAGTTGGGAGTGGAATATGAATGTTTAAAATGACACAGATTGATGTTTGGTGAATACTGCTCCGATGTGGGTTCGAACTCCGGTCGTCTGGATTATCATCCACCAGCTATCTCGCGCGGCTATCTGAAATTTAATTCAACAGCGGTTAAAATTTTCAAGTGCATCAGCATTTCATTGACATTTCAATATGATGTAATATGTTCTTTATTAGGATCTAATATGATTACTGTTTCATGATTTTCTTCAGCATGCAACACGATTTACTACAGTACTGAATCGATTAAAATTATACGCTTATACGACACATAAACTGCATCAGCGTAATATACGCATATGATGCGGATTAAATATATTTTACGACAATATACATCATAAAATTGATGTTTATTATACCGAATTGCGACTTAATTTGATCATGGTATATAAAATCGAGTTTTTACATTTTATGCGATTTCAAATATACACGATACATACTCTGATAGATATTATATCCGATTCTGATTTATTTGGATTTCTTGTAAGACTTGGCACGTGCAAAATTATACGATTTAATGTTTGCTGGGTACATACATGGCAAATGCTTACCGAATTAGTTTGGATGAATATGCAACTTTGACCGGCTATAATAGCGATTATGTTTAAATTGAATTGCGATCTAATATGAATATATTCATGAATTGTCAAAGCACCCAATACGACTTTTGTCATACTCGTATACGATTTATTACAGACATAGAAAAAAAAAACAAATGGCGCAAAATATTTTCGTGAAATATTTATTATAGCCTCACGAATCGCCATTTTTATATATAAGAAATAATAATTGTTTAATTGACTTGTGTTGGGAAGGGGATATAAATGTTTAAAATGACACAGATTGATGTTTGGTGAAAACTGTTCCGATGAGGGTTCGAACTCCGGTCATCTGGATTATCATCTACCAGCTATCTCGCGCGGCTATCTGAAATTTAATTCAACAGCGGTTAAAACTCATACATATGATTCGATATGATATAACCTAATACATTCTATGCAGTAAGATCAATCATTCCTGGTTGACGATTTCATTATTTAGCTATGTTCCAAAAATCTTTGATTTCCCTATCATAGAAACCAAATATATAATATCATTGAACTGGAATAATAAAAAATAAATGAATATCAATAAAACTATCTCAATTTTAAATTATTTTTATTACAATTTTCACTGTACAATTTGTTTTCTCAATCATATCCAACTAAATTCTGATTACTATTCTAATAAATATAATAAATCAATCTGGTAACCTTGCAAAGCGATGCGATGCAATGTGCCAAATTTGATATGGTATATATCTAAAGCGGACCTTACACGGTCAACTTTATTGACAATATGATGACATTTGAGAGCATAATGACAGCTGAACATGGCCGACGACGCAGAAATCCGGATTTTCTGATTTTCGAGCATCAATATCGTGACATTTAATATGGATGCATGATGTTGACATTTTACCTCACGGACTTCCAGACTGAGTTGCCAGATATGCAAGCGCACATTTAATTTTTGTTAGTCTTTTTTGCGATTGCAATTAAAATTTATAAACTACTGAAATTGTAGGAATCATAAATGGAAGCTTTTGGTTTGGAAAACCGATACTTTGAATAGCAAAATACGGTACTTCTCACGATACAAATCAAAATTTCAAAGTAAACTGACAATGTGATAGTGAGAGAGTGGATGAAACTAAACAACGTTTTAGGAATTTTTTAACGTTGAACTCGGTCATTCTTTGCGCTAGTGAGCGGGTTGTGTGTTTCTTCACACTTCGCTATAAAATTTGGAGAATGAGAAGATCTGGGAAAATCACAGATGAAAAAACATCATGTGTTAATTCAAGCTACAGTAGAATCCCGATTATCCGCGGAATAGTCGGGCAAACTCACCGCGATTAACGAAAATCGCGGATGACCCATTAAAGGACAAAAAAATGCAAACACGAAAAGAGATGTTTCAACATAAAAACTATGTTCTATCAATACAGAAATCAATCAACTATCCATCTATAAGGTCGTGTATACCAGTGGCTAAATAATGTAAAAGCTATGACCACAACAAAAGAGCATTGGCCTACCACTCACTAACAAATTCCGGAAAGGCCTATTGATTTACTATGGAACTTGCAGTCACGAATAATCCGCAGGGCGGATCACCCGCTCGCGGATAATCGGGGTTCTACTGTCATAGTCTCATTTATGGAATAAAAACATTTGCTTGCAGATAAAATAACTTGCATATATTTTCGCAAACTAAAATAATCTGGCATCTCTGAAACTGAAAGGAACAGTCTGTATTTGTGAAACGAGTATTATGATGTATTTTTGAGAAGAAAAACCGAATTCTAAGGTGTAAATTATGAATGAAAATTAACATTTACGAATCAAATTAGTATTCTATGTGAATGCAAATCACTTTTTTTCTGCAAGTGGTGAGAAAATCCCATACAAAAATTATGTCTGAAATTGACGTTATATTATAATAATACATTTTAGTAGGAATATCTGAAAATTCAGAGGAAATAGGTTAAGTTAAGGTTAGGACTACGCGCTTCAACTAATTAAATAATACCAAGTAGATATTTTCATTCAAATTTTACCAATTGAAAATTGCCTTTTAGCCTTCTAATCTGATAGAGAATAGTTTGGATCCCAAACTCAAATGTCGCCACTAGCCATCGCAGATATTTTCGTTGTCTCGGGTTGAGGGCGATATTGACCATGTAAGGGTGGAAAAATATTGATTGAGGTTAGATCAGATGTTGAAAGCCTAGTTGTCACGATATTGAAGACACTTATTGTCAATCCGGTTGATCGTGTAAGGTGCCCATAAGATTGGCGTAGTTCACTTTGTTGTGCTGCATGTTTCATTAGAAGGGATGTTTGCTGTTGTTACTTTCATCGAACATCAGACATTTCGAGAGCATTTCATCATTTTCGAGTGCATCAGCATTTCATTGACATTTCAATATGATGTAATATGTTCTTTATTAGGATCTAACATGATTTACTGTTTCATGATTTTCTGCAGCATGCAACACGATTTACTACAGTACTGAATAGATTTAAATTATACGCTTATACGACACACAAATTGCATCAGCGTAACATACCCATATGATGCGGATTAAATATATTTTACGACAATGTACATCATAAAATTGATGCTACTTAATTTGATAATGGTATATAAAATCGAGTTTTTACATTTTATGCGATTTCAAATATACACGATACATATTTTGATTGATATTATATGCGATTATGATTTATTCGGATTTCTTGTAAGACTTGGCACGTGCAAAATTACACGATTTAATGTTTGCTGGGGTCGATCAAAGTACACTTTGTGTATATCTACAATCGCATAAAATGCGGAAAACAAGATATTATTTAACGCGGCAGATTAAGTAGTAATTCGATAGAACAAACATCGGCAAATCAGTCTAATCGACATCATATATGAATATCGTGTAGGTGCAGCTCGTAAGCTGCATAAACGTATATTTTAAATCAATGTAGTACTGCGAAAAATCGCGTTACATGCTGTGAAAAATCTTTTGACAGAAAATCATTTTAGATCGTGATGGAGGACACCTTACATCATATTATTAATTTGACATATAAAGATTCTTCTTCTTCTTAAATGGCACTGAAATTTCTAGGGGAATTTCGCTGTGGTGAAGCTTTCTATGCCAAATAACACGCCCAGAGTATAATCTGAGTGGGAAGCGCTTGAATACGTGTGACTACAGTTCAAGTCGGCAGAAACTTCTTTGATTTGAATGGGAATCGAATCTGAACCTCTGGCATGATATGTGTTATGCTAACTACTCGCTCGCAGGAGTACACACACATCATGATCGTTAATGTTACAAATTGTATCAAATTATGTTAAACTACAATCAGAATTACTAAATCGTTGTAATTACTATGAATTTCATGTTATTTCCAATAAACGAAACTAACTTTCGGTTGCTTGATTGGGAAGACTTTCCATAGACCACAATTGAAAAAGTTAATTTGGCAACCACATATCCGAATGCATCTCTTCCGCTTCATATGTACGAGTTTTAACTGGTCTTGAATTATAAAGGGTGTGTCACATCAAATTGCATCAAAACGCTGTAGAAATTCGCCCAGTAGACCGATCCTTTTGAAAATTTTAGACAGTAAAATAAAAACTATTAAACAACTTTTGGCATTTTCTTTTTATTCATACTTCGAGCCCAAGCCCGTATGCTCGCACCTTCCTCTTTACCCCGTCCATAAGGTTCTGTACAACGTCAGGTTGTAGTTTTTTTTGAACAGGTATCCATTTTCTCTTGAAGTCCGCCTCCGATTTGACAACTTTTGGGTTCTTCCGGAGGGCCTGCTTTATAATCGCCCAATATTTCTCTATTGGGCGAAGCTCCGGCGCGTTGGGCGGGTTCATTTCCTTTGGCACGAAGGTGACCCCGTTGGCTTCGTACCACTCCAACGCATCCTTTGAATAGTGGCACGAAGCGAGATCCGGCCAGAAGATGGTCGGGCCCTCGTGCTGCATCAATAGTGGTAGTAAGCGCTTCTGTAGGCACTCCTTAAGGTAAACCTGCCCGTTTACCGTGCCGGTCATCACGAAGGGGGCGCTTCGCTTTCCGCAAGAGCAGATCGCTTGCCACACCATGTACTTTTTGGCAAACTTGGATAGTTTCTGCTTGCGAATCTCCTCCGGAACGCTGAATTTGTTCTCTGCGGAGAAGAACAACAGACCCGGCAGCTGACGAAAGTCCGCTTTGACGTAGGTTTCGTCGTCCATTACCAGGCAATGCGGCTTCGTCAGCATTTCGGTGTACAGCTTCCGGGCTCGCGTCTTCCCCACCATGTTTTGCCTTTCATCGCGGTTAGGAGCCTTCTGAACCTTGTATGTACGCAGGCCCTCCCGCTGCTTGGTCCGCTGGACGAATGAACTTGACAAATTCAGCTTATTGGCGACATCCCGGACCGAACTTCTCGGATCACGTCTAAACTGCTTAACTACGCGCTTGTGATCTTTTTCACTGACGGAGCATCCATTTTTGCCGTTCTTCACCTTCCGGTCGATGGTTAGGTTCTCGAAGTATCGTTTTAGTACTCTGCTGACCGTGGATTGGACGATTCCCAGCATCTTACCGATGTCCCGATGTGACAACTCCGGATTCTCGAAATGAGTGCGCAGGATTAATTCACGACGCTCTTTTTCGTTCGACGACATTTTTCCAAATTTACGAAAAATTGACAGTGAAGCATGGCCAACGTGATCTATACACTCTTATCTGATTATAAGCGAAAGCTGAAGATATAATTCCTAAAAATTAAATTTCTACAGCGTTTTTTCCGTGATGCAATTTGATGTGACACACCCTTTATTACAGATAGCCGTGCGAGATAGCTGCTGCTCAATAATCCAAACAACTGAAGTTGGAATCCCTTCGAAGAAAATTTCTTCTTCAATAATTTTAAATCTTCCTCCCTCTAAAATCCAATTGGATGAATTCTATTTCTATAAACATAAATGTTCTGATATATACGAATGGCGGTTCGTGAGGGTATAAAAATAATTATACCCTAATTATACCCCGAATATTTTCCGCCATTGTTTTTTTTTATTCGCCTGTAATAAATAGTATATACGTGTGATGACAGTCGTACTAGATGCATTCATAAGTTGTTTATTCATCCAAACTATTTCGCAAACATTTGCCATGTATGTATAACACCTCCACTTTTTTGTGTATATGCCGGTTAGACGCATCATATACCACTCAAAATTTGGAATACATGCTGCTGGGGAGTTGGAGAACTACTGCTATGAACCGAGTGCATTTGCATCATTGCATCATTGTAAATAAATAAATATAAATTCACGCAGGTTTCCCCATTCCCATTCTTCCATAAAATGTAGAGCATGACATGATTTCTTGTAGCAACAAGTTCTGATACGGTCACAGTTAACAGTTCGGCTGAAAAGTTCAGAAGGTTGACGTCTAGATGGCGCTTCTTGCAAAAATCTACTTGGCTACCACTAAGCACCATCTTTCAATGGATACGTGTCAAAATTTGACAGCAATCGGTCGATTGGTTCGTGAGTTACAGCATTGAGAGTGAAGCAACTTTTGTTATTGTTAAAAAAATGGAAAAATCACAAATCAATGAAAACGATGGCAAAATTGCATGAATTGGGCTTCGAACTGCTTCCGCATCCACCGTATTCTTCAGATCAGGCCCCCAGCGACTATTTCCTGTTCGCAGACCTGAAGAGAATACCGGCTGGCAAGAAATTTAAGACCGATGATGAAGTGATAACCGAAACTGGGGCCTATTTTGGAAAAACCGAAAGAGTACTATAAAAATGGTATCGAAAAGTTGCAAGATCGCTATAATCGCTGTATCGCCCTCGAAGGTGATTATGTTGAAAAATAAAATTGAATTTTGAAAAAAAAAATAGTTTCAGCCGAACTGTTACGTGCAAACGAAAAGGCATCATGTTCCAAACGTACAGCCGGAAAACAAAAGATTATCGGGGGACCTTTTTTATGCGGTTCCTATCCACCGCATGAAAAGAGTTTTTTTTTGCTATTTTTTAAAGTTACTGGTGAAATTTTGTGCGGTCCTTATCCCTGGTCCAAAAACAAGTTTACCTGTAAAGTCTGCTTCATTTAATATTGGAACAAATTCTTTTGCTCATTGTGGCGCTCCTAGTGGACGGATTTGGAAACTTTTTGCACCCACGTGTCGGGAAATTCATTACCTTTCACCATGTATTTATGTCATAACACCAAACGATAGCATTTTGTAAACAACCGCCATGGAAGCCGAACGGAGAGATAAAATTGTGCACAGTTTTCTTGAAAATCCATTGTTGTCGGAATCTAAGCTAGCTAAACAGCTTAAAATGCCCAGAAATACCGTATGGCGTGTTATCAAGCAGTACAAGGAAACATTGACGACGGCTCGGAAGCCGCATTCGAAGCGTCGGAGTGGAACTGTCGACCGGAAACTGCGTGGGAAAGTCATCAAGGCCGTCAAGAGGAATCCCAATCTTTCAGACCGCGATTTGGCCAATAAGTTCCAGGCCGCTCACAGTACGGTGCGACGAATTCGTCTCCGGGAAGGAATAAGGTCATTCCGAGCCAGCAAACAGCCAAATCGGACGCTGAAGCAGAACAATGTGGCCAGAATCCGTGCTCGAAAGCTGTACGACCAAGTGCTGACCAAGTTCGACGGATGTATTCTGATGGACGATGAGACCTACGTGGCGACGGCTCGGGGGGATGTACCTGCAAAATTTAAGTTCGTGTTTGCGGATAAATTCGCCCGCAAGTACATGATTTGGCAGGGGATGTGCAGTTGTGGACAGAAAACCAAAGTCTTTCTCACTGACAAGACAATGACATCAGAAGTCTACAAAAAAGAGTGCCTACAGAAACGGATTCTGCCGTTTATTCGTGCCCAAGACCGTCCAGTAATGTTTTGGCCGGACCTCGCAAGCTGCCATTACAGCAAAACGGTTATGGAATGGTACGCAACGAACGGGGTCAGCGTAATACCGAAAGACCCCAACCCCCCAAACTGCCCCCAGTTCCGGCCGATAGAGAAATACTGGGCAATCACGAAGCGGAGGCTTAAGGCAAAGGGAAAACTTGTTAGGAACATGACTCAAATGAAGAACTGGTGGAATCAAATCGCCAAAACGGTGGACGAAAAGGGTGTGCGCCGCGTAATGTGCCGTATTACGGGAAAAGTACGAGAATTTCTTCGAAACAGCAATGAATAATTTTTTAAATTTTTTTTTATGAAAGAGTAAAGAAAATGCTACATTTGTATGAAAAACAAATTATGAATTCGTTAATAAATGACTGAACTACACGCAATTGTTTGTGTTCCAATATTAAATGAAGCAGACTTTATTATAACCAAATACGGAAATTTAAAATTTGGATCTTTTTTATCCCAAATGTCACGTTTGAATTCAACAATCTGCTTCTCCAATGTATTGATAAAAGGTGGAACGATCAAAATTACCTCCTTTTGATTTTGACGTTTTGCTCCCCAGTCCTCAAAGTGGTGTCCATAAAAAAGGAGCAGCGCTTGTAAGTTTTACTTTGAATTGTTTTCCGCTTTGCACTTGTTTTTTGAGTCTTTTCCAAGTTCCGCTTGACGCTTGCTAGGGTTGTGATTTTTAGGCACTACCATCACGTTATTCTCGGTATACCATTGCATCGTCTTTTTTTGATAGTAGGATGCCAAATCTGACCAAAACAGAACGGGCTTGTTGTGTCCGTTGAGGAAAGGTGACAGACTCGTGCGAGAAGCTAGGATTTGCACGTTACGCGAGCATAATTTACAAGCGGTGTTCTTCTCGGACGACATTTTGTGAATTGGATAGCAAACGTTAAAATGAGAATAAGGCACATTTAAAATGAGGGGTGTTCAGGTAAACACAATTACAAATTGACCAAATTTTGATCGTTCCACCCTTTAGAACAAATTAAGATGTTCTCGTCTAGCTAAAACGTGAATGTGAATGCTACTCGAAACGACGTAACATTAAATTCATTATTGGTTATTCCGAGATGCAACGATGAGTAGCAGATACATAGACATTAAAAAATTAAGTGCTGGAAGTATTTCATATTCATATTCCGGAATCCGATTGGTTTGAAGCTCGATCGAATTTCACGATCACTCGATGTCGTTTAAATACATAGAAGACATAGACGAATTTCATATCAACTCGACTGGCCGTTGGCAGAACCATCTCAGATAGCAGTGAAACGCTGTGGTCGTAAAGACATGGGCCATTTAAGCAAGTTTGCATACTTGAAATATTCGAAAAATAATTGGACATCATTTTGGAAAAAGACATTTTATTCCTAAATTTTTACAAAAAATTATAACTTAAAAACTATGATACCTGCAAAATTCATGTCATAGAAATGTAGGAATTGTTTGAATTTTTACGAAAAAATACCAAAAAATTTTTGAAAAAAATTTCGCTGAAAAAAAAAGTTATCTTAAAAATTAAAATTCATTTTTCTCAAAAACTTTTTTTTTAAATTCCCAAAAATACATATATGAATAGCCCTTATAATTTCCAACAAGTCGTCCATACATCGGAAGATGGGCACTTTTACAGGGAAAGAGTTTTTTCTAACAAGAACTTTTTTATATTTTCTTTGAAAAACTAATCCTAATTTTGTTTAAAGTCAATATAGCGATACAGTGTATTTGACAAAGTTTTAGATCTTATAAAAATGTAAACTTTTGCCGAAGACGTCAACTTCCTATCTGTTATAGTTTTTGGAATATAAGTCATTTTTGTATGAAGACTCCTGAAAAAAATAATGTTTTGCTCGTAACATTTTTTTGTGTAAATTCTCACGTTTGACATGTTCTTGACATGTTTCCAAATAGAGAAAAGTTAGCAGAGCGGGTAAATTCCGATAATTTATACATAAAAATGTTACGAATTGAACATTAATATTATTTTTTCAAAGAAAAAAAAGGAAGAAGTTGTTGTTCGAAAAACATTTTCCATGTAAATGTGACCATCGTCCGATGTATGGGAAACTTGTTGGAATTTCTAAGGGCTATTTACATCTATTTTTTTTCAGAATTTTGAAAGCATATGTTTTCGAGAAAAATGAATTTTAATCTTCAAAATATTTTTTTTGTCATTGAAATTTTTTTCCAATTACGTAAATGAAAATTTACGTCGAATGCAATTCCGGTGGCCTTTTTCGCAATTGACATAGACTCGGCTGCAGTCGATTATATACATGTGGCACCAGCACCATTATTCCACATCTCATAACTACATCAATATATCTTTGGCACCGCGAGGAAACAACAACAATGACAACACATGCAAGTATCAAATATCATGCTACATGTTATTTAGTATTGTCTCAGTGGAATTGCACCTCTAGGCATCGTTCGTACAACGTAAACCAAGCGCCAAACAAGAGTTCGCCATAGCACGCATACAGAACCATCTATTGGTGGCTTGAAACTACTAGGAATATTAACACTTCTCATCATTTTGCGTTATTCTCAAAAGAAAAGATTCTGTTTATATTACTGGCCTCGAAAAAAGTTGCATTACTTTCTCATGCTCGAGATAAGCGCAGCTGCCACCCTTAGTGGAGGGAGTGTTTCTACTGGCAAGCGAAACCTAATCATATACAACATATACAACATTCTAGAACGATATTTACTTTCTTGGTGTCTAAACAAGTGAAATAAACTCTTTTTGTTAAAATCAACAACCTTGAAAACAGTAGCATTGCTTTGTTATGATCAAGATTAGCGCAATCCTAGTTGAAGGCAGTTTTGCGACTGACACGCGAACCCAAATAACATTCCAGTACGACATTCAAGATGCTTGGAATTCCCCAAATGATTTTTTGGCGCACAACCTTGATGCCTGCTTCGCCATAAAGTCAGTTTAATGCATTCATGCAATGTCAAAGGCACCAACGAAGCCCTTATGATGACGAAAAACTAACAATGATAACTGCTTGGAAAAAGACTGAATTATGCCACACAGCTTGTACTCTGCTGTAACACCCATCGATGCGAATTCGCCGATGAGTTTGTCAAGAGCGACCGCCTTCACCACCAGTGGGGGAGCTTGATTTTGGTTGCTGCCTGGGTAATAGCGTTTAAATTTTCGACCGACGCATCGTAGTGGCCTACTTCGCTGTTGTTCGATGCGGTGTTACACTCGCGAAGGCTCGGTTCAGTGCGAGCGTTTTTCACGGCACCAACATGCCGTGCTTCACTAGTTGACGCTTGCATCGAAATTTGATTGCCCCTGGCAATGCGTTCGCTTTTTGCAGTGCTCGAGCCAGCCTTCCTCTTCTTCTTACTCATCACAATTTGATTGCCCCTGGCAATGCGTTCGCTTTTTGCAGTGCTCGAGCCAGCCTTCCTCTTCTTCTTACTCATCACACACTACGCGAAGCGTCCAATTTATGACGCGGAAAGAAAAACACACGATATGAATAACCAATCGAAGCGCAGCGAAAGCAAAGTGAACTGGATTGCTCAACAGTCCGATGCCGAATGAAAGTTTGCCTCAGCGAGATCCACTGTTTATATTCTAGGCAAGTATTCCCCTTCATTGTTCTTCTTTTCCTTTGTCCATAGAGACTTTAAATCTTATTTCCCCTTCGCTGCTCGTCGATAAGTTGCTCGTTATTGACAGCTCTGTTTGGGAAAGCACACAAATGGACAGATCAAATGTATGGGAAAATGAAAACGCTTAAAGTTTTCATGTATTTTAACTATTTACAAACCAGGAGATTCTAATGTATAGCATATTAAACAAATCTTAGGGATTTTCCGATTCGTTTACTATGTAAATCGCCAAAATCCGTTCGCGGCAAAAATAGTTATTAACGCTAACTTTATTTCATAAAAACGTGACCTGTTTCCTGATTTGGCACCCTTAATGAAAGACGTAGTTCTACGTAAAAAAAAATATTTTGAAAATTGTAATTCCTTTGTCTCGAAAATATATGCTTTCAAAATTCTGAAACAAATAGATATAAATAGCCCTTAAAATTTCCCACAAGTTTTCCATACATCGGACGATGGGCACATTAACATGGAAAAAGTTTTTCGAACAACAACTTTTTCATGTTTTATTTGAAAAAATGCTATTATTGTTCAATTCGTAACATTTTTTTGTATAAATTATAGCATCTTAAATGCTCTGCTAACTTTTCTATATTTAGAAACATGTCAAGAACATGTCAAACGTGAGAATTTACACACAAAAATGTTACGAGCAAAACATTATATTTTTCAAGAGTCTTTATACAAAAATGACATATATTCCAAAAACTATGAAAGATGGAAAGTTGATGTCCTCGACAAAAGTTTATATTATATCAAGACCTAAAACTTTGTCGAATACTCTATATCGCTATCTTGACTTTAAACAAAATTAGGTTAAGTTGTATTTTTTTTCAAAGAAAACATGAAAAAGTTGTTGTTCGAAAAACTTTTTCCCTGTAATAGTACCCATCTTCCGATGTATAGACGACTTGTTGGAAACTGTAAGGGCTATTCATATATGTATTTTTGGGAATTTAAAAAAAAACAATTTTTGAGAAAAATGAAAAAATGAAAAATAAATTGTAATTTTTTGTGAAATTTTAAACAATTTCCCCCATTTCATCCTTTGACAAGAGTTTTGTAGGTATCATAGTTTTTAAGTTATAAATTTTTGTAAAAAATTAAGAAAAAAAAATTGGCTTTTTTTCAAAAAGTAGTCTAATTGTTTTTCGAATATCTCAAGTATGCAAAGTTGCTTAAATGGCGCATGTTTTTACACCCATAACGTTTCACTACTATCTGAGATGGTGCTGCTCAGACATGAAATTCGACCATAGTCCTAACCCTAACTTAACTTTTTTGTCTATAAATTTATTTATTTATTTATTTCGTCCAACTATAGTAGACAACAATTATATACATTACATTACAATTACAATATACTTAATGAATAATTTATAGCTATATTTATGAAAATCTATTATTAGAGGTATCATGTATTTTGTATTAATAATAAATTACGAAATGCAACGCAGCAAACATATATGACAAAACTGTAATTCACGAATACAATGATCTTTCAGTCAATGTCTTTTTCAATAATTTCTTCGTCATTGTCACATCAATTACATTACTGTACTTATTGTAAGTTCTCACCATTCTATTAAGTGGACCATTCATAGCATATAAAGTTTGAAATGAAGTTGGTTTGAACAAATTTCGTGATCGCAAGGCTCGTGTTGGTGCATAAAAATGTAGATTTTCAAGTAATTTTTCAAAACTAATACTGTGTGAAACTAAGTTGTCCAGCCTAGCTTTCTCAGGGCAAATAATAAAAATTGTTTTTGTACTGATTCTATTCGATGTGCTATTGGTGAGGTAAGATTCTACCCACTTCAATAGAGTTCCAGTTACTCCGATACGTTGGAGCTTGAAAATAAGCATTGGAATATCTACTCTGTCGAAAGCCTTGCTGAAGTCTGTATAAAGAGTCTCGACAACGTTGCCTCTATCCATTACCGCAAGAGAATAGGATACAAATTCTAACAGATTTGTGGCAGTGGATCTTCCTTTATAAAAACCATGTTGATTCGGTGAAATATAATGTTTTAACTGATTGAACATTTTAGTATTGACAATGGAGACAAATAATTTGGGAATACAAGATAATATGGCGATGCCACGATAGTTATTTATGTCAGAACGGTTACCAGATTTGAATATGGGTAGTAGGAATGATTTTTTCCAGACAGAAGGAAATATTGCGAATTTTAGCGATCAATTGAAAAACAAGGACAAAGGATGAACGAAAGCCGATGCCAACTTTTCCAACAACATTGGAGGGATACCATCCGGCCCGGGACCTTTAGGTGAATCTAGATCCTGCAGCGCGATAAGAAGTTCCTTAGCGGTAATATTATCAATTGAGACCGAGATTGCACATTCTGGTAAAAACGAAAAATAATCGTAATCTCGAACCACGTTATTTGTTGTGTAGTTACCTTGGAAAAAACGGGCAAATTGATTACTAATATTACTATCATTTGATCCAACGTATTCTCCAAATTTCATACTTGATGGGAAATTATTAGATTTCATCTTATCGCTGGCAAAATTGAAAAATTTCTTAGGATCGGATTTAATATTATTTTCTATCCTTGTAATATAGCTTTCATATTGTAGTGATATTTTCGTACCAAGGGTTATGCAAATATCTTTGTATATGGTTAAAGTTTGGTTTGCTTTGTATCTCTTTTTTCGTTTTTTGTTTTTGAGATTTTTGATATCACGGATAAACCATACTGGTGTTTTTGAATTTGTATTGAGTTTTTTTTTCTTGTTGGAACATGTTCGCTTATGATTCTATGCAGATTATCATCAAAAATTTCAACAGCTTTGTCTATGTTTCTTTCATCTTTAAGTAGAAATGACCAATTTATATAAATTTCCTTGCATTTCCACCAGAACTTTATACATAACATAAACACATTGTCAGACACAATTTTCGTTCAAGATTTATCCCCCAATTGCAGAGAAAGTGTTGCTTTTTCACATCGAACACATTGATATGTAGAATTGACTATCATTAAAAAAAATAGTTTAAAAGCGTGTTTATTCCTCCCGAATATCCATTTTGCATGTTTGCTCCACAGAAATGGAACACGGAGCTCAATGTTGTTCATGTCGAATTGCGTCGTAAGTTTAACACATTTGCACAACTCGATTGGACTTGAGTCGAACGGATTTCAAAATGCAAAATTGCAATCCGTTCGGATAATTTTGCGTTTTTAGCGTTTCCCAAGTGAATGTGTTCTTCCTCGAGCCACTTATGTTGTTTAGGTCGTAGGAATCGCAGTCGTTCGCTCTCTACCTTCGCGTACATGTCGACCATGAATTGTTGGTACAGCTCACGACATCATTGTCGTATTCCTCGTTTGCCGATATTTTTTTTTGTTTCACATGTTACTGCACCAAAGATAGAATACTGAATGACGCAAGAGATCCACATCCTTCGCGGAACGCATTCAAATTCACTCTCTCTTTTGTTTGCAACCCCTGTCGGATTATTTCTCTCTTTTGCATGCATCACTCTCTTGCATGCCAGCACAACTTTTGCGTTTCTCTACACTGTCATTTATATTTATATATTTTGTAGTGTTATTTCATCCATATTTTTAATCATCCCAACAGAAAACCGAAAGAAATTTGAAATGAAATTGTCGAACCTAATTATTGAAAATCATAGAATTTAAACAGATTCATCATATTTCCCACAATCATTTCTTGACATCATACGATACACAAAAAAACCACCATACCCACCCCTTTATTTTATTCATCTGATATAGCTCCTCATAAATATTACTTCCAGATGAGTAATGATGTGTGAATGAAAGTTCGATGTACCGGGGCGCTAGGCCTAGCATTTTACAACATAAATAAATTCGTTCTGTTTGAAAAACGACCGACGGTTAAATTTTTTTGAACATTGTTTGTACAAAACTACAAAAATCGCGATTAAAAATAGGATATGGGGGTTCAAATTTGTGGTTATATGTATTGATTGAAGCAAAATAAAAAAAAATAAAAAAGTCACAGGAGGGTTGTGTCCGAGACACGACTGCATACCATAAACTTAATACTATATGTAGAGCGATCACTTTTTCTAATATTTCTCCATTTTTTCAATTTTTCTCGCCGTATAAACTTTCCTTGGGTGAAAATGAACACAACAAAACAGACAGCTTAAACCAAACGACCCGTTCTCGAGCGGGAACACACCTTGGCTTTTTATTTATGAAAATTGAAATAAATCGTTTGATATATAAAGTCATTTTCTATCAACTGCTATCATATATAATTTTACACTTACACTTGTGCTAAATTTTTCACAATACACGATTAGTCATTGGTATGAACTTTCACGAAGTAACCAATATTAAAGTTGCAAATTTAAATTTTATTTGCTAGAATTAATCGTATCACTCGCCTGGGGGCATTTTTATATTGAAATTCATCTATTTGCGATGCAGATTTCCTCCGTGCACCTTGGTTTTGATGTTACTGTTAGGGAATACATTTCAGTAGGAACAAAAGCTCCCCCTATTTTCATGTATTTGCAATTTCGGTTTCCCCCAGGCAGCTTGGTTTTGATGTTTCTGTTAGGGACCCGCCGCATGTGTCGTCAATTTCGACCAATCAGAAGTGAGTATTTCTGTTAGGATAGGGGTTGAGATTTTTCAATTGTTCAATAGTTAGTTTCATGAAATATATTATTTTCTTCAATAAAAAAAAAATGTTATGGAGTCCCGAAATCGATTGATGCAAAAATTTCATCAATCCATCATGAAATGACTGAGCAGTAAGCGTTTGAAATTGGACAATTTTCACGATGTGCTCGATTTTCTATTTGTACCCAAATGTTCCCGAAAAACGTATTCCTACGTCAAAAGATTTTTTTCTGCATAGAGGTACTCTAATCTGTATTAAATATTTAGTAATCGGTATCCTAGCGGTATCGTATATAGTTTACAACCTATTCTCATGCATACCAAGTTTTTTGTGCATAATTTAATCAAAATCGATAGAGCCGTTTCGGAGGATTTCGGTAACAAGCACCGTGACACGAGATTTTTATATATATTAATTTATAATTATGATCTCGAGATTATAATCGCATTACGTCGACATCAATCAAATTATTCATGACTATAGTATACAGAGATTTTCGGAGTAACATTTCATCGAACGAATAATTTCACCACCATTACAATAGACGACCGAAAATCTCATAAGATAAAATGATAACTTCCTTATTCGATAGTCCTGTCGTTGGCAAAAATGATTCTATCAATATAGGAGTTGCGTACCGCATTAAAAATAACTTTTAGCCATATTTCTTAACACAAGTAATTCTAATGATTCGGAAAGAAAGTCAATAAATTCTCAATAATTGACTTGACCGCTCATAGACTCTGGAACTCCCCCGAGGACAACTGAATACAAACGATCATTCGATGCGTCAAGATTGTTGTATACAGATAAAATGAATAATTCCACCGGAACGAATTATCTTTCTTTATCCATAAAGCAAATCCTTTCTACCATTCCCGCTTATCTGTTCATCTCCCCACAGTTTCAGCTCAATCCGGCTTTGTTGTCCACCATTGACAAACGCAGTCACTTTCCTAGCTTCGAATGCGTTGTTTATCCATTTCTGCTGTTAGCCGAAATCATAAATCTGTTTTTATGACAAAGTCTGAATCACATTTGCTACTCTCCGTCTGCCTTTCTTTCCCGTAGAAAGCCATTATGTCGAGGCGCCAAGTCGCGTAGGCAACCGTCGTAATGCTGAGACCCCAGAAATGAACTGGGATTAATTAAAATATGCTTACAATTACCGGGCGCAGCAAATTACTCACTTTTTGTCGTTCGTCCATATTTACGTGGCGCCGCTTTTTGCATTTGTCCTGTCGCTCTTATCAGCGCCGTGCGAAAATCTGGGCCATCCCCAGACATCCTGGGCCTGGCAAGGATATAGCGTTGTTATTGCATCCTATTTTCCTCTCTTTAGCATTATCGTTCGTTCGTTGTGTCTGCCCAGTTTGCGGAAATATGTCAGTTGCTCAATGTGGCGGTGCAACCGATGCCTGGCGCGTGTTTAGTATTCCGAGCCTGATGGTAATGCGGAATCCAGTACGTATCATCTGGATTAATTGCAACGATTGGCGAAAATTTTACACTGTCAGCCATGTGATCGAGCAGTTTAAACAGATTTTCAGCATTTGATTTAATAGTAATTTTTTAGTTTTGACATAGGATCGATGATGCAACGGTTAAATGCTCGTCTCAAGTGTAGGAAATATGAGGAATCTGTTTGGATTATATAAATTTTTGAGAATTGTGTTCGACACTATCATTTTAAGCTGATTTCGGATCTCTGTTTAAATGTCTTGGAAGTCACCCCCTCCGTTAAAACTTTGTTTTCAAATATTTTGGCGTAACCTGAGTTCGCACGTTTTTTTATTTGCTCATTATTTAACCTCAACATATTTTCGGCGCCAGCGAGATATAGTTTATTCCGCACCGAAAGCGATCATGACGTTCTAGTTCGGATGCTTGTGTATCACAGAATACTAAGCGAAGCAGGGTTCTCTCGTTCTCGTTTGTATTATGAAACGTAGCATGTAACAACAATTGAATGCCTCTGATGTAAATGACATCTGTGAGATGATATTTGATCAATATATTATATTATTTATATTATATTTTTCAATCGGCGAACTCTGCTCACACTAATTCCAACCCGAAAACTGATGAACCCGGAAACAGGGACCTGATATCCCTATCCCAACCAACACAAATTGAGCGTAGGCAGCATAGAAAGGACTTAGGCTGTCAATTCGGTCAAACTCAAACTCACTGTATGAATCGGAAGAGTTTCTTGAAAGTCCCACTACATGATGAACTGTAACACATCCAATGCTGTTCAATGATTGGCATCTTCCAGATTAATTTCAGCGGCATTGTCATTCCGGGTCCGGAAGATCTTTAATAAAGTCTTTTGAATGGCTTTCGACTAGACTGTTCATTTCAACAGCCAGAAAAACTACCAGGGCATTGAGTCTGGTCACAACCTTACCCTGAGATAATCCTTTAGTTTTCAAATAAGCGATAAGTTGAAACAGCGGAAACCGAGTAAACAGTAAAAATGTTGTCGCATTAATTCAAAGTGTTGTGCAAAACCTATGAATACGACTTTGTTGTTTGCTATCTATCTTTGCTATCTTTACAAAATCTTCGTCCCTGATATGGTTGGATCGTTGTCGAAAGATCACGTAATGTAAACCGCCACTCTCCATCTCAATTAAGGAAAACGTTACTCAAATAAGCAACCTTCTGTCCATTCGTTACGAAAAAAGTTGATGGGTCTGAGCCTAGGGGCACGGACGGGAGCTTGACATAGGGCTGTGATTGTGTGTAGTAATTACATTTGAATTGAGTTTTTTCATAGTTCAAAATCTGTTATTTTTTCTCTTTTGATACACCGAATGAAAGCCCTGAAATAAACCGTTTCCTGTATGAACTTGTATCCTTTAACACGTTCGTCGCCCAACGCGACCTAACTGAGTTTCTCGTAGGACCCAATTTGCGTATAAATTATTAAATTAAGGTCTAACCTTGTTTCTATACAACTTTTACATAATTTAGCAATATTGTTTATCAATTTGAAGTCGAACTGATAACAATAACACATGCCAATGTCATATAATTTGAATTCATGAAACAATAGTACAAACCATCCGTAGTGTAAATTAATAAAAAAGTATAGAAGAATCATCATATTCTTATGGTTTTGATTTTATGATTTTTTTACAAATCCTAAATTTCCATGTTGGTGCCAATTCGATCAAATTCGATCTAAAAATCTTAATCGATTTGAACGAGGAAAGTGTCACCCATATCTGGACAACATTCTGTTCATAAATGTTCACGAAGGTACCATTAAAGCCATTACTACCCATTCTTCTGTTTATTCAATTATGCAGAAGAAGACAGAGAGTCATAAATATAAATATAAGCCTAAGTCAAATAATTTTATGACTACATAGCTATTCTATAGATAAAGATAGCATTTTCTCCTTCGTTGTCACTTTGTCCAGAACATTGTTTATAATAATTTTATAGCCCGGTGATTTATATTGAGTATTCTGTGGCCATGAGTGCTCTATTTTGAAGTTCGTGTAGCTGCTGTAGTGAACTGATCTCATTGGGTGATAAGTTCTGCTTATGTATAGGAAAGGGAAAGACAAATGGACAAGTGCATTCGAGGAAGTGGAGCGGATTTCTTATGAAGACATATATAATATTAAGATCGCGACTACTCAAGCTATCATAATCTGATATGCATAAGTACACCCTTTCGATCTTCTAAATCAGCAGTCAGTTAAATTCATTAATTGCATTTTTTACATAACCAAACAACATGTTCGATTTTATGACATCCTGGACCACAATTACATAAATTGCAAGACCTACACGATATAAACGTGAATTGAGCAAGAATTGATTGGGCACCATACAATACAATAACTGATAAATGCCTATTATCGGTAAATGGAGAATAATTCAATCCCGAATTCAGGCAAAAAGATTGCTCGTTGCGTCGGGGAGGAAAACGAGTGGTTAGTGCAATCGAAGGGAAACATACCCATTTTAATCGTCTAATTGTTAACTTTTTTTTTACTATGTTCAATGTTCATGTTCTGAGCAAAACAGTTTCTGGATAAATTTCCTGTCTAATGGTGTATAACACAACAAATGTCACAATAACGATTTTGAGTAACATGCGTTTGAAAACTCTTAATGAATCGTTACATTTTTCGTAGAGTGACCCCCCTATATAGAAATCAAAGACATAGCCCTATGTCAAAAAACAAGAATGATTCTCTTACAAGCCTTTTTTCCACAGTAAAGTTTGTCACTGAACAATACCACATTTGCTGACGAACGACATTCATTCAAAATCTTGAAAATTCGAAACAATATAATATACTTACAGGGTGTTCAATAAGTTCAGGGGGTGCGCACCATGTGCATTCTGTGTATCGGTGTTGCTGTCAGCTTTAGCCTCATATATAATAGGCTAACTACCGCGCACGGTGTCGACTTGCTGTCATTTGATGTTTGTTAACGCGCACGATGAAGGAGTACCGCGACATCGTAGTGAAGTTGTTTGCGAGAGGTGAGTGACCCGGCGACATATTTCGGCGGTAAAAATCCTACGGGGTGAACCGGAATTTCATCTAATCGACCATCCGGAAGACCGCAGCTGACATAAATGTGTCAATCGGGGCTGCCGAAGGACGAAGGACTTGGATACAAGTCGTATAAGAAACGCAAGGTTCACGGGATAACGAAGAAAAGGCTGGATAGAGCCGAACTCATACTTTCGCGGCACGCAGGTCAGGAGTTCGTGTTTTGTGATGGGAAAGGAAGATCCCACTGATGTTTATCGAGAAAAACTTGAAAATCAACGCCGCGCACTATAAGACCGGTGTTTTGGAGACGATGGTGGCCTCGGTACTTCGGTACCTCTATGGGAAGGATCATTACATCTTTCAACGGGACGGCGCACCGGCCCACACGGCGAATATCGTCCAAGCATGGTGTCGGAAGAATTTGAGTGATTTTCTCGATAATACTTTGTGTCCTCCCAGCTCACTCACTCACACATGAATCCTGCGCACTCCTAGTGGTGCAAAGGGTCAACGTGAAAGATCTCCATCCTGGGCGGCTGCTCGCTTTAGCCTTCACCTGGGCCCAGGTCAGATTCCCGGGTCGACTTCCTTGATTTCATTGTTGAGGTTGCGTCGCCACAAGCCCCTGGGTCTGCTTCTGCTGCGATTTCCTGCCGGATTTCAACTCAGCACTTGTTTGCAGATTTCGTTTCCGCTCATTGACGAAGACCTGCAGATTTTGGGTGTTCTCCGCTGATACACAACACGTCTCGCTGACATACAACAGAACAGTTTTCACGTTCGAGTTGAAGATTTGGATTTTGGTGCGAAAACTTATCTGATTGGATTTCTACACATTTCGTAAAATCACAGAAGCAGCCCTCGTCTTCTTGATCCGTGCACCTATGTCGATCTTGGTACCATCGTCAGATGCTATCTGGCTGTCAAGATATTGAAAGCTTTCTACGTTCTCCACTACACGCCCCATTGGGGCATTTGTCCACGTTTACATCCAAGGATGTGGTTTTGTTGACGTTGATTTTGAGACCTGTCGCAGAGAAGAGTTCGGCAAGGTAATTCAGCTTACTCTGCCCATCTGAGTGCCGTTATGCTTGTAGTGCAACGTCATCAGCCAGCTCGAAGTCGTTCAGATGCCCCATAGTAACAGGCTGCCAAAGCAGCCCACGATTCGGTACGTGTTCAATTGCACCCACCATGATATGGTCAATTACGATGAGGTACAATAGCAGTGATAGTATACATCCTTGCCTCATACCGGCGACTACCCGGATCGGGTCAGACAAAGCTTCGTTATGCAGGACTTCCTAGTGAAAGCCTCGTACTGCGCTTCGATGATGTTGACGATTTTATCTGGGATTCCTCTGCGTCTCAAGGCGCCACAGATTTCCGTGATTGAGTCGATCAAAAACTTTTTCGTAATCAACGAAAACCAAATATAGGGACTCTTGGAATTCGTTGACCTGCTCCAGAATGATGTGAAGCGTGGCAATATGGTCCACACGTCCACACAAATCCTGCCTGCTACCGTCGGAGAGTCGCGTCGATCTTCTCGTGTATCCGTTCTAGTATCGCACACAGTCGGGTCCCTCTTCTTGGGGAACTTTACAAAGACGCTCTGCATCTAGTCGGCCGTAAATGCCGCGATGTCCCAGATATTCGAGAATAGTTGATGCAGTATTCGTGCGGATAGCATGGGGTCAGCTTTGAACATCTCTGCTGATATGCGCCGAACCCTTGGCGAATCATGCCGGGATGTTTATGGCTGATTGGAAGTCGAAACTCGAAGAAGTTATTCGAAGTGCTCAATGATATATTTTCGGGATTTCAGAGGTAGAAGAGACAACGACGGATACGATTTAGAATTATTCGCATTACAAAGTAATTAATAGGGCTGAATTCAGATTGTCATGTACCGACAAAAAGTGGTACTATTTTCGATAGTAATGTCTACTAAACTGAACGGAAGTAATGCCAGAAAAACGTAATAAGCACGAATGTAAAAAATTACATACACAACACTCAGACCGAAGTGAGATATCGTAGATGAGACGCATATCGCCAGTTGTAGCGGCTTTTTCCCCTTTATCAGCCAGGGAGTTCGCCTACGTTCGCTTGTCCCATCTACAGAAGCGTTTAACTTTCTTCTCCAGAACCGCATACCGTTGACGGGCTTCGTTCTTGGCTCCCGTGGTTTTCACCCGCTTAATCGCGGTTTTAGCTTCTCTACGCTCCTTAATCTTCCGCCAGGCTCCATCCGTGATCCACTCCTTCCTCTGGGTGCGCAGCTGGCCCAGGTTATTTTCACTACTCTCGATGAGGGCGTTCTTGATGGCCGTCCACTGTTCTTTTACGTTCCCACCTTTCGGAATATCCTCTGCTCGAGTCTCAAGCTCTTCAACGAACGGCCTCTTCACATCTGGATCTGCTAGTTACATACGCCGAATCGTCCAAGCCTCTCCACCTGTCGTTGGATCCGTGCAATGCGTAGGCGGATCTCGCCAACCAGATGGTCAAACGCGACGCCAACCAGATGACGTCCCATGACTCGTTCATGTTCATGACGTCCCATGAAGTCGCCGGTGTAGATCTTGATGTTACCCTTTCGAAACTTATCCACAATGACATTCTGATGACTGTAAAAGTTTAACTTGTCTTCTAACTCGGCAGAATCGATTGGCGCATAACATTGGATAATGGTAAGCTTCCGAACCCGTGTTCTGAATCTGGCAACGATGATCCTCTCGTTGATGGGTTCCCACTTGATGAGCGCAGCCTGTGCTTGGGCGCTTAGCATGAAATCAACTTCACGGTGACGGGGAGCGTTTTTACCTCGAATACCAGAGTATAATAGTACCTGTCCTGACGGAAACTTGTGTTCTCCAAAGTTAGGACAACGGATAAATCTTAATGCGTCGCGCCTCGCTTGCTGAGCTATCGTTAATATTCCCAGCTAATAAGTCGTAAAGGTTCTTTATAAACATTGCTTCAATAAAAATTGACGCAAAAAGGAATATCTTGTTTTTTCATGTTTTAACACATTTTTAAAGTGTATTCGAACTTATTGAACACCATGTAGCATGGCGTGAGTATTACCCAGCTCTCTCATAGGCAGTCATGTTTTTGATTCCAACATTTCGAACACCAAAACAGCTAAGATGTAGGCGGTTTGATTGGATTTGAATCCTGCTGACAGCTAATTATTAAAGTCCTTCTGGACCTGGGATAACAATGGAAGACAAAAATAGGGTGCGAATGTTGAGATGTAGGCACTTTTGAACCCTATTCATAATTTTGATGTTGGCTTCATCCGAGCACATATGAAGAGATAAGCAGTAGGAGGGCCCTGGTGTTACTCCTCTGAGGGTGACACCCGGGACGGACCATCTACTTCGCCTCCCATACACTACGCCCCTAGTTGACGCCATGTTGTAAACAAATGAACTTATAACCCATTTCGTGAGGAGAAGAACTTAATTTCAAATCTAGTTCTAGGAGAAAATTGAAAACTTTGTTTGAATATGCTCTAGTTATATAATGAATTCTTTGAAACGAACTTGATTTTTATGCACCATCCTTCGAGAGTGGCGAGTTTAAAAGATTACATAATTATATTTTAAATATTTTAGGTTTTCACTATTTTTATGTTTCTTGAGATATCTCCGCACTTGCTTAACCAATCTTCAATATACAATTGAATGTATAAATAAAATACTTGTTTGAAGAGCCGTGGTTAACCTAGGTTTTATTTTATAACTTGCTGACCCGGCAAACTTCGTCCCGCCCAAAATTTGTTTTTGTTATCACTACCTTCAAACATTCACGTTTTCTTACTAAGCGTAAGTTCATGAGTCCAATCGCAGAACTGTTCATTGATTGATCTTCTAATCGACCCCGTTGAATTTACCTTCTTCTAAAAAATTGCTAGTACTTCTACCAAAACTCGTCATTATAATATCAGATTATTTTCAGACACAATTCTCGTTCAAGATTTTTCAACCACTTGCAAATAACATATTTTTCCGTTACATGGAATAATCTCAATAAACCTAATTTGGTTTCATTTACATGATTAGTTCTCGAGTAATACAAAAATTTGTGTTCTATTTGCATGGCAGCCCCCCTAAGAGAGGGGGGGGGAGGAGTATCTAACCATCATAGAATCATATATTGCACCCTAAAACCTCCACATGTCAAATATCGTTCCATTTGCTTGATTAATTCTCGCGTAATGTAGAAATTTTTGATTCATTTGTATGGTAGATATATATATATATATATATATATATATATATATATATATATATATATATATATATATATATATATATATATATATATATATATATATAGATTTGTGAGAAACAAGGATTTGAAAACAAGTATGTCTAAGCGTTGTCACGTCACAAAAAAAGAGCATTTTTTAGTTCATCAGAAGAAACTAAGTTCAAACATTTTTATACTTGGGTTTCTCTAATCAAATAATGAGGGTCTACAACCCACAAAATTTGGTTGAGATCGCTCCACAAATATACGATCCATTCCAGCGTGATGTGACAACATTTTGATTCACTACAAACCCTTTTATTACGTTTTCATGCATACAATTGAGAAACTTTCCTACAAGAATCATCAGTTGTAAAATATCTTTTAGTAAGATTGGCCTGTTGTCAGTCAAATACTTTTCTGAAGTCGCAAACCTGACTTTTTGCTGTTTCCGACTTTTGAACATTATTGTTGTATTTTCAGTTTCGTTTCGAAACATACAAATGAACTTTCTTCTATGTTTTGTCAACAATAGATGAACGTAGATTCCAGAATATAGAATATAATCTTGTTTCGACTTCCGGTTTGCTGATAATAGTAGTATTGATTGACAAAAAAAATATGGAAAACTTATACAATTTGGGTATTGGTTGCAGGTGTCTTACCAGCGGAAGTCGAATATCGTATTCCAATGTCATTTCAAAATCATGGAGGGTGACTTTGGGTTCGTTAAAAACGGATCTAAAAGACCGGAAATGGCATGCAGTTCCACAATACGATCGTGAATGGTAGCGCTGGCATATAGCCATGGGTTCGCGAAGAAGAATGGGAAAAGAGAATAATGTTTGATAGTGAGCAGATAGGGTTTAAGCGAGAGGGAGATAATATTTAAGTGGTAAGAACTTGGCCTTAGGGCGACGCGTGTGGAGTTAGACAAAGAAAGTGCACATACAAATGCACACGCAAACTTCAACGGTCAACGATCAAAGTCAAAGTCATCTTCAACACGTAAACATAAATGCTCTTGCACAGGTACGCGCACATGACACGGATGCATACAAAGAATTTATCAAAAGTTTCTGATAGCAAAACCAACGGCGTTTCCCCTATAGTGAGCGACACTCGATGAACCAGACTTGTGCGAGCTATTAATGACAATAGCCAAAGTGAACATTTTAAAAAAAATCACGATGTAAAAACTGAGGGTCAGACTTTTCCCAAATAACGGCATGCCGTTATTGCATGCTGTTACTACAGGTAATAAGGAGATTCAATTTATGTGGCTTATTTCGATGAACATACCATAAGCAATTAAATTGCCTTGTTTCGCAATGTTTCATAATCTAAAAGAACATTGAACTCATTTTGCATACAGGTTAAAAACATTTCTTCTCTGTTTTTGAAGCAATGGAACCGCAAGTGGCGCTAACACGCTAGAATGAAGAGAGCCAGAAAAATGTTACCATATTATCAAATTGTTAGCGCTACGACACTACTGAAAATTCGATAGGAAGCACCTTTCCTGAGATACAAGGGGGTAGGTTCAGGACCACCGGTCGCGTTAGTACCACCTTCCCCTATAGGATGGACTTTTGGAAGCGGAAGAGGAGATAATGATAATGAAGTATTCAGAGTAATAAAAAAACATAAAAAGTAGTATATAGCTTGCTACAATACGGTGAAATTCTTATTTTATACATCTTATTGATTGTGTGATGTGACAACGCTTTCTGGAGACTGTTTTTTTGCGTTGTCACATCACACAAGTCACAAAATGCATGCCGATTTTTGCAAAGCTCTTGTGAGTTTTTTTTTGAAAAACTGAATATACAGGAATCCACGCTCATCTTTTGTTGACAAATAGAACATAGAACAAAGTTTATTTGTATGTTTTGAAACGGAATTGAAAATAAAACATTGATGTTCAAAAGTCGGTAACCGCAAAAAGAGAGGTGTTGTCACGTCACAAAATTATTGGGTTGGCAACAAGTAAAATATTCTTCACCTGAAAATTCTTGTAGGAATTTTTTTCAATTTTTGCTTTGATATCGTTTACTTTTTGGAAATCGTGTGATTTATACATGAACACTAGAAAAAAAACCGTCACGCTGGAATGGGTCAAATTCCGATAACAAATACCTTCTGTGATTTTATATACTCTCACTAAATCCAGTGAAATTTTCACATACACTAACTCATAAAATAAATCAATGGCAGCATATTTCGTGTTCAACCTTCAAGTAGTGTTAATCCAGATCAAACATGAAGCTTCAGGCCTGCTGTTTTACAGCTTAGGACCTTCATGCAGCGGAAATGTAATCAATCGATATGCTAAATTTCCAATCGCAGAATGATTTAAGTACACAAATTGAATGCAGAAATGTTTTGAATCAATGGATGACTTAGGAGCTAAATTAACATTTCCAGCACTTAGCATAGCCAGGCGCTGAATTTACAAAACTGACGAACTTTTTCCCACCGAGTACTCTCCAAGCCTAATCACCTTTCGAGTAAAAGTAAACAGCATTGTTCGACGCTGATTTAATTAACCAATAACAACAAGAGAAATGGCCATTAAATTCACCGGACCGTGATTTTCAAACGGGCGGATATATCGACGTAGTATTGAAGCCCTCAACAACTGCTGCTTTTTTCCTTCATTACGAGCACTGAACGTTCGCTTATCGAGGCTGTGAAGATGTGTGGTAACTTTTCCAGTCGGGCTCCAGTCGACCAAAGGTACTCAATAACCTTAGGAAGAAACAAAAACAAGATTGTGTTTTCGTTCGGTTTTCTTTTCCGCCATTCTGGAAGACCAACCTGGGAGCAGCTTGAAGCCGGCAAATCACCGTTTGTGGACATTTGCAGTATTCTATAGTCGTAGCCCCGGAGTGGCGGTGATATATTAGTCATGGAGTGGCGTTTATCTTCTTTAACTGTCGCCATTATTTGAATCCGAAGGTATGGTATAACGTGCGTAGTTACTGGTCGCGATGGGTTGATTCTCCTCGCATGACCCCACAGTGTCAGGGTCATTTAGACTGTAGTGGTGTTTATTTAAGCATGAATCGGGATGCAAATTTCCACAGGGTTTTGAGGTTTTCCTCAACAGTGACCAGGAAATCAACTGCATATTTTATGCTGACATCATATTTAATCTGGTCATAATTCAAAATAATTAGCTTCAGTTGTTTCAAATCGCCAGCGGTCAATGATTTTTCATATGCAGTCATGGTTCCAACGTATGCAACGAATGAAAAAATCTGCAATGCTAATTGAATCGCGAAACCTAAGTACTCTGTTCAACGACTTTGCAAATTTGAATAAAAATAGATTCAATTTTGACAACAGTATCTTCAAAGTCTTCTTTCTGACAGCGGATAAGCACCTTAAGCTGCGCCACCCGTGAACTGAGATAATTTGTGCAAACTTTCCCTTCATTTCGATTTCGCTGAGATAACCAATTATCATGTAACAATCTAATTACGAATTAAAATTATTCCTAACAACAAATACCCAATTCCAATGCTCATGTTTAACATCGAAGCCTACAACGGAGCAGAGCAAACGATCGATACGGACTCATTAAAAAAAAACAATTGGACTCGTTTGTTCGGAATCAAACACAAGATAAAACAAAACGAACACACGAGTAAACATAAATTCAGCGGGCAAATAGGCCACAGCGTGCTAGCTAGCATAAATATTGCACAGCTGGAATGCATCCATCCAAGAGAGGAGAACAGATAAAAAAAAAAAATAACAAACATATGAAATTTGATTCCGAGCGCATTTCTGGCCTTAGTACCGCTTTTCGTGCGAAAGAGTGGCAATACAATGCTGTTGGATCATGATGGATAACAAATAAATACGTCGTATTACAACATTGCATCATAACAAATATTTTTTTTGCTGTCTGTAAAATCATTGAGAAAAAATAATCATATGAGATATTGTGTTTTTATTGTTGGCAGATACACATTTTCTTATTGATTCATGAGACACACAGCGCCAATGGTTGTATTAATCCTTTCGTCTGATTTTTTTCATTAAAGCTGTAATGATCATATTATCATAACAATAATTATGTTCCGAAATAACTAGGACACTTTAGCTTATGTTGGAGAGGTAGATCTTTCATTAAAATGGAGAATTATAAATGAGGTATGAGTAGATGTTAAGTTATTGCCTGTTAATTGACAGTGTCTGTTGCATTCGTGCAAAAATAAGCCAAATTCGAAACGCCTTTATTGGTGATACAAGATGATGGTGATAAATGTTTATCTCGTTATATAATTTTTGAGTAGTATACGCGCTTCAATAAAGGTTCGATTCACGTAAGTTATGGTCAACCATAACCGACGGTTGAGAAAGATTAGGAGTGCAAAATCAGAAAACTATGTTTGGATTTTAGATTTTGATTATTTGCATATCGAATCGAAAATTCCCTAAAATTTGTTAAATATGCTGTTATGGTTCCCTATTCTGTTAATAATTAAAATTAACGAAAGTTGGAAACATTCCAATTTTCCCATACAATTGAGCTGAACAATTGTATGCTGTCAATAATGTTTTACTTATGTATCTCGAGTTACAATCAGGGCACGAAATCTTCGAAGATGATTTGATTTTTCAGTAGCTTCGCTTCGGCTAGGACTACTTCGGCATTTGCCGTCAATATGATTTGAATCGACTAGAAAATGAATTGACGAGCGTTGAGAGCGAAGAGG
This sequence comes from Toxorhynchites rutilus septentrionalis, assembly GCF_029784135.1. Classification (NCBI taxonomy): domain Eukaryota; kingdom Metazoa; phylum Arthropoda; class Insecta; order Diptera; family Culicidae; genus Toxorhynchites; species Toxorhynchites rutilus. The sequence goes on from NC_073746.1 coordinate 170,569,461, forward strand.
ATGACTGATGAACTATGCTAGCCAATAGTTATTTTAATTGATGTGATTAACCTGACTTCCTGACTTCAATTCACACTTCTACTCTCCTTGACATGAATCTCGTTACCCGCGTACACAATCTTATTTTTACGTCCACATAAAGTGAAACGAAGACTTGATTTGTGATGCAAAAAAGTAGCTACACCATTAATGGGAGGTTTTTTGTTTACCCACCGTGAACTCAAACCAACGAACTTAGACAGTTATCAGGTATGATATCGCGTTAATATTAGTAAATAGCGTGCATTTTGGGAGGATTTCTAAACAAAACTCTAGTTCACTTTGGGCCTGATCACGAACATCACTTCACGGTGAAAACGAAATGATTCGATGCAAGGTTATATACACTGAAGTGACATTCGTGGTCAGACCCTTTGTCTCTGAGTTCAATTTTGTGAAAAAAAAACATACAGAAAAACTGCTTTACATCAACAAAATTCACAAATTCGTTAGTGTTTCTGAGCACAACTGCGCACTATTTTATATTTGTGGGTAATATTCGTGTATGATACAAAAAAGTTTAGATCATCACGTTGAACGTCGATACATGCATACAGCGTTGCCAATGTTCCAGTTTAAACTGGATTCTTCCAGTTTTTTTTTCTCGATCCAGTCATCCAGTTGAACCCTAAAATCTTCCAGGTTTTAGGAATATCGTCCAGTATTATCCTGTTTTTTCATATGTGTGTCCTAGTTTTATCCATTTTATGTAAAATAAATTTACAATGACAAATATTATCTGTCCCTCCCTCTTCCTATCCCTTATGTAATTTTATTTTCTTACATTTATCATTCGACCTTGGATCGATCTCTCTTTTCTACGACAGGCGAGGTTGTAATTCGGTTTTTCCCATTTTGTTCAATCGATCGGTGTTTTGTCGAAAATTCCAAAAAGAAGAGCTTTCCCGAATGGTGGAAACTTATCAAACTATTTTGAAAACAGGGTATAACTCAATTGTTAATTTTTTTTAACAGCCTACCCAAGAATAAATGTGCTACACTGTGTTTCAATTTATATAAATATCGGATGTTCCAAACCATTCTAAAGTTCAGACCAATTGATCTACCATTCCACTCGCGACTGGTACAATGTCCAAAGAAAGAGAACTTACCCAAAATAGTTCATAGAGTCCGCGAGCTATGCAGGTTCTGAGTTTATATAACCATCAGATGTTATGGATCCTCTAAAAAATTCTGAAGTTCAGAAGGTCATAGAGTAAATGGTTTCGATTGACTTTAATTGATATAAATATAAAACCCAAGTATCCTTGCATCCGTTTTCAACAAATGGATATTAGTTTTTCATAGTCACTCGAAGGAATTTTAGTTCTAAATATAATTAATTTAATTAATGCGAACAAACTCCCCTAAATAGCTGATAGCTAAAATGCATAAAATGCATGTGAACCATAGTGTATATTTTGCAAGAAAGCATACTATGCATATTTTTTCAAAAGTACTTTCTCGAGCTAGAGGAAATATTTAAGGGTCCAAGATCATATTGATCTTGATACCGAAATTAGGTTTGTACAACCCTAATATACGATGTAAATTAGCAATGAATAATACAAAAAAAAAAAGATAGCTTCTCAATACCAAAATTTGATAACTTCAATACCAAAGTAATACTTTAGCAACGTTGTTTGTGGTTATTTGAGTATTGAAATAACATTATGAGAAGTTGTTTATGGTATTTTTTTTGGTATTAAACCTCGTATCTCATGCTGATCCGTGCCTTTTTGAGGTATCGAACTATACGCTACGCTCTTCTATCAGCGATTTGATGGATTTTATGAAGCGATAAATACGAAACTCTCCAAGTTTTGCCCAAATAAAACCATTCCTCAAATATTGTTTCACAGTAATTACAGTTACAGTTTTATGAACTACATATAATCACTACACGAAGCATAAAACAATCTTTTTCTCAAGCATTGAAATGAGTAAAAAAATCAATTTAGATAAATCATAGCCGGTCTTCTTAAAATAAAGGTTTTACAGAATCCAGTTTTCTTCCAGTTTTTTTAAGAGCAATCTTCCAGTTTTTTCAAAAATATTATTGGCAACCCGCCATGCATATGTGATATATGAGAGAGAGAGAGAGAGAGAGAGAGAGAGAGAGAGAGAGAGAAACGAATTCATTTTGGGGGAGTCACTCCAATATGCATTGAAGTCCATTTGATGGGGAAGAATGAAATGAAATAGTTGAGTCCGTAGAGTGAGATAGCAACTAAAAGCCCGAACGACTGTTGAGTCATGTTGATGGAGAAACTGCTGGAAGGAGCCAAAACTCACTTCAATTGAATACGAATGCGAATTTCTTCATAGTCTGACTATCCTCGGTTGAATATGACTTTGCCTAGCCCTGGTTGCAATATTCATATACCACTGAACTACTGAACAGAACGTTAATCGTTCTAGTTGAAAAATTGAAGACTAATCGGATGCCTTTTCAGCAACTGCCAACACCCCAGGTAACTTAAGGGCCGCAGGATATGACTCACTGACTCAGTGAAGGCGTATCATAACAATCACAAATCCACGGGATTAGATAAAACCACTGAGGATAAGCCAGGTGCACAATCAATAACTAGAAACTCCTCATGTAGCACTAAGTCCATCTGACATGATACAATGGAGGCGTACCAAAATATCAGCTGAATCAGGGCGTTGGAAAAGCTTTTACCCATCTGTGCGTTGGTGGTTCCGTACGAACGAGGGCATGATGGGTGTATCCAATGCGGTCACCGAGTGTTGGAAGCAAGGCGGAGCACTGTCTTGCAGCCTGCGTAAAAGGGGCATACGATAACGCGCATTATACGGTCACCGAGAAACCTGCGTAAGAGAAGTACGTTAGCACGCATAAAGGTTGCATGCGATGCGACCACCGAATGGTGAGCTTATGAAACAGGCGTTCGGCGGTCAACGATTCGATGACACTGAAGAAATTCGTGACGCAGTTACATCGTACTTCAAAAAGTTAGACGCTACGCATTTCGCGCTCGGAATAGAAAAACTCGTGCCACGCTATGAAAAATGCCTCGAACGTTACGGCGATTATGTAGAAAAATAGATAATAAAACGTAGATAACGAAAACCACCTTGTTTTTTGTCCAAACTTTATTTTTCCGCGATTTCTGAGGCACTGAAACTTATTTTTTGAACGACCCTCGTATCAAATCGGCAAATACTGCTGCGTGATAGTTTCTTGACTTGAAAACAAAACTTATTAAACTGATTGAACTTTTCTAGATTCGAGTACGTTCTTCATTGTTATCTCCTAAGCAGACAGTGTGGTTCAAGAAAAAACAATGTCACATATTGTAGTGATTTGATGCAGAAGATAGTTGAGTCAATTGGACAGGAACTATCTTAAAATACATTAAGTGAAGCATTTGACATACGCAAGTTTGTAGTTTCTCGTTTGTTGAAACATTACAGGGCGAGAAAATCGGTTGAAACTGAATAATAAACGAATTAACGTATTATGGAAGTATGCTGCTCATTCCGAAGATCTTGTCCATAGATTTCTATTTCACGCAAAAATAATGGATTTCTTTTCACCACAGCTTATGTAATCTATTCAGACTATGCAAATAACACAGATTTGTATACAAATTCACGAGTGTCTATCGATTATGTACTAGTGTACTAGTGTACCCGAGATGCGTCCGCAACATGACCAGTGAAGTGTTTGTATACCTCTCAAGAAGCTACGGGTTCAAGTGTACACTTCTTTCTTCGCACTCTCATGGTTCGCACGTTTCATCGATACAGAACTCACCAAGCGTTAATAAGAATTTATTGACATAAGAACCCAGTAATTGCAACAGGTTCCTGAAAGATTTGATATAATCATTAAAGTTGATTATGTAACTCGTTTTGTTCGCTCAATGTATCCACAAGCTCCACATGTTTTATCACGACCATCATATTCGAAAGGACAAAATCTAAAGCCCCTTCGGAAAACTCCATACCCCCACAGCTCGACAAACAAAACCAACAAACTTCCCATCCGTATGAATTATTGCAAAACTTTGTCGCCGTGTCGAGTTGCGAAAGATTTTCTACTCCTTGAGATCTCACCGAAGGGAATCGTCATCATCGTTGGCAAGTCCCAACCTCTCAGCCCCGTTCGATGGTTCGACGTGTGAAGCAACGGCTAATGGTGATTATTTCCTGCCCAGACTTGCATTTGTTTGCTCCACGCTTAATTGTTATTACTTGAGACAATGCGATGGTGCTCTCAGGAAGACGTCAAAAACTAATGAAAATACGATTTCCTTGTGGGATTTGGTCAATTGTTTGTCTTTCACGGTGGTGAAGTGTGAGATGTATCGTTCGGGATTATCGCGTTATCGACCCGGAACGTTTTTAATTGTTTTTGATTGAATCAAAATATCAGAAGTATAAGTATGAATATGGATTTTTTCAATATAAAAAAACTGAATTAAAATAGTTTATTAAAAGCAATGGCTATTGGAAGCAATTGTGTCACATTCACTCGAATCCGACATTTACCCGAATTTAACATTCACCCGAATGCACTATTTACAGCTATATTTAATTTTAATAAGCGTTATCACATTTATACATTAACTGGTATCCAAAAACTCGTATATTTCGTGGGCAGAGAAAAAACGAAAGAAAACAAAAATTGATCAAATTTTCAAATTGATCACAATTTTCAGAAAAATGTGAATATTTCCGAATTTTGTTGTTCGATTTATACCCAATTATTTTTAAAACCAGTACTGGTGCTAAGGCCACAAAATGTTATGCAACGTTTTGCTAAAAAAAATCCTTAAGCGTTAATTTGGATTTTTTTTAGCGACAAATTTCAAAATGTAGCTTTGGGGCGAAACTGATCAATTTATGTTTTTTTAGGATTTTCTAGTGTCATATGCACAAAAATGTATAGAAAATCAATTATTTTTCACCTACGGTCATTTAAATGATAATTCAAGGGTTTGAGGATACAAAAATCTGATTTAATCCAGCCGAAGGTCATGCCTTTCCATAACTAGATTTAAACACTAATCTGCAGGTCATCTGGTAACCATTCGGGTCATCCTAATGTGGCCAAAAACCCTTAAAATGATCACCAATCTGCGTCGCCAGTTAGCGATGGTATTTTTACGGACTAAAGAATAAAATTCATTGAAGGCGATTTGACGCTGATATATGTCGCCTTCAACCGCACCCACCTTTGCTAATGAGTCAGCCCTCTCATTACCCGGAATCGAGCAATGTGAAGGGACACAGACAAAGGTAATGACATAACAGCGTCTGGATAAAGCACTCAAAATTTCACGTATTCTCTCAAGGAAGTACGGCGAGTGCTTTTCCGGCCTTACTGAACAGATAGCTTCGACAGAGCTAAGACTATCCGTTACAATGTAATAGTGTTCAACAGGTCGTGAGGCGATGCTGTCCAGCGCCCAGTGTATTGCAGCCAACTCAGCAATATACACTGAGCGAGGATTCTGAAGACTGTGGGAGGTGCTAAAAAATTCGTTGAACACTCCAAATCCTGTGGACTGATTCATAGAGGGAGGACCCATCAGTAAAGTACATATTATCACAATTGATACGCCCATACTTTGCATTGAAGATCGTAGGAACGATCCCCGATTGATGATAATCTGGAATTCCATGGATTTTCTTCTTCATGAACAGATCAAAATGTACAGAGGAATTGATGTAGTCAGGAAAACAAACACGGTTGGGAGTATACGAAGAAGGATCAACCTGCATGGAGACGAATTCATGATATGAGTTCATGAATCCAGAATGAAAATTTAGCTCGATAAGCTGCTAAAAATTTCCGATCACCAATGGGTTCATAACCTTACACCGGATGAGGAACCGAAGAGTTTGCACAGGAGCGGTATCAGGACAAACCTTCCGTGCAAAATTAAAAATCCATCGATGTGAATATTCTACGCTTTCATTCGTTGAAGAGCGATTTCTCATGTTTCGAACCACTTTCCATAATTTTTTCATTGACGTTTCTCGTCACAAACTTCCCACGAAATTTCGCCAATAAGCACGTTTTTTCGCTTCGATCAAATTTTTGAACTGATTCTCAAGGGATATATACGTTTGAAAATTTTCAGGGGTTCCACGTTTCCGAAAAGCTTTAAATGCATTCGATTTTTCTACATAAAGCTTGGAACACTGGCTATTCCACCATGGATTGGGAGGCCTTCGACGAATAGTGGAACCTGGGATGGGTTTCGTTTGAGCGCGAATCGCGCTGTCATAGATCAAACGAGAAAGGAAGTTATACTCCTCCAATCGAGATAAGCCATCTATGGAATTGACAGCTAGAGCAATTGTGTCCGCATATTTTTTCCAGTCAATGTGCCTTGTGAGGTCATATGCCATGTTTATAGATTCAGAAGAATTCGACCCAATGGTGATAGAAATTTTGATTGGCAAGTGATCACTACCGTTGGGGTTCTGGATTACATTCCACTTGCAATCTAACGATAGTGAATTCGAGCAAAGCGAGAGGTCAAGAGCACTTGGGTTAGCAGGAGGTTTAGGTACACGTGTTGTTTCCCCAGTGTTCAAAACTAACATATTGAAGCTGTAACAAAGGTCATATATCAACGATGAACGATTGTCGTCATACTGTTCCCCCCAGGCAGTTCCGTGAGAGTTGAAGTCTCCCAAGATCAATCGTGGCTCAGGAAGGAGTGAACACATGTCAACAAGTTGATTGCGGCTAACCGCAGCTGTCGGAGGCCAATACAAGCTGACAATACAGAGGTGTTTGCCTCTTTCTTTTTCAATTAGGGCCCTGAGCTTAGAACTCACGATCGATCGCATACTAAGCTAACGCGCAACCAGTGTGGCTACGGAGACCCCCTGAAAATGTTTGTGTTCAGTAAAACGTTTGATCAATTTCACCCCGGTGATCAATTTGCTCCCGGATGACGGTATATATATTTATATATATATATATATATATAATATTTTTCAAAAAAGGCTAGATAGTCTAAATCGGTTCAGTAGTTCAAAAGTAATAATTTTTTGACAAAAGTCATTTTTGGGAAAGAAAGGGAAAAATTATTCTTTGGGCCATTGGGTATCTTTGAAAAATCATACCTCAAAAATTGAAAAAAAAACGCCTCCTCGGTTTCGATATATGTTATGTGAAAAATCCTCAGCTTTTCAGAAAAAAATATAAAACAATATAGCGCTCTTGGTCCCAAGACTATGAAAACAATAAAAAACGAATACAATCAATAATAACGAGAATAGAATTTGAATTTTTTGCAGGTGTAGTTTGAAAGTAGTGTAGAAAGACCAGGTGTTTGGCTTTTATTTGATATGTCGATCATCTGAATCGGTCTATATATATATATATATATATATATATATATATATATATATATATATATATATATATATATATATATATATATATATATATATATATATATATATATATATATATATATATATATATATATATATATATGTATTAGGCTGTCAAAAAAGTCCTGCGGTATTTCCGCGAGGTGTCGTTGTAAGCGCGTAGTTCTAGTCGTATTCATTGTATCGAGTCATACTATAGCTTGTTGGAAAGGTATTTTTGCGCGCTATAGGTGCCTTGACAGTGTTTTGTTTAGTTATGTCGTTCGTGAGTTATAGTGTCGCAAATATGGAGCAAAATAAAGAGAAAATCCGACATATTTTACAGTACTACTATGACAAAGGCAAAATAGCATCTCAAGCTGCCAATAAAATTTGTGCAGTTTATGGACCCGATACAGTTTCCATTTCCACCGCACAACGATGATTTCAACGTTTTCGTTCTGGTGTAGAGGTCGTCGAAGATGCGCCACGCTCCGGAAGGCCTGTCGTCGAAAATTGCGACAAATCGCTGAATTAGCCGAGAAAGACCGGCATAGTAGCAGCCGTAGCAAGCCAAGGCCAAGAGCTGGGGATAAGTCATCAAACCGTTATTAATCATTTGAAGAAGCTTGGATTCACAAAGAAGCTCGATGTATGGGTGCCACACACGTTGACGCAAAAAACATCTTTGACCGTATCGACGCATGTGAATCGCTGCTGAACCGCAATAAAATCGACCCGTTTCTGAAGCGGATGGAGACTGGCGATGAAAAGTGGGTCACTTACGACAACGTGAAGCGCAAACGGTCGTGGTCGAAGCCCGCTGAAGCGGCTCAGACGGTGGCCAAGCCCTCATTAACGGCCAGGAAGGTTCTGCTGTGTGTTTGGTGGGATTGTCAAGGAATAATCTATTATGAGCTGCTTCCCTATGGCCAAACGCTCAATTCGGACCTGTACTGCCAACAACTGGACCGCTTGAAGGTAGCACTCATGAAGAAGAGGCCATCTTTGATAAACAGAGGCCGCATTGTCTTACATCAGGACAACGCCAGGCCATACACTTCTTTGGTGACGCGCCAGAAGCTTCGGGAGCTCGGATGGGAGGTTCTTTCGCATCCGCCGTATAGTCCGGACCTTGCACCAAGTGACTACCAGCTGTTTTTGTCCATGGCGAACGAGCTAGGTAGTCAGAAGTTAGCCACAAAAGAGGCCTGTGAAAATTGGCTATCCGAGTTTTTTTTGCCAATAAGGAAGCGAGCTTCTATAACAGGGGTATTATGAAGTTGGCATCTCGTTGGGAACAAGTCATCGAACAAAGCGGCGCATATTTGACTTAAAACAGATGATTGTAACTAATTTTATGAACAAATGAAAATTCAAAAAAAATACCGCAGGACTTTTTTGTTAGCCTAATAGTAATAGTAATAGTTATAGTTATAATAATAGTAATAGTAATAGTTATAGTTATTGTTATAGTTATAGTTATAATAATAGTAATAGTAATAGTAACAGTAATAGTAATAGCTATAACAACAACACAGGCTGAGTATATTCTACGACTTACCTTCCCTACTAACACATTCCTGAATTCCCAAGACATTTATGAGAGGTCGTAGAGCTCTCTGCATCTCTCTTAAGTACATGTCGAACTAATATTCCTTCCCTTTCCTTAGCAGTTGCAAGGACGTGGCCAGGACAATTCTTAACTGTTGAAGGAAGCACACCTTCAAGAGATATTACTAATCATCAGCAACAGATGGAGACTAATTTTCAACTTAACAATTCTGAATTCATACCACCTACCATATTGGACAACTAGCTCAATGCTAATCCTAGTCCCCGGAGGGAGAGGGGGTGTCTAAAATCGTGCTTTTTCTGTCCCCGTGGTATATGGTACTGCCCCTAAGAATATGAGATATAACCAACTTTTTTTTATTAACTTTAGCTTTGTATTAACTGAACAATTTGTTTGAATGTACGGCTTTCATATTAAAATTATATTTTATAATTTTCCTTCCTGTTAATTACGTGAATTAGCTACAAGTTATTCCACAAATTTTCGTACTCCTCTCTCCCATTTTATTTATCATAAAATTTGGTTTGCTAACGTAGACAGTGCCACCTCCTTTCATTTCACTACAGTTGTTATATCCGAGGTATCGTAGCTACTCAGCATCGTGACTATCATTTTATTTTTTCACGCTAATAATCTTTTGCTTATAATGCGTACCGTTACCTTTTATTCTTTGAAGCTCCGTATTAATCGTGGACAGATTCGTTAGACATTTGAAGTTCATTTTTGAGAAGTGTAAACTGATACATGATAGAACAAAGTAGTCGATTAGTATGAATCATTGTTGTGGTGGCTGAGAGTCATACGACCGCAAAGGGTTAATATGATGCATTTTTCATTAAATTTCATTTTTATGAAATGACTTTAAATTGTTCTGATACACATCGGGATGTTATCGATCGAAGAATAGTTTCCGTGATTGTCCGAACATATTGCGGCCAGTTCCTCATCCCAAATCTAGTGTTCCACACGTGGAGCGTTTAATCTTCTCTCCTCGTGATTATTGCTCGCTGTGGAAGCACTGATTATTTGATTAGCACTATAGCCTTGTAACCAATATTGGAACACGCTCAGCTGGGTAGAAAGGGAAAAGCGATACAAAAAAAAACAAAAAGAAAAAAAATCCTGATAACAAGACCCATAAAACACTCATGAAACATTCATCTGAAGCACGTATTGAAGTTTTTCCTCCAACATATCTTCCGAGTGGCTTGTTTGCTTGCATGCGCCTCTATATCTCCGGCGGCACTCCTCACACGGAGGGAACCATAATACACGTGCAAAATTGGACCAAATCGGAGAACAAAACAGTTCTCGACCGAACGCAACTCTTGGCAAAACTCAATTACGGACGGAAGGTATGATTTATGCGGCTCCGCTTGTTCGTACATCGTAAAATGAATTATTAATGCGCTTAAATATTTTATTCCGAAATCGTTTTCACGCAATTGTTGCAATGGCATTCTGGAGTCTGGTTCTACAGCGGGCGGGGGAGGGAAGTTTCGCGCCGAAACCCTTCGTCGTCTGACGTTGCTGTTGTTTGATTATAGTGTCTTCATTGGGACCACTTCCTTTGACCGATTGGTTTGTATTGTCATTTTGAATTTGTTTATAATTTTTCAAGTTTGTTCTGCTGTTGGAGAATGGAGCCTTGCTAGTAATGTGATCACGCACTCTTCTGGTTTAGCAAGATGAGATGCTAAGGCTGGCCTTCCGCCAGTAGTGTTATTATTATTCTTTACGACATTCCTTTGCATAGAAATTGTATATACAAACGATGCTTTAAATATAAAACTCCTTGGTTGAAATCAACTCATGAAAATAAGCAAAATGGGTGCAGAAATACAATACATAACCAATTGTATTGTGCGAAAGAGACCACTCAGATAGTTCGGCACATTAAACATACACTCTAGCATTACTTATTGTAGCTACGAGTTAGGCGGAATATATCATTTTGGCAAAATGCCACGATTGCAAGCATTTTACAATCAAATCCGGGCCATAACTTCCATTCGTTAGTCACCACAGTCGTCAAAGTTATGGGAAGTAGAAAGATAACGAAAAAGTGAAGCGAACACAGATATGCCATCCCAAGGATAAATAGAAAAAACATCAGTATTTTCAAGCTCAAGTTCAATCCAACTTTGGCACGGGGACCAGGTTTTATGTTGAGTTATGATGGAGCCGACGTGTCTCGAAGACGTGTGCTGTTTTTGTTTTCCCCTCTGGCTCTGGTTCTTGTGGTAGATATTATTAGATTTCGATTCTGTCTGCTCACGTCGCCGTGAATGCTGATGGCGGTAAATATTAGTTACTTCTGAGCAAGGTTACCTTTTCACTTTATGATCTTTATTGACAACCATAAATAACTATACATCGGGTTTGAACAAAATCGTCAGGAATTGATTTTTCTTTTATTAGGGATAATGTTTTGAGTGTTTGATTATGAATATGACTTGGCTCCTTCCGATTGTTAGTTTTCATCTATCGGATACGCGCTTCAATTTTTCTTGAAAATGTATGAAATAGCTAGATGGCTGGTTTGGTTGAAAAAAACCAAAATGTACTAAAATGTGTAGCTTCTAATGGTTATATAATATTTACCCGAACACCATTGAACAACATTCACCCGCAACATGTTCACCCGAAGCACATTTACCCGAATGTAACAAATACTTAAATGACATTCACCCGAATGTAACAAATACCCGAATGTAACATTTATCAGAATGGACAGTTAAGCGAATGTGACAAATACTCGAATGCGACAAATGCCCGAATGATAAAAGTAAAAAATCCGGCAATTCAGAGATGGCATTCCGCATTCCGAAAGGAGTAACTCGGTTCGAGAAAATTCAAACTCGAGTCGAATGGAATTTGGTATTATGTACATTTTTCGAATTAATATTTTCAGTATACAGGTCGGACTCGATTATCCGGAGTATTGATTTTTTTTTTCACTCAGGATAATCGAATCCTCCGGATTATCGAGTCAGAACAATTTTTTTTCTTTATTTGTTTTTTTACATGTATATTTCGTTATTTGAAAATAAAAGAGGAATTTGATTTTTGATTCATCCCCTTAAAGTCAGAAAACACCTTTCTCACATAAAAAAAAATTATCCAGATTCCCTCAGGAGGTGATAGACGATTATATTTGATGAAAACAATCCTCCTACGCATATGTTCAAATTTCAACAATGACAGAGTTACAGAACTTTTTTTTTTGTTTCGGACTCTGTAGCTTCAAACTGGCTCTACATTAAAAAGTACGCTACGGAAGACGATTCTGATGCTCTCATTTGAAAGATGAGAAAATTTAGTACAACATATAGTAGTGGAACAACTAAATTAGTGAATTTTAATAACATTTTGGAAAGTGAAACACTTAAAAGTTAATAATTTTTAATGTCTTATTATTAATTTTATCCTAAAAATTTATATTAAACTAGATTGTTTCTATCAATTAAAATGAAGCTCTTTAACCGTTCCACAATTTGTTCTTCTATCTTTCTTAATTTGGCTGCAATATCGATTTAAACAATTCCTGGTGAAAATTCAAGCAAAATCTTCAAAAATCACGATTTTTAGCCCACTGTACATGTGATAGCCACTTTAACTTCACCTTAACGTTGAAAGGTTACAAGTTTTTGCAGCGGCCAAATTGAATTTTTCAAGATCATGGAATACGCAATTTTATAATGACAGTAGAATTAAATGTATGTTCCAAATTTCAGATTAATCATTCAACAGGAACGGGGTCAATTTTTTATTAATGTGGGACAACCCAACGAACATTCAAACATACATAGGAACAGGTCAAGCTGGATGAAACCATTCAAAAATTAATTTGTTGTTTGGGGACTGCGGCCATCTTGAAATAGGATTTTTCAATATCTGCTTTGTTCTACTAGTCGAGAACTTTCTTTTGATACATTTTTGGGCATTTTTTTTTAAAATAACGGTGTTCTACTAGGCAATCGTTTTCATTTGATACCCATATTGATGGGCTTCTGAGAAAATATGTAATCCGCCATTTTGTAGTGGCCGCCATCTTGGATTTGCATTTTTCATAAATAACTGTATTCTACTAATCAAGCCCTTTCTTTTGATATCCATGTTAGCTGTTTTTTTTTCAACTAGCAATAATCGCACCTCGGATGTACCTCATTGGTTACGATATCGCCACTGCGCAAAGCTTGTGTTAGCTATTCAATATAGAATTATTATACAATTTATTCAAAATTTCCGAAAATCAAAAATCAAATACTCCGGATAATCGAGTCTAAAATTCCGGATAATCGAGTCTCCGGATAATCGAGTCCGACCTGTACTAGATTTCGAGCAAAATTTGTCTCGAAGAAAAATGTCAAATTTTTGGGCTCGTAAACAAAGCGAAGAGTCTGGCTATTGCAAAAATCAATGCCGAAAAACAAATTCAATTTGATATTATATTGGGATTATGATTAGAAGGAAAAGATTGTGAAATGTTTTTTTTTCACGACAGCGATAGTGAAAGAGAGCCCATTTATTCCAAGAGGAGGGAGCTAAGGGATAAAAGTAAAGGGTGTGTCACATCAAATTGCATCACGGAAAAAAACGCTGTAGAAATTTAATTTTTAGGAATTATATCTTCAGCTTTCGCTTATAATCAGATAAGAGTGTATAGATCACGTTGGCCATGCTTCACTGTCAACTTTTCGTAAATTTGGAAAAATGTCGTCGAACGAGAAGAGCGTCGTGAATTAATCCTGTGCACTCATTTCGAGTATCCGGAGTTGTCACATCGGGACATCGGTAAGATGCTGGGAATCGTCCAATCCACGGTCCGCAGAGTACTAAAACGATACTTCGAGAACCTAACCATCGACCGGAAGGTGAAGAACGGCAAAAATGGATGCTCCGTCAGTGAAAAAGATCACAAGCGCGTAGTTAAGCAGTTTAGACGTGATCCGAGATGTTCGGTCCGGGATGTCGCCAATAAGCTGAATTTGTCAAGTTCATTCATCCAGCGGACCAAGCAGCTGGAGGGCCTGCGTACATACAAGGTTCAGAAGGCTCCTAACCGCGACGAAAGGCAAAACATGGTGGGGAAGAAGCGAGCCCGGAAGCTGTACACCGAAATGCTGACGAAGCCGCATTGCCTGGTAATGGACGACGAAACCTACGTCAAAGCGGACTTTCGTCAGCTGCCGGGCCTGTTGTTCTTCTCCGCAGAGGACAAATTCAGCGTTGCGGAGGAGATTCGCAAGCAGAAACTATCCAAGTTTGCCAAAAAGTACATGGTGTGGCAAGCGATCTGCTCTTGCGGAAAGCTTAGCGCCCCCTTCGTGATGACCGGCACGGTAAACGGGCAGGTTTACCTTAAAGAGTGCCTACAGAAGCGCTTACTACCACTATTGAAGCAGCACGAGGGCCCGACCATCTTCTGGCCGGATCTCGCTTCGTGCCACTATTCAAAGGACGTGTTGGAGTGGTACGAAGCCAACGGGGTCACCTTCTTCCAAAGGAAATGAACCCGCCCAACGCGCCGGAGCTTCGCCCAATAGAAAAATATTGGGCGATTATGAAGCAGGCCCTCCGGAAGAACCCAAAAGTTGTCAAATCGGAGGGGACTTCTAGAGAAAATGGATTTCTGTTAAAAAAAACTACAACCTGACGTTGTACAGAACCTTATGGACGGGGTAAAGAGGAAGGTTCGAGCATACGGGCTTGGGCTCGAAGTATGAATAAAAAGAAAATGCCAAAAGTTGTTTAATAGTTTTTATTTTACTGTCTAAAATTTTCAAAAGGATCGGTCTACTGGGCGAATTTCTACACTGTTTTTTCCGTGATGCAATTTGATGTGACACACCCTTTAACCCTTTCTCGCTAAGTGAAAATGAGTGAGTTTGCCTTATTTACGTTTTCGATGCAAATGATAATAATTAATTTTTTTGATTTCAAGGTTTCGGCAGTATTTCAGGCTTGGCCGAGAAGCAGTTAACAATATTTCGGATGCAACCTTGCTTCAACCAGCTTTCAGAAGCACTGCTATTTATGCAGCTTCAAGATTGGCGGCAGAAGGTTCAACCTTCTGGCCAGTGGATAGCACCAAATTAATGTAGAAGAAAACTTTTTAGTTGGTATGACTCAACCAACAGTTTCATTAATGTTCAATAAGATGTTGCAGCTGAAGACTCTGGAGAAGATATTTCAACACTGTACATTCTATCGCATGTTGTTCTGTAGAAAGAGGTATTTGTGCTTTCAAGGTTCGAAGGAGATGTCTTCCATTCAACCGCAAGTTTTAATGATCGTTTGATTTTAATGATCTGTTGTTACTGACGTTGTTATTAAAGTTACTTCGTTATATCATTTTTAGAAATTAGTGTAAGCACGATTAACATGCCGCCTTCTTTCCTTTCCGTATTGCTCCGTTGAGATCATTTAGAAATGAACACGGACTTTGGAATATTTTTTCACAAATTAGACAAGTAATTTTGACATGAAAAATATAGATCATAAATATCATAGAAATGTGAAAACTCTCTGAACACGTTTTCAATATTCACTTTACCCAAAACCCAAAAGGGGGTGCAGGGGGAGGGGATAAAATTAAAACAAAATCGAAAAACACGCGTTGGTGGTCAGAAGTGGCCAGAAGTCATAACGGGAAAGTATAGAGGGGACCCTAAGGAAGACTTCATTATAAAAAAAAAACTTTGGAAATATTTGGAGAATTTTTCGTAGGTCTACTTTTGTATAAAGTCAATGTAGAAAATGTACTCACTTTCAAATATTTATTTCACAGCTTCAAATTTTTTTAAAGCTAAAAACGGAATACAAATTCGAAATCAACATAAAATTCTCTATCCAGAACACCATCACATTATTTTTTAACATATTTTGTACTGCCGTTTCTTGTTTGTTTGTTTATTACCAACAGGCTAGAAACCCCAATGGTAGTCTTAGTATCTAAATTGACTTTACATAAATATTGCATTAAATTACAAAATTACATTAAAAATTTGCATTGCCTAGTAAGTTGTCCAAAGTCAAGGTCTAAAAAACATTAAAAATTTACGCTTAATACAAATACGGGACAGGTTAAAGTCAAACTTAGAGACTACACGGTTGAAAATGCGCAGCAGACCTGTAACAGCACCGTAAGCACCGTAGTTAGCTCGCCGGGTGGGAAACCAGAGAAGTGCAGCATTCCGAAGCTGCCTTGGCCGAGCCAGAAGATTGATCCTTTGGAGAATGGCAGGACAGTCGATTCGTGAGGTTAAAACGTCAGATATCACCATGGCTCGGGCAGTGTTCCGACGCACTTCCAGAGTGTCTAAATTGATTAGCTGACAACGGCTTTCATAGCTGGGAAGGCTATACGGATCTCGCCACGGCAGTAGACGCAAAGCGAAACGGATAAAGGCCGTTTTATATTATCAGGCACGTAGCGTAAACGGCACGTACCGACACCGGCAGACAAATACATGATGTATTCATATCATCAGGCATAGCAACTTCTCTGTACGGACCGGCAGCGCAGACGGAGCGGAGAAATGCTACTGGTGATTGAACCGATGTCGTACGGAAGAGCGACGAACGCACCCACACCACGAACTTCGACGTTGGGTTTGTATGTATGGTGCTACTCGCCCATGTAGTTCGTGCCCGGCACCGGCAAAATATTCTTTTCGAGAAATCCTTCATGCATTTGTCTGAAGCGTGCTGTGTATGCCTGGAGCCGTTCCGCTATATATACGCATACACATTTGAAACACACGCAATAATATTTGTCTTGCATGAAACGTGCCGTGCCGGTTACGCTACGTGCCTGATAATATAATATTACCTTAAACCGTCGTTGCACGTTTTCAATGCGGTACACACTGTTCTGGTAGTACGGGTTCCAGACGGCAGAGCAATACTCCAGTATGGAGCGAACGAGGCCACAGTAAACAGCCTTCAGACAGTAAATGTCTGTAAATGATTTCGTCGTTCGAAAGATAAAACCAAGTTGTCTCGATGCCTTGTTGACAATATATGCGATGTGATCCTTGTATGTAAGTTTTGCATCCAGGAGCACACCAAGGTCGTTAACGCACTTCACGCGAGGTAGAACCACGTTTGAAAGCCGGTAATCGAAGGAGATAGGATTCCGTTTTCTTGCAAACGACACGACTGAGCATTTATTGGGATTCAGTACCATCCTATTCGTTTCACACCAAGCGGCAAAGAAGTCCAGTTGCCTTTGGAGAAACATGGCATCGTCAATCGATCTGATGTGGCAGAAGATTTTCATGTCATCAGCGTAAAGTAATCGGGGACTCTCTAGTAGATTATTGCAATCGTTGAAGTGACATAAAAAAACAAGTGGACCGAGATGGCTGCCCTGTGGTATTCCGGAAAACGATGCAAAACATGAGGATAGACGATCACCAATCTTCACGCAGTTTGTTCTGCCAGTCATGTAAGATTGGAACCATTGCAGCAGACTACCGCAGACTCCCATGCGTTCCAACTTGGCCACTGCGATTGCGTGGTTCAGCTTGTCGAAGGCAGCTGTCAAGTCGGTATAGATGGCGTCAGTCTGGCATCCCTCCGAGAAGCCATCGATGACATGCGATGTGAAGACAAGCAGGTTCGTTGTTGTGGAGCGTCCGGGCATGAATCCATGCTGATCGTTGCTTATTAGTTCCTTAAAATGGAACAACATAGACGGCAGAACTACGAGTTCAAACATTTTTGACGTGGCGCATAGGCTGGAAATTCCCCTGTAGTTGTCAATATTCGATTTGTCTCCTTTCTTATGTATTCTTCTTCTTTAATGGCACTAACGTTCCTAGAGGAACTTCGCCGTCTCAACGTAGAATTACTTGCGCCATTTTTATTAGTATTTAGTTGAGATTTCTATGCCAACTGATACGCCTTGAATGCATTCTGAGTGGCAAGCTCTAGAATACGCGTGATCACAGTGCAAGTCGGAGGAAATTTCTTTGACGAAAAATTCCCCCGACCAGAACGGGAACCGAACCCGTACACCCGGCATGTTAGTTATGACGCTAACCACTCGGCCACGGGAGCACTCCTTTCTTATGTACCGGGAACATATACGCAGTTTTCCAAAGGATCGGGAATTTTCCACTAGACAACGAAAGGCCAAATAAGTGGCGGAGCGGGGCGAGCAGCGGTTGGGCACACTTCTTTAGTATGAATGAGGGTATCCCATCGGGGCCCGCTGACCTTGATGACTTCAATTTGGCCACAGCCTTGAGGATACACTCATCGTTTACGAGAATTCGGCTCAACAAAATCTCATTAACCGGAACATTTCTGGCGGCTGTCGATACTTCATCGGGTGATAGCGTGGCATTATCAAACATTCCCGAGAATTTGAGTGCGAAAAGTCGTCGAATCTCTTCAGTATCAGTCGCAACTGTATCTTTGTAGAACATTGATGAGGGCATGCCGCTTTCCTTTCATTGATCGTTGACATATTTCCAGAAGGCTTTCGGGTTTGATTTCAGCTTTTGCTGGATGCGAGTCTGATGTTTGATAAAGCTGCGTCTACTTTTTAACTTATAAATTTGGTTCAGTCTACGGTAGTGTTCTCTAAGCGATAACACAATGTGATTCGCCGAGAGACGTGTTCTAGCCCTGGTATACTGACTGAGTGCTGCTCTCTTTAAGGTCTTCATTTTTCTAAGCTCATTTGTCATCCACGGAACTCGATTATCGGGAGAATACTGTTTCGGAACATGCCTGTCGATCACATAACCGAGAATATGTGAATATGTCTGCACTGCGAGGTCAATATCATCCTTGTCAAGAACAGTATTCCAATCAACACTCGATAATACTGCACACATGCTTTCGATGTCAGCTTTGAAGAAATTATAGTTGACGGGAACAGTAGTTGATTCGAAAGTAGTGAGTGTTTTCGTGTTAAGGGATAGCAGCAGAGGAGGATGATAAGGGACGTGTTTCACAAGTGGCGCGGGAGCCTCGGATATGACTGGGGCATGATCATGTTGTGAAACGAAACAGAGGTCCAACATGCGACCGTTCTCATTTTCGATGTTATTGATTTGACGAAGTGTGGCTGCGCTATACGTATCAAGCAAATTAGAGATGATGGCGGGATGGGTCGTTAGCGATGGATCAGCGTACAGAAAACCATCGCGAAGTGGACGCCATTTGATTCCAGGTAGATTAAAATCGCCGAGGATAACAATATCGTCGCAAGTGGAAATGCTCGATAGTACTGAGGATACTGAATGGGAATGCTTTTCAATCAGGGCTGTGTCTCGAATACGGTTCGGAGGAATGTAGACGACACAAAGTTACAGCTCACGGTCACATAATGCCAGGGAAATCCAGACTTGTTCCACACCAGTCCAGTTATTGTTGTCGAGCATCAGCGCCTTCCAGTTTCGGCGAACTGCGATAGCAACGCCTCCTCCTGACGTCTTCCGGCTGTTTAATGGACTACGGTCAGCTCGGAAGACATCATAGCCTGGGCCAAACTCTTGATGCGAATGGGTGCGATCGTCCAACCAAGTCTCAGTGAGGACGATGATATCGTAGACTTCACACGAACACGCGAAACGGTAGTCGGCAATGCACGAGTTTGTACCTCCTACGTTCTGGTAATACATACAGAGCATATTTTCTGCTGAGATCGGACGACTTTGGGATGGTGTAGAACTGGAAACCGAAGAGATATCAGGCATCGGAAGATCTTCAGAATTCGTGTACTCGCCTGCAAGTGGGATTTGGAAGACCCCCTCTCGACTTATGACCACAGGTTCGGGACGACTGTGTTGGCTGCTGGCTGGAAGCGCGACTGGGTCGAAGCGGTCGGGGGCTTCCATGGTATATTGTTGTGGGCGTCCCAGATGAGATTTGCTAGGCACTATACGATGTGTGCGTGGTGCAGATATTTCGCCAGAATGTTGACAACTGCTGGAAGCGGAATGGCGATCAGGAATTGACAGTTCATTATGACAAATGTACTTGCCTGAAAGAGCGAATTGGAGGGCCTCGGCTATAGATTCGACAGCAGGGCCGCTACGGCTGAGATGAACGTTGGCAGCAAGTGGCCGGACTGTGACGATCAGAGCAGAGGCCTCCACAGAGCTTTCAAATGTGCGTCGCGGTATCCTCAGTCCATCATTACAGTTTCTTCTATGTGCTGATTCGGTGTCAGTTGAGGTTTCCAAAAATTTGCACCGGTTCGATTGTCTTGGAATTCGCGGTAATAAATTCCTCTCGGCCAGGTCGAAGAAGATAGAGCTTTGGCTTTGACGTCAACATTTAATCCGATTTTGAAGGAGATGAACGATAGAGTGCTCACGTCGCGCCCTTTACCCACAAGACGAACAACTTCAACGTCGTCAGTACCTAGGCGACGTGAAGCAAGAATTCGCACTTGCTCTGTAGTAACATCGGGTGAGATACGAGAGAGATACAGCCAAAATTTTTGACTGGGAACAGTAACAGCGAAATTTCCAAGCGACGGTGACAGCGATTCGGAAGTGCCAATTAAGAGTGGTTGAGCTTGTGGCTTATTAGCACTGGACTTTCCGAAGAGTCGGCGGCGGCGAGTAGTAACAATCCCAGATGCAGGACGCTTGGCTGATCTAGGTGTCATCGAGCTGGAATTGAATAAAGCTGCGAAGTTTGATTTGATTTCCTTCTTCATCTCCCAGAGTATCTCTTGTTTCATGCGTTCTACTATCTCGTTGTGCGCAGAAATTACTTCCTCTTGGTCAGATTCGTAAGCCGCACGTACTGCAACCCTCACGCGCATGTTATTCATGAGAGACGTTCACGACTTGCACATCCAGAATATCTGATGATTCTTGCGGATTGCGTCGAATGCGGATGAGGGGATACCACAGCAGGAAAGATGGAATTCCGCTTTGCAAAATCCGCGACAAGTTCTACGCATAGTTGTCCCATGTTACTTTTTGACAATTTTCACTTTTCACGATGTTTTTATGCCTAATCTTCTGGTAAAAACACAAAAAAAGTTATTGTTTGTTTCCAGCTTTTAAAAAAACAACACCAAGCTCAATTGCCCCATGTTGATATTCTAGGCATAACAGTCTCGCCATGTGTTTTTTGTAGATCTATAATAAATAAATCGGTTCAAGTACAACAATTAAATGCCACGCTTTCAGCAGGGGTAATACACTCATTTCTGGTTTGGAAGAACGAACTAATTCTCGAAAAAATTAAAAAGGTGTACACCTTGTTAGTGAAAGCATAATAACAATGAGATTTATATTCTGCAAAGGTGTTGCAGATCACTATCTTTTTCATAAAACGATGTTTTCATGCATAATCTTTCAGAAAACCGGGAATAAGTGATAGTCGCTAGGGGCGAGGTCTGGGGAGTAAGGAGGATGCTCGAACACAGTCCATTTGAATTATTTCAATAACTCTTGAGTTACGCGAGCAGAATGGGGCCGCGCATTATCGTGGATGAGGAACACTCCTTTCGTCTATAAATCTGGCCTTTTGTTCTTAATCGCGATTCTTAATCGGTCCAAAACTTCACAATAGTATGGTGATGAAACAGGCGTTCGGCGGTCAACGATTCGAGAACACTGAAGAAATTCGTGGCGCAGTTACATCGTACTTCAAAAAGTTGGACGCTACGCACTTCGCGCTCAGAATAGGAAAAACTCGTGCCACGCTATGAATAATGCCGTAAAAACGTAGATTACAAAAATAGAAAGGAGAGGAGGTCCCATAAAAATAATGCACATATTTAAACCAAACATAGTCCAACCAAACATGACAATTGGACATTTTCGGAAAACGCTGAAGGCAAATGGGAAAATTCGAAAAATTGTGTGTTCTACATGTGTTCTACAATTACATAATGACAAGCGTTGTTAGTCCATTTGATGTTTGCGGTAACGAAATTGATCTTCGTGGAAATGGATTTTAATGTGATAAATCGCACTTCTATATCTTCTTCTATAAAAATGGATCGCCGAATGTGTTGATAAGAGCAAAACTCTAGAAAGGAATTGTTCGATTTGGGGCTGTATTCATTCTATCATATTTTCTGTATCAAACATTTATTCCGTGTAACGGAGAAGCATGTTATTTGCAAGTGAATGAAAAATCTTGCACGAGAATTGTGTCTGAAAATAATCTGATATTATAATGTCGAGTTTTGGTACAAGTACTGAAATTTATAGTAAAAAATTATTTTAAAAGGTAGATTAGAAGATCAATCAATGAACAGAATGAACTGCGATTTGACCTATGAACGTGCGCTTAGTAAGAAATCGTGGATGTGATAACGAAAAATAAATTTTGGGCGGGACGAAGTTTGCCGGGTCAGCTAGTTGAATTAATAAATAGTGAAACTATATGTATATATCTTAGAGTGCCAATGGATGTGTGAGAAAAAAGTGACCCTCTAATTTTCAAAGCGAACTTGATTAAAAATGGTGATTCACACGAAAAACTACCCTATGCAAAATATCAGCTCAATCGGACTTCATTTACTAGTTTCGCACAGTGGTCAAAGTCTGATTTTTTTGAAAACAAAAAAATCACCCAAGAGGGAGTAAATGAAATCGGAGTTTTCAAAAAAAATTTTTTGATGACAAATCAAAAAAAAAAATTGTTAAAAATCGACGCTCTGGGACTTTGTCGTTTTTTTTCGAAATACGAGGCAAAACGTATGGTTTAGAGTGCCAATGAAAATCTGTTCTTCATCGCAAAACATTAGACCCGTATTTTTTTTATTTTTTTCAGTAGGGTGACCATTTACATTTTAGGGTTGTCCGAAAAATCAACTTTTTCCTCTTTTTTTTTTTTTTTTTCCAAAAATGACTTTTTTCAAAAATTCCTAACTTTTCACCTACTAGACCGATTCAGATGATCGACATATCAAATTAAACCCAATCACCTGGTCTTTCTACACTACGTTCAAACTACACCTGCAGAAAATTCAAATTCTATTCTCGTTATTATTGATTGTATTCGTTTTTTATTGTTTTCATAGTTTTCATAGTCAAGAGCGCTATATTGTTTTATTTATTTTTTTCTGAAAAGCTGAGGATTTTTCACATTACATATTAGGCTGTCAAAAAAGTCCTGCGGTATTTTTTTGAATTTTCATTTGTTCATAAAATAGTTACAATCATCTGTTTTAAGTCAAATATGCGCCGTTTTGTTCGAAGACTTGTTCCCAACGAGATGCCAACTTCATAATACCCCTGTTATAGAAGCTCGCTTCCTTACTGGCAAAAAACTCGGATAGCCAATTTTCACAGGCCTCTTTTGTGGCTAACTTCTGACTACCTAGCTCGTTCGCCATGGACAAAAACAGCTGGTAGTCACTTGGTGCAAGGTCCGGATTATACGGCGGATGCGAAAGAACCTCCCATCCGAGCTCCCGGAGCTTCTGGCGCGTCCCCAAAGAAGTGTGTGGCCTGGCGTTGTCCTGATGGAAGACAATGCGGCCTCTGTTTATCAAAGATGGCCTCTTCTTCATGAGTGCTACCTTCAAGCGGTCCAGTTGTTGGCAGTACAGGTCCGAATTGAGCGTTTGGCCATAGGGAAGCAGCTCATAATAGATTATTCCTTGACAATCCCACCAAACACACAGCAGAACCTTCCTGGCCGTTAATGAGGGCTTGGCCACCGTCTGAGCCGCTTCAGCGGGCTTCGACCACGACCGTTTGCGCTTCACGTTGTCGTAAGTGACCCACTTTTCATCGCCATTCTCCATCCGCTTCAGAAACGGGTCGATTTTGTTGCGATTCAGTAGCGATTCACATGCGTCGATACGGTCAAAGATGTTTTTTTTGCGTCAACGTGTGTGGCACCCATACATCGAGCTTCTTTGTGAATCCAAGCTTCTTCAAATGATTAATAACGGTTTGATGACTTATCCCCAGCTCTTGGCCGATGCTACGGCTGCTACTATGCCGGTCTTTCTCGGCTAATTCAGCGATTTTGTCGCAATTTTCGACGACAGGCCTTCCGGAGCGTGGCGCATCTTCGACGACCACTACACCAGAACGAAAACGTTGAAACCATCGTTGCGCGGTGGAAATGGAAACTGTATCGGGTCCATAAACTGCACAAATTTTATTGGCTAATTTATAACTCACGAACGACTTAACCAAACAAAACACTGTCGAGGACTATATTATAGCGCGCAAAAATACCTTTCCAACAAGCTATATTATGACTCGATACAATGAATACAACTAGAACTACGCGCTTACAACGGCACCTCGCGGAAATACCGCAGAACTTTTTTGACAGCCTAATATTATTATAACTATAACTATAACTATAACTATAACTATAACTATAACTATAACTATAACTATAACTATAACTATAACTATAACTATAACTATAACTATAACTATAACTATAACTATAACTATAACTATAACTATAACTATAACTATAACTATAACTATAACTATAACTATAACTATAACTATAACTATAACTATAACTATAACTATAACTATAACTATAACTATAACTATAACTATAACTATAACTATAACTATAACTATAACTATAACTATAACTATAACTATAACTATAACTATAACTATAACTATAACTATAACTATAACTATAACTATAACTATAACTATAACTATAACTATAACTATAACTATAACTATAACTATAACTATAACTATAACTATAACTATAACTATAACTATAACTATAACTATAACTATAACTATAACTATAACTATAACTATAACTATAACTATAACTATAACTATAACTATAACTATAACTATAACTATAACTATAACTATAACTATAACTATAACTATAACTATAACTATAACTATAAATATAACTATAACTATAACTATAACTATAACTATAACTATAACTATAACTATAACTATAACTATAACTATAACTATAACTATAACTATAACTTTTTTTTTTTTTTTGGCAGACTTATCTCACTTCTTAACTAGGCGAACCTAGCCAGAAATTTCACCTGCCCCCGGGCTTCTGAATGCCAAAAGGGGACTAGGCTCTGCGGAATGCACGTATCTGCATGCTCGTGCTGTTTCACTCCTGACCGAGAAATTGTCGGACAATCGCGCAGGTGCTAAGGATGACCGACTTTTGGATGCCGGCCAATTCCTTCTCCATGTTCAACACCTTTAGCGCTTCCAGAAGTGTCTTCGGGATAATTCCAGTTCCAGAGAGAACGACTGGAACAATTCTTGGGACCTCCCTTAGCCCCCACAGTTCCTTGAGCTCCACGGCCAATGGTCGGTACTTGCAGATTTTGCGACCGTGGGTCTCCTCCAGATTCTGATTCAGTGGAATAGCGACATCGATGATGGTGACTTTGCGGTCGCTCTTGTCGTAAACCATTATATCTGGGCGGTTGTGGTGGATCGAGAGGTCGGTCAGAACAGTGCGATCCCAGTACAGCTTGAAACGGTCATTTTCCAGGACAGGTGCAGGCAGGTACCGGTAGTTTGGTACGTTGTCTTCCAGTAGAGCACATTGGAGCGCCAGTTGTCGATGAACAATACGGGCCACGTTGTTGTGGCGCTCGGTGTAGGCTGCGTTGGCCAAAACGGGACAGCCTCCCATAATGTGTTCTATGTTTTCACCTGGTTGATGGCACATCCGGCAAATGTCATCAACGTCTTGATGCCAGACGTACCGCCTGCAGTTTCTCGTCGGCATTATCCTGTCCTGGATGGCTATCATGTCGGCTTCTACTACTGAAGAGAGTTCACCACGCGTTAGCCACAGATTAGATGCGGCCTTGTCGACGTGTGGCCGATCCAGTTGATGAGGGTGGGCACCATGCACTGCCTTCTGCTTCCAAGCTGCAATCTTCTCCTCCACTGTCTGCAGATTGCAGTTGAGTTGGTACTCCGCTTGCGCCAAGTGCAGTGCGCTGTATCCTCTGTCGGCGGCGCAGACAGTCCGGTATAGCGCGTTTTGGTTGGCGCGTTCTGCGAAGTACTCGCGCAGTTGTCGTACCTGGGCAACACACAGTGCAGATATGTCGACTATTCCAAGTCCCCCTTCTTTGCGTGGCAGTGAAACTCTCTCCAGTGCCGATTGAGGATGGTGCATTCCGGCCTCTTTAAATGCTTTCCTCATCCTCCTCTCAAGGTCCTCTAGGTCAGTTTTGCTCCATTTGACTACACCAAAACTGAAGGTCAGCAGGGGAACCGCGAATGTGTTGATCGCGCGTACCTTGTTCCCCGCGTTGAGGAAAGTCCTCAGGACACAGTTCACTCGACTCAAGAACTTGTCTCGCAGCTCCGTCTTGATGTCGGAGTGGCGAATCCCGGTGAGCTGTCGGAATCCAAGATATTTATAGGATTCGCCACGAACCATGTCTCTTATGAACTCGCCGGCATAGACCTCGTAACCTCCGGATTCGGTAAGCTGCCCAATTCAGCATATGGACACAGCGGCACTTGTCAAGGCCGAACTCCATGCAGATGTCCCTGCTTATGTCTTCGACAACCCGGATAGCTACACCTAGACGCTGACGTGAATCAGCGTAGACCTTGAGATCATCCATGTAGAAGGTATGGGTCACTTCTTCGTGGGCGCCGTCGCCATACCTTATTTTATAGCCATGACCGTTTCTATTGAGCGTCCTACTGAGGGGGTTCAGTGCCAGACAAAACCAAAGCGGGCTGAAAGAGTCGCCTTGGAATATCCCCCTCTTTATCTGCAGCGTTCTAGACTGCAACACATTTTCCCCATCACTGAGGTGCAGAGACGTACTCCACTGCCTCATCGCATGCTGCAGGAACCTAACGACGACGGGATCAATTTTGTAGAGCTCCAATACCCGGACGAGAAACGAGTGAGGTATGGAGTCATAAGCCTTCCTGTAATCGATGTAGGCCATACTTAGGTTCCGCTGGTTATATACCGCCTGGCCGACTATGGCTGCGTCGATGATGGCCTGGTCTTTGCAGCCATGCGTATTTTTCCTGCATCCTTTCTGCTCTTCTGCGATGATGTGATGCTGTTCGCAGTGAGCAGAAACTTTGGCGGTAATTATGCTGCTCAGTATTTTGTACAGACTCGATAGGCACGTTATCGGCCTGTACTTTGATGGGTTCAATGTGTTGCTGTCTTTCGGGAGGAGGAAGGTGACGCCACGGGTGGCGAATTCAGGAAGGTTGTGTGGGTCACGTAGCACCTTGTTGAAGCACTCAGCTATCTTTGGATGTGCGACGGTCAGCTTCTTGTCCATTTTTTTTTTTTTTTTTTTTTTTTTTGGCAGACTTATCTCACTTCTTAACTAGGCGAACCTAGCCAGAATTTTCACCTGCCCCCGGGCTTCTGAATGCCAAAGGGGGACTAGGCTCTGCGGAATGCACGTATCTGCATGCTCGTGCTGTTTCAGTCCTGACCGAGAAATTGTCGCATGTGGCATTTTTTTTTTTTTGGCAGACTTATCTCACTTCTTAACTAGGCGAACCTAGCCAGAATTTTCACCTGCCCCCGGGCTTCTGAATGCCAAAGGGGGACTAGGCTCTGCGGAATGCACGTATCTGCATGCTCGTGCTGTTTCAGTCCTGACCGAGAAATTGTCGGACAATCGCGCAGGTGCTAAGGATGACCGACTTTTGGATGCCGGCCAATTCCTTCTCCATGTTCAACACCTTTAGCGCTTCCAGAAGTGTCTTCGGGATAATTCCAGTTCCAGAGAGAACGACTGGAACAATTCTTGGGACCTCCCTTAGCCCCCACAGTTCCTTGAGCTCCACGGCCAATGGTCGGTACTTGCAGATTTTGCGACCGTGGGTCTCCTCCAGATTCTGATTCAGTGGAATAGCGACATCGATGATGGTGACTTTGCGGTCGCTCTTGTCGTAAACCATTATATCTGGGCGGTTGTGGTGGATCGAGAGGTCGGTCAGAACAGTGCGATCCCAGTACAGCTTGAAACGGTCATTTTCCAGGACAGGTGCAGGCAGGTACCGGTAGTTTGGTACGTTGTCTTCCAGTAGAGCACATTGGAGCGCCAGTTGTCGATGAACAATACGGGCCACGTTGTTGTGGCGCTCGGTGTAGGCTGCGTTGGCCAAAACGGGACAGCCTCCCATAATGTGCTCTATGTTTTCACCTGGTTGATGGCACATCCGGCAAATGTCATCAACGTCTTGATGCCAGACGTACCGCCTGCAGTTTCTCGTCGGCATTATCCTGTCCTGGATGGCTATCATGTCGGCTTCTACTACTGAAGAGAGTTCACCACGCGTTAGCCACAGATTAGATGCGGCCTTGTCGACGTGTGGCCGGTCCAGTTGATGGGGGTGGGCACCATGCACTGCCTTCTGTTTCCAAGCTGCAATCTTCTCCTCCTCTGTCTGCAGATTGCAGTTGAGTTGGTACTCCGCTTGCGCCAAGTGCAGTGCGCTGTATCCTCTGTCGGCGGCGCAGACAGCCCGGTATAGCGCGTTTTGGTTGGCGCGTTCTGCGAAGTACTCGCGCAGTTGTCGTACCTGGGCAACACACAGTGCAGATATGTCGACTATTCCAAGTCCCCCTTCTTTGCGTGGCAGTGAAACTCTCTCCAGTGCCGATTGAGGATGGTGCATTCCGGCCTCTTTAAATGCTTTCCTCATCCTCCTCTCAAGGTCCTCTAGGTCAGTTTTGCTCCATTTGACTACACCAAAACTGAAGGTCAGCAGGGGAACCGCGAATGTGTTGATCGCGCGTACCTTGTTCCCCGCGTTGAGGAAAGTCCTCAGGACACAGTTCACTCGACTCAAGAACTTGTCTCGCAGCTCCGTCTTGATGTCGGAGTGGCGAATTCCGGTGAGCTGTCGGAATCCAAGATATTTATAGGATTCGCCACAAACCATGTCTCTTATGAACTCGCCGTCATAGACCTCGTAACCTCCGGATTCGGTAAGCTGCCCTTTCAGCAGATGGACACAGCGGCACTTGTCGAGGCCGAACTCCATGCAGATGTCCCTGCTTATGTCTTCGACAACCCGGATAGCTACACCTAGACGCTGACGTGAATCAGCGTAGACCTTGAGATCATCCATGTAGAAGGTATGGGTCACTTCTTCGTGGGCGCCGTCGCCATACCTTATTTTATAGCCATGACCGTTTCTATTGAGCGTCCTTCTGAGGGGGTTCAGTGCCAGACAAAACCAAAGCGGGCTGAAAGAGTCGCCTTGGAATATCCCCCTCTTTATCTGCAGCGTTCTAGACTGCAACACATTTTCCCCATCACTGAGGTGCAGAGACGTACTCCACTGCCTCATCGCATGCTGCAGGAACCTAACGACGACGGGATCAATTTTGTAGAGCTCCAATACCCGGACGAGAAACGAGTGAGGTATGGAGTCATAAGCCTTCCTGTAATCGATGTAGGCCATACTTAGGTTCCGCTGGTTATATACCGCCTGGCCGACTATGGCTGCGTCGATGATGGCCTGGTCTTTGCAGCCATGCGTATTTTTCCTGCATCCTTTCTGCTCTTCTGCGATGATGTGATGCTGTTCGCAGTGAGCAGAAACTTTGGCGGTAATTATGCTGCTCAGTATTTTGTACAGACTCGATAGGCACGTTATCGGTCTGTACTTTGATGGGTTCAATGTGTTGCTGTCTTTCGGGAGGAGGAAGGTGACGCCACGGGTGGCGAATTCAGGAAGGTTGTGTGGGTCACGTAGCACCTTGTTGAAGCACTCAGCTATCTTTGGATGTGCAACGGTCAGCGTCTTGTGCCAAAAGTTCTGGACACCATCGGGGCCCGGTGCTGCCCAGTTCCTCAGGTACCGCGAGGCTTCGCGGACATCGTTCTCTCCGACGATGATAGCTGGCATCTCTCCAATTTCACCACAACTCTCCTCCTCCCGTCTTAACCACATTTGCCCGTCGCGATGTTCTACTGGGGTCTCCCAGATACCAGCCCAGAAGTTCGTCACATCGCTAATATCTGGCAAACCTTCGCGGTAGTCGGGCTTCTCGTCGCTAATGTGGTCGTAGAACGCTTTCTCGTTATCTCTGAACATCCTATTTTGTTCCTGGCGCTTTGCAGAGTCAGAGTAACGTTTCAGCCGTTTTGTAAGGACGCTCAATTGCTGTACCAGTGTGTCGAGTTTTTCCGTCAGCTGGTGAGCTCCCAGCTGGCGAAGTTCAGTAGGCCGCACGATCACAGCAACTTGGCGACATAATTTCGCCGATCTGCTGCCTCTTTTGTACGCCATCAGTCTTCCAATTGCGGCGCGCTTGTTTAGGATCCGTTGCTCCAATCTCCTTCGCCATGGAGGCTCACGCCTTTCACGGAGATGTTGGAGCAGTCTGCCTCTTGGCCTAATACGGTATCCTAAACTTTTGGCGGTCGCCACAGCAGCACAGTAAACTTTCAGTTGCAGCTCCTCCATGTTCTCAGCATCAACCAAGTGCAGCGGAAGAACGTGCTCGTTCATGAGCTTTACTGCACTTGTCAGCCTGCGGGAATGCTGCAACTGCGGGAATGCTA
Source organism: Toxorhynchites rutilus septentrionalis (assembly GCF_029784135.1). Classification (NCBI taxonomy): domain Eukaryota; kingdom Metazoa; phylum Arthropoda; class Insecta; order Diptera; family Culicidae; genus Toxorhynchites; species Toxorhynchites rutilus. The sequence goes on from NC_073746.1 coordinate 170,599,949, forward strand.
CGCCTCGCGTTCATCGCATTTTGGTCAAGCCTCCCGACGAACTCTGGATACGCTTCCTCGAACATTGTTAGTATTCGAGGGCGACCGCTCATGTCCGTCTCCAAAGCAGTGCAGATGTAATAGGCGCGGATCACGAATTCGTTCATTTCGTGTGTCCACATGATCCGTCGCCTAGTAGTACCCACAAGTGTGGACGACTGTCGTCTGACAGTCGCAACACGCCTCGTAGGCGCAGCGTTTCGTTGGTGATGTCGATGGCTGCTGTTTCCGTGTGGCGGTAGCTCTTCGGGTTGAACCCGGCTGGTGGCCCGCTCTTGCACCTCGCCCTCCAGCCGCTGGCCGCTCGCTCTTACTCCCGTTCCAGGACCAGCTCCAGTTCGGGGACCCTCCTCGGGCGATCGCATTCTAAGTATTCTTCGTGAACGTAGCTCCATTTTCTGGGTGTATCTCCTTTGCCCGGGAGACAGCGGGTTGGCAAGGCCTCCATGACCCGGGAGGCCTTCCCCGGGAGAGATATAGCGCTCTGACTCGCTCGCACCCCCTCACTTAGCCACTTTCGACACCCGTTCTCGGAGCCAAGACCAGGTGTGTGTTTCCAGTTCACGCCCGATCTAAAAATGTCGTCATATGATCTTCGTGGAGGCGTGAGATAGGAACATTTGAGACCAACGGGCAGGCTCCTACCCTAGTGTTGATCCCCATTTGAGAATTTTTTTTTTTTTTTTTTTATAGAGGTGAGGAACGCTCTACCAGCCTTATCTGGGAAGGGTTAACCCAGACGTCGAGTGGGGATCGCACCCACAAAAACCAAGCCCTCTACTCGTTGCCTTATTCCCCCTGGGACCACATCTAAGCGACTACTTCAGGGGGCGGCTGTGCTCATGCACTCTTCGAGTTTTCAACGCTGACTAGCGTTGTCCTTCCCTTTTTCTCAACATTTTTTCTCTCTATTCGCTTTTCATTCCACTGCGCTTATGTCCTCTTCGCAGGCATCCATTTACCCGTCGAGACGTGTACCGATTAGGAATTGCCCTCCAACTTGACGAGCAACCCGTCACAGTCACCCTCGCGGGATTTCTCACCTGTCGAGACGTGCACCGATTAGGAAGCGCCCTCCAACTTGACGCGCGCCCCGTCACAATCACCCTCGCAGGATTTCTCTTCCCAGCGGAGTGCCGATTAGGTAGTGCCCTCCTACATGACGCGCACTCCGTCACAGCTACTCTCGTGGGGTATACACCATTTTGATCACGGCTTCATCCTTCGCGGTGTTTCTCCATCCAGGCCACGATCAGGCGTTGCCAGGCAGGCATTTTTGCTGTTCTCCGCGGCAGTATCCGGTTACCTGTCGAGACGTGCACCGATTAGGAAGCGCCCTCCAACTTGACGCGCGCCTCGTCACAGTCACCCTCGCAGGATTTCACTCCCAGCGGAGCGCCGATTAGGTAGTGCCCTCCAACATGACGCGCACTCCGTCACAGCTACTCTCGTGGGGTATGCACCATTTTGATCATGGTTTCATCCTTGATGCTCGCTCCTTCGAAACGTTCGCAGTGTTTCTCCATCCAGGTCACGATCAGGCGTTGCCAGGCAGGCATTTTTGCTCTTCTCCGTGGCAGTATCCGGTTACCTGTTGAGACGTGCACCGATTAGGAAGCGCCCTCCAACTTGACGCGCGCCCCGTCACAGTCACCCTCGCAGGATTTCTCTTCCCAGCGGAGCGCCGATTAGGTAGTGCCCTCCAACATGACGCGCACTCCGTCACGGCGGCTCTCGGGGGGGACTATCCGGTACTACAGCCGTCTCGATTATTCATCTCTTATGGTCAGGCGTTATCCGCATGCTGGTCGGTCCTCCACTTCCGCTGTAGCTCGGACATGATATGTACGATTGCACTGTTTACTGCGTTCCAGGTGCCCTCGTCACGACACATTTCCTCCACGATGTTCCCAGCATGAAGGGTAGGCAGCCCCTCACGCACTGTGGTGAATCTGGGACACTCGAATACGATGTGTTCCGGTGTTTCCTCCACATTTCCACACTCCGGACAAAGAGGCGATCTTGCGTGTCCGAACCGGTGCAGATACTGCCTGAAGCAGCCATGACCAGACAAAAACTGCGTTAGATGGAAATTTACCTCTCCGTGTTTCCTGTTCACCCAGCCCATTAGTGTCGGTATGAGCCTGTGCGTCCACCTGCCGTTTTGCGCGGCACTCCACTCTTGCTGCCACCTAGCCATCGACTCCGCCCTCATTAGCTTCCGGATTCCTCTGGTTCCCCTCCTCCTATAGCACTCGCTGTCCTCCGTCAAGATGATGTCTATGGGGACCAACCTGGCTATGACGTAGACCGCTTCTGTTGACACGGTTCTGTACGCACTCGCGACTCGCATCGCCATGAGCCGGTACGTACTATTCAGCCTCTTCGTGTTCCGCTGAGTTTCTAACGCCGCGATCCAGGCTGGACCACCGTAACGTAGTGTCGATGAGGAGACACTAGCCAAGAGGTGCCTCTTGCTGCTGCTTGGGCCAAAGTTGTTGGGCATGATTCGTGTCAGTGCATTGATTGCCTTCGTTGCTTTTTTACAAGCGTAGTCGACGTGACTGTTGAAGTTCAGTCGATCGTCGATCTGCACCCCCAGGTATTTTAGGTCTCGCTTCGAGGTTATCGAGTGCTCTCCAATTGTGATTTCTGCACGTTGCACCGCCCTGCGGTTGCTGACAATCAGCATTTCCGTCTTGTGGTGGGCTATCTGCAGTTTCACACTTTGCATCCACCTTCCGATCATGTCTATCGACTCGGTCGCGAGCATTTCGACCCGTTCCAAAGATTCCCCTGTCGCGAGAATAACGATGTCATCCGCGAAGCCAATGATCTCCACACCTCTGGGCAGATTCAGTTTTAGTACACCATCGTACATACTGTTCCAGAGCGATGGGCCCAGGATAGAGCCCTGCGGAACTCCCGCCGTAGTTTTAATCTGCGCCTGGCCCGTGTTTGTCTCGTACACCAGCACACGGTTCTCGAAGTAGCTTCTCAGTATTCTACATAGGTAGTCTGGGACTTTCATCGTGTGGAGCGCAGTCGCGATGGCCTCCCAGCTGGCACTATTGAACGCGTTCTTAACGTCGATCGTTATCACTGCGCAGTATCGATTTCCTCTGAGCTTCTGTTTGGATGCTATGTTGGCTCTTTCGACCACTATGCGAATGGCATCTACCGTGGATCTCCCTTTCCGAAATCCGAATTGATTATCGGACAGTCCACGAACTCCCTCCGTGCATTCCGTCAGCCTATTAAGGATGATTCTCTCCAAAAGTTTCCCAAGAGTGTCCAACAGGCATATGGGTCTATACGATGCTGGACCACCCGGCGTCTTTCCTGGCTTGGGCAGTAGTACTAGCTGTTGTACCTTCCATCGATCCGGAAAGTAGCATTCGTCTAGACACTTCTGCATGGCTGTCCTGAACATATCAGGGAATGCTAGGACTGCCGCTTTCAAAGCTACGTTGGGGATTCCATCTGGGCCAGGCGCTTTCTTCGTTTTTAGGCGTTTGATAGCTGCAACTAGCTCATCGTTCGTCACATCTCTGCGTTCGATGCTATCCTCATCCTCTCCATATGGCGTGGGTGGCCAGGTCGTTGGGTCGTGCTGCGGAAATAACCCTTCCACGATAATTTTTAATTTTTCGGGACACATTTCGGAAGGTGTCGTTGGGCCCCTGAGCTTCGCCATCACCATTCGGTAAGCATTGCCCCATGGATTGACGTCCACGTCCCGACATAACTCCCTGAAGCAATTAGATTTGCTCCGCTTAATCGCCCGTTTAAGAGTGGATCTAGCCTCTCTGAATTCCACTCTCCGCTCTTCTCTGGTGTCTATGCTTGACCGTTGGAAACGTCTTCTGGCGCTAAGGCAGTTGGCCCGAAGCACGCCAAGTGCCTCGCTCCACCAATAGGCTGGAGGTCGCTTATACCTGGGTTCCCTTTTTCTTGGCATTGTTATATCACATGCTGTTGCTAGCGTTTCCGTCAGTTCATCCGCGTTCATGTTCAAGACGTCGCTTTCCACGCGTAGTGCTTCGATGAAAAGGTCCTTGTCAAAGGTTTTTGTCTTCCACCTGCTATAACTATAACTATAACTATAACTATAACTATAACTATAACTATAACTATAACTATAACTATAACTATAACTATAACTATAACTATAACTATAACTATAACTATAACTATAACTATAACTATAACTATAACTATAACTATAACTATAACTATAACTATAACTATAACTATAACTATAACTATAACTATAACTATAACTATAACTATAACTATAACTATAACTATAACTATAACTATAACTATAACTATAACTATAACTATAACTATAACTATAACTATAACTATAACTATAACTATAACTATAACTATAACTATAACTATAACTATAACTATAACTATAACTATAACTATTACTATTACTATTACTATTACTATTACTATTACTATTACTATTACTATTACTATTACTATTACTATTACTATTACTATTACTATTACTATTACTATTACTATTACTATTACTATTACTATTACTATTACTATTACTATTACTATTACTATTACTATTACTATTACTATTACTATTACTATTACTATTACTATTACTATTACTATTACTATTACTATTACTATTACTATTACTATTACTATTACTATTACTATTACTATTACTATTACTATTACTATTACTATTACTATTACTATTCAAAGTTATTGATATGTCTTTCCAAAAAATACGCTCTTTTCATTCACTTCTCATTCTTTTTGGGGCAAACATAAAAAATGTTTGTTGACGGCATTTGAAAGAACATGCTTCACTCTATATAATTTGGGATTTCCAAAACTATGTCATTTTTTATATTTGAGTACATAATAAAAATTATTAAAAATTGAAATCATGAGTTTTTGGGCGAAAAAGCATCAATAACTTTAAGTAAGTTTTGAGATACTCAAAAGTCGTCAACAAACATTTTTTATGATTGCCCCAAAAAGAAAGACAAGCGAATGAAGAGAGCGTTTTTTTTTGGAAAGAAATATAAATAACTTTGAGTAGGATTGATATATTGACAAGTTCTGCATCGCAAAATATTTGTCTTAGTAAGCTTCAAAAGTGTTCTGAAAAGAGTTGGCATTCAAAATTTGAAATATAAAAGTTAGAGCAAAAAAAAAGTTTTTTTTTCATGGTTACTCTAACACAACTTAGGATAAAAGCACTATATCAGTTATTGCAAGAGATAGAAGAAAAACTTCACCCTATTCTAAAAAAATTTCTTAAATAACTGGGGCTATGTTTATCTCTATCAATAAAGATAAGAAAGTTAGATTTTTTATTTCATCGTAAATTTTGGTCACCCTATTTTTGACAACATCAAAATTAGCGCTCTATTATATGCAACAACTTTGTCAAAGGCCATTTTTGTCTAGAGAATTACTGTCGAGCTCTGAATGCTAATTTCCACTTAAATGACCAAATGCAAATATTCTGGGTCCCGTAAGAAATTAACCAGACACTACACCATCCCGGCCCGCTGCCCAATAAGACCAACAAATATATCCTATGAAGATCTGGTGGTGGTAGTCATATCAAACAAATTTTAGAAAATTTCCGGTTCGATTGGTATACAAATCGTTAAAATCTGTTCGCAGCAAAAATAGTTATAAACGTCAACTTTATTTCATAAAAACGTGACTTGTTTCCTGATTTGGCACCCTTAATGAAACACGTAGTTCTACGTAAAAAAAACACGGGTTTTATCCTTCTGCTCTGTGCACTATTCAAATTTCGTACTGCAGTTCATCTCTGTGCTCACAACTTCACTATTTGTCAAAAGGCACGAGAATTCTTCTTGAGTTCATCCACAGTGAACATTTTGTTTACATTCACTTCGGCCCCACTTCGGCTGTTCATCCGAGCGGCAGTGAAAAGGCAATCGTTTTTTCAGCTGCTTATCTCCACTTCGCACGAGATGCACTCCACAGCGAGCGACTCAGTTGGGTTCAACTCGTGTGCTAGGTTGGTTCGGCGTTTTGTAGCTTCGCGAGCTGTGATAATTCTTCCGGATCCGGTTTTCGGCTTTCGACTGAAGATGATGGTCGTTTGTTTCTGTGTGTTATCAGAGGAGATCTTTCCGTCGTGATCTCGTGTCGTGACTCGGAGGCATTGTTGTGGCTCGTTTGTTGGTTCGTTGGCACTCATCACAACAGACCAAAAGGGCCAAAAGAAGTGCAGTGCAGCGCAAAGTGCGGCCAAGAAAGTGGTTCTCCGCATGAAAAAGGAATGAAATTCAAATGAAGCATTCTCCGCTGCATCCGAGGAGTGTGAACAGAAGAACCGTTCCTCGGCACGACACACGATACTGTGTTTTATGCTAATTGAGTGGTGCCCACCATTGTTGGCCTATTCCGGTGCCGAGCGAATGAAGTGAGAATAATTTGAAAAAAAAGTGATTAAAGTGATAAACACTGCACAATTGACTGTGCATCTATGTGTAATGCTATCGGAACAGATCGATCATACCTGATTGATTGTGGTGTTATTATTGGTGTTGTTGCTGTTGCGGCTGGAAGGGAAGCTGCCTGAGTCGACTGAGAGTGAATGAGTTTAACTGCGCCACTAAAGTGTGAAACTGTTCCAATTTACATTCTGATTACGGTGTGCGGTGAACGGATTGGAATCCGATACTCGACAATAACATTGTGCGTTTTGTTATAAGAACAAACGAGTCGATAGCAAGGTTTGGAGGCAAATGAGATCACAACAGGAAGAAGCCGAGATTATTTATTGGAGCGGTCTGTAAACGGTAATTGTGTTTAATTGATGTATTTTGAAACGGTGATTGAATTATTGCATAACAATCGCATTTGATTATTTTAATAATCATCACACAAAACCAGAAACAAATAATTATCATTCTCAACCACGAATTCCAGTATCTTCAATGTTTAGAAGAGCCACAATGAAACAGGCTTTCGTGACTTGTTTTCTGACTTTCTCTCTTCACGTGTTCCTGGGGCGAACGGTTGGACTGAAAAGAAACTCGATGTGAAGATTTTTGTTCCTCACTGCCTTTTTTTATTAAGCTCTAATGACATATATTTTCGGTCATTTTGTGTGGCCTAGTTGGACAAGGTAGATTTTAATCGTCAACATCAAAGAAGCTAGGAAGTTGTTTCTCATCCGACTCTTTCGAACTCGAAGCCCAAAGAATCATTCGTGTTTGTGGGAGCTGGAGAAATTTTCTTTGAGATAATAATTTATCAGAATTTATTTTCGTAGCATCAAACAGAACCAGTAAGAAAAATAAATGAAAAACAAAACTGGAATTGCTGTGCCACAGACAGAAAATCGTGTTCCGATCGTGAAAAACAATCCTTAGAGTACTGTAATTTGAAAGCACTCAGAACTAGTTTTTTTTTAAAATTCTAGTACCTTTATTTTTTCTCTCGTTACGTTATATCGAAGCAAAACAAAATTTTTTTTTATTGATGCAAAACTGTTTATATTTACTCAAAAATGCGCAAAAACTAAATTTCTATCACCAAGCAGTATTTATAAACCTTTCATATGCCCATTTAAGATAATTTTCGTAGACAAACATGTTTTTAGTAGTTTTAAGTAGAGAAAAGGTCTGAAAAACTGAAGTGAAATTGTTATCAATTAGTGATGAAAAGGATAGTAGTTTGGTCGGATACCGCCTACCGGATATCCGGCAAGCTTCAAGGCCGGATAGACGGATATCCGAATACGAATAGCAAATACGAAACTGGAAGACAATGCATGTGTGCATGAAGCGAATAAAGGATTACATTTCAGAAGCAATGAACATTTTTTTTACAGAAAAACTATGAACTATGAATAAATTTTCCGTTTCGAATGGATATCCTTTGATAGAGTATCAAGTTATCTGCAAGGAATCTTCAACATGGATTTTTTCTGATAACGATCTAACTACTTAGGAAAAGATCATAATTACTTTATTACCACCATTTTAGACCCGAGGAACAAGTCAGACTATTTAGGAGCTCTTGAAACGTAAACAGTCTTGCTGGCAATGTTTATTAAATATCTTGCTACGAATCTTCTGAGAATAACAGCTTATCGTCGTCTTTAAGACCTGTAAATGAAACAAAACAGACTAAATTGAACCAAACCTAATATACGAAACACACGACACACTTTTGAGATTATTTCTACGAAGTGACAAATGATAATAGTAGCGAGCGTCGCATTCAGGAAAAAAAAATCCCGTTGCTAACGAAATCGATGAAATCTGAAAACATTGAGAATCGATCGCATTCACTATCCTTACATTTGGTAGTCATTAAAATCTAAGCATTCAATCGAGAGCAAGGATTGCTATAGTTGATCTTTCAGCTCCTTGCAGTAGTACTACAACGAAAGCTGTTCTCTGAATTTGGCCTGATGCACGAAGCAAAGCGTAATTGGTTGTCATCATCAACTTCTGAAAATTTATTAATTATTCATCATAATTTACCACTGGGTAATTTTGTGTACTGTTCATAAATTAGTGTTATGAGTAAATATTAATTCAGTTTTGGAAAAATATGGCATTTCAGTAATCAAACCTTATTTTTGATTATGGATAAATGAATTTGCTTTGCTTTGTTAGCTAGCTAAGGAGCTATTTTGTTATAATTTATGTCGTATTAATGAGAAATTGTTGATTTTTCCCAATATCCGGTATCCGACCGGATAGCAAATATTGGCCGGATAGGCCGGATATCCGTTTCATCTCTACCATCAATGTTAAGTTTTCTATATTTGACTTACTTTGTCTCAAAATGAAAATTCCTCTGAATTTTGTTCTTGAAACATGTTCAAAGTTATGCTAAAACTTCAAAAATGCTATAATAATACCAAATGGTCTCTCCAATTGGCCCAAAAAGGTTGGAGGCATGCGTATTTCATAAGGGAAATTGTTGTGAACTGTAATACAAAAAAAACCGTTCATTGCTTTATCACAAGTTCCTTTTTTATTAAAAAATAACGAAACAAGAATCGATAAACATATTTCCTGAAATGTTCCAACCAGCTAAATGTACCGATCGATGTCATTGTTTGCGTTTGTGAAATGTCCATTAAGTACTAATTTAACCATGTATCGATTTGCGTCAGAAGTTTCCAGGTCTAAATTAATTCAACTTTATTGAATAATTTCGTTACCCAGATTGAGATCCGAAATGAAAACTGGACGTGAAACATTTATTTGAATAAATTTAAATGTTTAAAAAATGTGAGCTTTATTGATTTCTGTTTCAACTAGGGTGGTACTAGTTTTGAAAATATGAAACATAATATTCTTGGGTTTAGATAGGACATATTCACAAAACATTGAGAAAAAGTCCATTGCTACCCCATTTTACGGTACTTATTTGTTTGAAAACTCACTAAGCATTTATTCGAAATAATTCATACTTCAAAAACTATTTCTGTATTGTTTATTCTTAATTTTAAGACATCTAAAAAGTTATGTTATATCGAGGTAAAAGTTACGTTGTATTGAGTTACGTTATATCAAGGTTGACTTATATCGAGGTATGTCTACAGTAGTGGAACTCCATACAATTCATTGGCTAAAAAGTGTCCACATTTTCATCGCTTGTTTACGTGAAGAATATAATTTTTTCAGGCACACTCGATTTGAGAGTGTATGGATATCTAGCTGTCTTGACGCAAGGTCTTTAATGAAGAATGATAAGATGGGAAGATATATAGTAACATGTTTATAATTACTATGTTTATTCAAATATTAATATTGCTTTTCTTTAACTATTCGGTGCAATTTTATCAAAATTGGAAAGCGAAATTAAAAAAAAAGAATGTTTTTTTTTTGAGATGGTTATTAAAAATCCATGATTACCTTTGCTTTATTATTTACCCCCCATTATTTGTTAATTTTTCCTGCTATTCGTTCTTTCACCTATCATTTTGACAATTCAATTTGAGAGGTTTAAAATTGCGACAAGATAGAAATTTATTGAAAGAGTGAAAAATTAGGTGGCAAATTTTGTAAGCTTTATAATTAAAGTTTTTCGGTAGTATTTAATTTCTGAGTTTGTTTGAATGACCGATTGAAGTTGATTCATAGAAGAATAAGATTTCATTTGATATGTCGATTTTTGAAATCGACTCAATGGTTGAAAAGTTATGACGTTTTGGAAGAAATCTTACTTAATCAGCAAAAGGCCCCAGTGGCATGTGCTGTACACGAAAGTCATCTTCATTTACATGAATTTTATATTTTTTTCCAATTCATAACTTTCAAACGTATTTCAAGGATTAACATATCATATCTTTCTATTAATCCGCAAACATGCCTAGTAGTAATTTAAAAAAAAACAAACTCATAAACGACAAAATGAGTCTTCGATTGTATATTTTTAATATATTTTTTACAGTTTTACAGTACACATTCGCTCATTGGCGCTTTTTTAGTTGGAGTGCTTTTTATTTGGCGGTTTGCTAGTTGGAGCACGCGCCAATCAAAAATTGTATGTCAGTTTTACTCTGTTGTTCCAATGCCATTTTTATTGAAAAATCTTTGAATGTTACACTCAAAAAAATAAGGCATAGTATAAAAGATTTTAGTTTTGCAGTTTGTTTGACAAATGTTTTCGTTTAAAAATATATATATAAATATATATACAAATATAAAGTGAATTATATCACATCCACTATTCAAGGAAGTTAATAATATTTATATTTTCTAGCATCAATCCAAATGCAGGAATCCTAATTATTATTATGGGCGCACTGAAAGACATGAAAATCACGAAGAAAAACGCGAACTTTGAAATTTGTGAACTAACTGATTTAGTGGTTTTCGGATTTCCTTGAAAAATGGGAACTTATGGTAATTATGGTTTTATGGCTTATGGTAATTATGGTAAAACATTGAACCTGTATATATATTTTTTGTGATTCCGTTTTTTTCACTTTTCCCAAAAATGACTTTTATTAAAAACACCACTAAGCCGATTCAGTTGATCGACACATCAAATTGAAGTTAATTAGCTAGGTTTTTTTTTGGAAAAATATCAAACATGCAAAAAAAATGAATTTTGTTTTCGTAATTTTTTTTTTTTTTTTTTCCAAAATATATTTTTTATTAAGGCACATGTGGCGTTAGCCTGACGGGGCCGGGAGTCCAATATTTTGACAATTTTTGTCTTACAACTATGTTAGTAATATGTAACCGATTACTCGCGGTTGGCTCGAGGTTAGTATTACAAGTGTTTTCATAATTGGTATGTTGCAGTCTTCGATGCTCTATACGTGTGCCCGACACGGGCTACTTCCTATTGGGATGCAGCTGACCATTAATCAGCAGCGTAATTATTGATTGTATCCATTTTTTATTGTTTGCATGGTTTCGGGACCAACGGCGCTATATTTTTCTATATTTTTTCTTGAAAACTGAGGATTTTTACACATTTACATTTTTTATTCAAAATCAGATGTGTCATTTTTCCTTTTTTGAGTTATAATTTTAACCGAGATGATCGATATATCAAATTAAAGACAATGAGCTAGAATTTTTTCGGAAAAATATTGCACTTGCGAAAAAAATGAATTTTGTTGTCGTGATTAATAAATGTATCTGTTTTTTTATAGTTTACATGATTTCGGGACAAAGGACGCTATATTTTTTATATTTTTTCTTGAAATCTGAGGATTTTTTACTTAACACATTAAACAATCAGAGATGTGTTCTTTTTCGTTCATGAGTTATTATTTTTCAAAGTTAACATGTTTTTAAGCTTTCTTCGATCATCCTATGCGACTAGACTATATATATATGCGAATAGGATTCTCCTTTTTTGGAAGACTTCAATTAACTATGTCGATTATCTGGATCGGTTTGGTAGATCAAAAGTTTTGCATTTTTGAAAAACTCCATTTTTGGAAAAAAGGAGAAAAATGATTTTTCGAACCATCGGTTAAATTTGAAAAATCATAATTTAAAAATGAAGAACACATTTTTGGATATGTTATCTAAAAAATTCTCAGCTTTCGAGAAAACATATAAAAATATAGCGCCCTTGGACGATGAAAACTATAAAGATTAAATACGATCAATAATTAAGAAAACAAAATTATTTTTTTTTGTAAGTGTAGTATTTTTTCAAAAAAAAACTAGCTAACTGGCCAATTTCATATGTCGATCATCTAAATCGGCTTAGAAGTTCAAAAGATATGAATTTTTGAGAAAATCTATTTTTGGAAAAAAAGGGAAAAACAAGATTTTTCGAACCACCCTAAAATGGAATGGGATCTAATATTTTGCGATAAGGAACAAAACTACCAATTTACACGAAAATCTGAGAACCACTATATCGGTTTGGCATGGAATTTGTATAACACTAAAAAAATTCAGTTTGGTGTTAATTTTCCCGGCAACTAAAAAGCTGATTACTAGAAACTAATTGATGTTAATGTTTCATTACCTTGTAAATTCTAGATACAATACCAACAGAGGGTATTTAAAAAAATTAAAATGGTTTTTTACGGGGAGTGATTCATTCATATTCAATTCATCATATTTTTATGTTGTTTTTTAAGCGTACATACATTACCTAGTCGTATAATTATTGTATCATTCAATTTATTTCGATGGGAATGCTTTAAAATATTTCAACTGATGCTCTTACCACATTTTAATTTTTTTTATCCAATGTCCAGTTTCTATGGCGAAGCTTCATTCGTAAATTACACATTTGTCATCATTGGTGGAATACGACCATAAAAGTTGTTATGAATAGCACAGCAAGTTATGATAACAATACATATGGGTTTATTTTGATAATGCAAATATTAACGACATTATACATAAACCGATAAAAATGCATTATAATATTTGTCCACAGCACTTTCAGCGTCTATATATATATATTTTATTTGATTTTCAGTTCGTAATTTCGATCCCATTCGCCGTGTTTATCATGATGATGTTAATATTAATAACATTATATACGAACCTCCCATCTTATATATGACGTCTCCCACCATTTTAGAGACATCTTAATGTTAAGATGTTCAATTTTTAGAGCGTAAACCATCTGTCAATTTTTTACTGTTTACTTTTTCTTGCCACAAATCGTTGCCACTTTTTTCTCTCATGTCCCACTTCTCTTCTCTGGTATGACTGTATATACAATTTCAGATTCGATTGTATACAGTTAAAAAAATGTTTTTTTTTACATTTTAAATATGATTTATTTCAAGCGAAAATGAAAGATTTCAACGTTAAAGTGAGAGTTTATTGGTTATTTTGAGTACAGTTCATATTTCTGTAGTTTATGCATTCGAGAATATACCCTAGAAAGGACTTGTCGAAAATCCTATTATTTACAGAGTTAGAGCCATTTTAGTGAGGTGGTACCTAACCTGGTACGGCTATAACAATTCATGTCGAATTCATATGAATACAATCTGCATGCATCTCTCTATCGCATGAACTACTGAAAAATGATTATTTTTTAATTTTACTATTTTTAAAAAATCGCGAAACGTAAGAAAAAATGTTTTGAACCGCATTTTGTTTTTCAAACGGTCACAATTTTATCATTTTTTTGTTGTATTTTTTAAAGATAACGAAACAAGTAATGAAATAATGGATTGTAAAAATATTCTTTGTTTGGTTTGTTCAGTGCTCGAAAAACTTCCCGAAAATCGTGCCTCTACACTAGAATACCCCTTAAAACGATATTGCAGCAAAATTATACAGATAAGATTTGGGTGTCTAAAAACAAATTATAGAGCGGTAATCGAGCTTTATTTTGGTTGACAGAAGTAATCAAGTTTATCCTGCATTTTCGAGAGAAAACTAATAAAAACGCCTTAGAAAACACCAACTTTCCGTTCTGAATCATATTTCGGACACTTAAGGCATTTGATGCAGATCTCAATTTTATGAACAGTTATTATTTAGTTCAGATTTTTAATAAATTAGTTCAATATGCTTTAAAGCTTTCTAGTATGGTACCTATTCGATTGAAAGCATCAAAAAATTATCGAATAAAAATGTATTTCAATTGAAGCGAATAAGAATCAAACTTCGGACACTATGCATAACGGTTTTTGTGGTTTTAAGCTTAATTTATATTTCTGTACAATTACTAATGTCATGAAATAATCAAACATGCTAAAAGAACAAAAACATGGCCTGTCTTCAAAATTGTCTACAACTATTGATGGCTGTAAACATTTAATAGAACTTTTACCATTTGTTTTTTAATGAACTTCAAATAGTTTTTAAACAACCTCTTTCGTGATATTTGCAAGCATTTATCCTCCTATTTTCCCACAATATGCTTGCCATTTATTGATGTTTCTTTATGTTGTTTATGTAAGGGTTATGACGGATTTCATCCCAACTCGTCTCAGGAGTTGATAGAACTATCTCAGTGAAACGTTGTGGGTATAAAGACATTGGTCATTTAAGCAACTTTGCATACATGAAATCTTCGAAAAACAATTAGACTACTTTTTGAAAAGGGCAAACTTTTTTCTATATTTTACAAAAAAATATAACTTGAAATTACACTGAAAAAAAATATTTAAAAAGTTGTAATTCATTTTTCTCAAAAATGTTTTTTTAAATCTCAAAAAAAGTTATGTGAATAACCTTTACAATTTCACCCATACATCGGAAAATGTGTACTTTTAATGGGAAAGAGTTTTTCCAACAAATTTTTCATTTTTTCTATCGTGAATTTGCAGTTTTTCTTTCTGCTTCATCCGTGCTTCCTCATTTTAGCTAATGTTTGGATTTTTTTTTCTTTTTGTTTTAACTCAGTTTTCCTTTTCCTTTCCTCGAGTTGATGCTTCGTTGTTTCAATCAACTTCTTCGCAGGCTATACTTCTTTATACAATATATCCAGGAGTAAGGTGAGACTTCCTTTCACCGTAAGTTGACGAGTTGTCATGATACACGTAGGGAGGGTGTAACGTTTCTTCTGTTAGTAGTACATCCAGTTGTACATTGTTCACTAATTATTCAGCTTCCCTCATATCTATCTGCTGGTATGTTGTTGAAAACATGTGTATCTATATATATATAAAAATGGATTTCTGTCTGTCTATCTGTCTGATTCTTATGGACTCGGAAACTACTGAACTGATCGACATTGACAAATTGGTATGTAGGGAGTTTTTGGGCTCGGGAAAAGTTCTTATGATAGTTCGAGACCCCTCCCCCCCTCTCTAAGGGGGGCTGCCATACAAATGAAACACAAATTTCTACATCACTTAAGAATTATTCAAGCAAATGAAACCAAATGAGGCATATGGATGTTTTAGGATGTTTTCCCCTCTCTTTAAGCAACTAAGCAATAAACACAAATTTATACATAACTCAAGAACTAAGCAAGCAAATGGAACCAAATTTGGCATGTGAAGGTTTTAGGGGGTGAGAAATGTTTTTATGGTGATTCGACACTCCTCCCCTCTCTTTAAGCGGGGGCTGCCAAACAAAAGAAACACAAATTTCTACATTACTCGAGAATTAATCAAGCAAATGAAACCAAATTAGGCATATGGAGGTTTTAGGGTGCAATAAATGTCTATGGTGGTTATATACTCTTCCCCCCTCTCTTAAGAGGGGCTGCCATACAAATGAAACACAAATTTCTGCATAACTTAAGAACCAAGCAAGAATAAGGGACCAAATTTGGCATGTAGAGGTTTTAGGGGGTAGGAAATGTTTTTATGGTGATTCGACACTCCTCCCCTCTCTATAAGGGGGGCGGGGGGGTTGGTTTCTGCCATACAAAATAAACACAAATCTCTGCAAAACTCAAGAAGTAGTTCAGCAAATGGAATAAAATTTGTCATATGGAGGTTTTAAAGAGCAGCAATTCCAAATGAAATCGCCCTAAAAATGCAGATTTTAAAAACTTGTATTTGTGATTCCAATGAAAGTGTGTATTCCGTTTGGGTTGGAGGAAATATGAGTTTTCCACAGCAATTGGGAATTTTTTGACTCAAGCGTAACTTTTGAAAAGGGCGTATCGATTTTAGTAACAGAAACCTTTGATAATTTATATCTCAAAAACTATGAGTCCTACCGAAATAGTGTCTTAGAAAGAGTTATAGAGTATTGATGGTTAAATATAAAAAAAATGTACACCGTGAAAAAAAATTAGCACTCTTCTTTTTATTTACAAAATAAAAATTCAATTTGCAATATCCAAAATACCTATTTTTTAATTTTTTTTTTAATTTTTCATACAAAATAGAAGTCATGCAGAAAATTTAAAAAATGGGCCCAAGATGGTAAAACTATTTTTGGCGAACTTTGTACAACATCGAATTTTTAGGAATTTTCGAAACTTCGAATTTTTGTATGTTAGCAGTCATTTTTAATCACAAATTATGAATCCTGATGTTATTTAAAACAAAAAAGGTTATTATCAATCTCCTTCTAAATGTATTCATTTTAAAAAAAATTGTTATTTATTGACTTTTTAATAGTAAATAGGCCCTTTAAATATGTTTGTCGTGTTATACCATCATGTTCATGAGATTTTATGATTTTATCATATTTTTTGAGATATAAATTATTAAAGATTTGTCTTACTCAAATCGATACGCCCTTTTCAAAAGTTACGCTTGAGTCAAAAAATGAACCATGATGATGTATTTGGAAAAGTTGTTTTCATAATTCATAAAATTCAAGCAAATTCATAAAATTTCTTGAACATGACGGTATAACACGACAAACATATTGAAAGGGATTATTTACTATAAAAAAGACAATAAATTAGAAATTTTTAAATATTTCGAGAATGGCTACATTTATAAGGAGATTGATAATTATCTTTTTTGTTTTAAATCACATCAGGATTCATAAATTGTGGCTAAAAATGATTGTTAACATACAAAAATTGGAAGTTTCGAAAATTCCTAAAAATTCGATGCTCCACAAAGTTCGTCAAAAATAGTTTTACCATCTTGGGCCCATTTTTTAAATTTTCTGCATGACTTCTTTTTAGTATGAAAAAATTAAAAAAAAGATTAAAAAATATGTATTTTGGATATTGCAAATTGAATTTTTATTTTGTAAATAAAAAAAAGAGTACTAATTTTTTTTCCCAGTGTACATTTTTTCCATATTCAACCATCAGTACTCTATAATTCTTTCTAAGACACTATTTCGGTACGACTCATAGTTTTTGAGATATAAATTATCAA
This sequence comes from Toxorhynchites rutilus septentrionalis, assembly GCF_029784135.1. NCBI lineage: Eukaryota > Metazoa > Arthropoda > Insecta > Diptera > Culicidae > Toxorhynchites > Toxorhynchites rutilus. The sequence continues at coordinate 170,617,230 of NC_073746.1, forward strand.
AGATTTCTCTTACTCAAATCGATACGCCCTTTTCAAAAGTTACGCTTGAGTCAAAAAATTCCCAATTACTGTGGAAAACTCATATTTCCTCTAACCCAAACGGAATACACACTTTCATTCGAATCAAAAATACTCATGTTTTGTCATTTGTCGATTTCATTTGGAATTACTCAGAGCACGATACGTTTCTATGGTATTTCGACGCTTCTCCCCCCTCTGCAAGAGCGGGAGGTCACATAGCTCGAGAAGTAAGCAAGCAAACAGAGCCAAATTTGGCATATGGAGGTTTTAAGGGGCAAGAAATGTTTTTATTGTGGTGCGACACTCCTTTTCTCTCTTCAAGAGGAGGCTGTCATACTGTCATACAAATGAAACACAAAAATGTTTGCATATCCCGAGAACAAATCAAGCAAAGGGGTAAGCACAAAACTCGAAGAAGCAATCGTCATATTTGAGATGACATAATTTTAGTTTATTTTCTGTATCAAATATGTATTCCATTCAAGGGAGAAACATGTTATTTGCAAGTGATTGAAAAATCTTGAACGAGAATTCTGTCCGAAAATAATTTTATATTACAATGACGAGTTTTGGTAGAAGTACTAGGAAATTTATAGTGAAAGGAAATTGTAGAGGGTCAATTAGAAGATCAATCAATCAATAGTTCTGCATTTGGACCAATGAACGTTCGCTTAGCAAGAAAACGTGAATGTTTGAAGGTATTGATACCAAAAAAAATTCATTTAGGCGGAACGAAGTTTGCCGGGTTAGCTAGTTATTTATACAAGATTTCAAAATACTTTGGTGCGTTATATGAATCTACGCTTTGCGTCCATAATTAGCCTGAAAACTCACATCGTAGTATCATCATGTTCAACTGTCCGAAATATGAATCGTAGGGAAAAAGTTCGATTCAAATTTCGTACACTTCATTTTTAAATTTTTTGAAAGAAAATGACATTGTACTTCATTAAAAAGATGATAGTGAAACCAAGGGGTACTAAAGTACTAAAGTACTAAAGAATCAATTGTGATATTAATTTTATAGTTATATCAGGGCATTGAGCATCTCAAGATATTATTACAAAGTGTCCGAAATATGATTCAGAACGGTATGAGTTTTTTACTTCTGAAATGTTACTTCATACCTTACATGAATGAAGTGATACATAATTTGGATGTTTTTATCACTGTGTTCAGTACGAATTTTCTCCATCTTTTAAATGGAAGAAACATAATCGATTTGAACAGTGTTCTTTTCAAGTTAGTGCCAATTTAAGGCAAACAGAACCGAAAAAAGATTAATAAAAATAATTCTGAAATTCTAAATGAAATTTAATGGAGTTCAAGTTGTTCGTTGAGCTTGGATAACAAAATGGAAGGTAACGAAACCGCTCTCCCTTAAAACAGAACACTTTCAAAACAGACTGATGTGGAGTCATATCGCCCAAAAGAGGCGTTGTCATAAAATGATCAGTAGTCTTCAGATTCTTAGTGACTACTCTAGCCAGTTAGAATTTGAACCTCGTTAGCACAATGACTAGAGTAAAAAGCTGATTCCACGATTAAAATGAGCTTTGGGTATTATAGATTCGATAACACATATGCTTCTCAGACATATGTAAGCTGTGTTTTTAGCTCACAAATGACTAAAACATACCCAATCGCTCATAAAAATTAATATGTTACATCTATACCATGATATAGCTAACTTTCTCAAAGCAAAATTAGTTGCTTCAATGATAAGCATTTCATCACTACGCAACTCTGATTACTAGCAAACTTTTATCTATTAATTTAGGAAACCCCACAATTCCGAAACAACAAGTTATTCAACACACTACAAACCATACGGCTCTCGTCCAACCACGAGACGATTAACGAACCAATACTTTAGCTATTTTCAACCGGTCACGGTCTAGAAGTTGGCCACCAAACCAAAGAAAAAGGAGTTTGTACGAACAAGAAGAAAAAACCCAACCAAACCATCGTTCGTCGTTAAGTGAACATTACGCCAAAATGACAGTAAAAACACCGAACCGAAACTGACAGCGCGCACTACGAGGAAAATTCAGCGCAAAAGTTTCACCATTTCCAAACAGCGCGCGCAGTGCCACCACCGCGAGTTTGCAAAACTATCCTCCACACTGCTAATGTGTGGAAGATACATTTTTATTGTTATTTTTTCTCTTTCCCCGTCAACCTTAACCAACAAAAAAAAAATCGGAGAACCGTTAACTTGCATTTCGCTTTTTTCCACCTCTTTGTTCAACTTTTCTCATTGCTTTTCTCTGTTTTTTTTATTTATATTACGATACGGTTGTGTACAAAAGTTGTGGTGAAGTTTTATTCGATCATCTCTGTGTGTCAATGTTTTCTTGCTTCTCTTTCTGCGCTTGCTTTCATCAGCGATTTTGAAATGCCATCTCTCGCTGAATGCACACACAACTTTTCAGCTTGCTATCGAAAGAAAAACGTAAACTTTTTAATCACTGGCGGCAGGTATCTTTGGGGCAAGCAAAGTGGTGGGGGTTGGGTGGAGGGGAAAACGGCACAAGTTTGCTCGCAAAACAAACAAACCAATAAATCAAAGTGACGTTGCGCGGCGCTTTTGTTTTGATTTTCCATCGCCTTCCTCCACCAATGGTCGAAGAGTGGATTCAGGCCCGCAACCCCGTTGAGACGTATTTGTTGTTGTTGTTGATATAGTTTTGTTTTGAGGAAGTGAAAAGTTGGAAAATGATTTGACCCACTTAGGAAATAGTGTGGAGGTTCCGAAACCGCGCAAAGGGGAACTGAAATGAAAACAGTAGTGCGACAACAAATTGGTCCACGAGCCAGTGGACCAGGCCAGCCGCTATTAGGTGAATGGCGGGTAGCGGATAGAAACGTGACAAATGGATCCGCCGGTTGTCGTGTGGTTTTCTGCTGGTTAATTAGTATTCAATCAGAATTTCACAAACGCGCGATCGTTATTGGAACGATGGCTAATGATCGATTCATAATGACCAAAAAATATATTTTTTAAATTTTTATTTCTTACCTAAATTTCTTCGGAATATTTGGATGATGTATTGTATTCTATTAGTCAAATCATTTCATTTGATACCAATATTGAGCGGATTGCAAAAAATACATGGTCGGCCATTTTGTGGCGGCGACTTTTCGAATTTATGTTGTTCATAGTGTAGTTTATTCTCCAAGTTCTACTTGTGTTCTACTGGTCAAGCCCTTTCATTCGATACCCATATTGATGAGATTTAGAGAAAATATATACATAATCCGCCATTTTGTAGCGGCCGCCATCTTGTATTTACATTTTTCATAAATAACTGTGTTCTACTGGTCAAGCCCTTTCATTTGATACCCATATTGATGGGATTGTGAAAATCTTGTGGTGGCGACCATTTTGGATTTGCATTTCTCATAAATAACTGTGTTCTACTAGTTAAGCCCTTTCATTTGATACCCATATTAGCTATTCAATATGAAATTATTATACAAATAATTCAAAATTTCCGAAAGTCAAAAATATAATAACCCGGATAATCGAGCCCGACCTGTACTAGTAATAGATTGACAATCTTATTCGGTTCAAAAATAATAAATTTTGGAAAATGGTCATATTCAGTATTTGTAGATCCTTATTCAGGATTGGTCACCATAAGGGTGAAATAAAAAAATACGTCTGTAATTTTTTTTGAAAAAGAATAAAAAAAAATACAATTTATTGTACATAGAATGAACTTGAATCAATCATATAACTTCCATTTTGTTCGATGACCTATTCTGCCGTTCTACGCATAGTTGTCCCATGTTAGTTTTTGACAATTTTCACTTTTCTTCATAAAACGATGTTTTTATGTGAAAAACACAAACAAAAGTTTTTGTTAGTTCCCAGCTTTTCAAAAATCAAGCTCAAGCTCAATTGTCCCATGTTGATTTTCTAGGCATAACTGTCCCTCCGTGTACTTTTGTAGATTCATAATAAATGAATCGGTTCAAGTACCAGAATTGGTTCGACAACTCGCAAGTAGATCGGACAAGTTATTAATCGATCCAACAAAGGTGTTTTTTTCACATCGAATAATAGTGTGCTTTTTCATCGGTTGCGCTTGCGAGTGTAGCGAAATTTAAAGTGGTGCGCGCTGAGGATCCAAATCAGACACATTCATCACACACGCCACACAGCCGCGGCAAGTAGAAATTTATTTTTCTTTTGTTTCCCTATCATTCCTTCTTCCTTCTGTGCACGATATACACCATTGTTCAACTTTGTGTTAACCAAATCGGCAAACGTTGGCATTAGGGGTGATCATTATTTCTTATATACCGTTGAATTTTTATTGGAACTTTTTTTCTTTTTAGCATTTTATTTGACATAAAATAAATCATAACCTTATAAAAAAATATTTTTTTTTCACTCATTTATTTATTTTGAATCATTATATTCTGTTCATATCGAACAGTTGACCGATTTTTTTTATATGGCTGAGGGCGGGAAGGATCCCCCATCGACGCCATTGAATATTTCCGATACCGATCCTCCTCCTGAAGAGCAGGAAGATGAAGCAGAAGTTGAGGAAGAAACTTCTGTATATGAAGTTGGAAGTTCCGAAGATGAGGACATTGACGAAAAACAGGATTTTCGTCCAAAAGAATACCATGAAGGCTCCAAAGGCCCATTCATTGTATACTTTAGACGAAAATCTAAACCTCTCAATGTCATTCGTATCTCGAAGGAACTTACTCAGAAGTTTTCTGCAGTTACCGAGATTACACGGATGGGGCCAGACAAACTACGAGTTGTCGTCTCAAGCAGGACCCAAGCGAACGAAATCACGCGCTGCGACCTCTTTGCGATTGAGTATCGCGTATACGTGCCCTGTTGCAACGTCGAAATAGACGGCGTAATAACCGAAAAGGGTTTGACTCGAAAAGAGATTATCGATGGTGTCGGTCGCTTCAAGAACTCTTCACTAAAAACTGTGAAGATTCTTGCATGCGATCGACTGAAATCTGTGTCACAAAATGACAAAAATGACAAAAGGGTTCTCAATCGGACAAACTCTTTTCGTGTGACTTTTGAGGGTTCCGCCCTTCCAAACTACGTTGCAATAGGTGCACTTCGTTTACCTGTTCGGTTGTTTGTACCCCGGGTAATGAAATGCAACAAATGTATGCAACTCGGTCACACGGCCGCCTATTGTTGCAATAAAAAACGTTGCGCAGATTGTGGAGACAGCCATGATGAGAATCCTTGCGCGAAAGAGCACAAGTGTCTTCATTGCGGCGGGACTCCTCATGATCTTATCCAATGCCCGGTGTACAAACAACGAGGGGAGAAAATCAAGCGTTCCTTAAAGGAACGTTCCAAGCGGACTTATGCAGAAATGCTTAAGAATTCCGTACCAACGAATCAGGACAATCCCTACTCCATTCTGCAGAACGACGAGCCTGTTGTTGACGCTCCCAATGCAGGAAGTTCCGGTACATCGCAGGGTGCCGTCAGGAAAAGAAAATCTACTTCTTTTCCATCACTCCCCAGAAAGACGACCGAAACTTCCCAAGTTGGAATGAAAACTCGAATTGAACGTGCTGAGAATAGACCGAAGCAAGTACCTCCTGGTTTAAGCGGTTCTTCTACGCACCAGGGGTCCTCAGCACTTCCCGGAGCAGCACCCACCCCGTCTGTTCCATTTTCGCGGTCGAGGCAACAGCCACAATCTGGTTTGCTTGCGCTTTCTGACCTGGTGGACAACATTTTAAATGCTTTAAATATAAATGACCCTCTTAAAAGCATAGTATTATGTTTGCTTCCGATTGTGAGAACATTTTTGAAAGAAAAATGTGGTTTTTTAGCAGCGTTCATTTCCCTCGATGCCTAATTCAGTGCAAGAGGTCAAGGATTTGACCACTGTAATACAGTGGAATTGCAGAAGCATCATCCCTAAACTAGATCAATTTAAATTTTTAGTTCATAGTTCTAACTGTGATGTATTTTCTCTCTGTGAAACATGGCTTTCTTCAGCCGACGAGCTGAATTTCCACGATTTCAACATTATTCGCCTCGATCGAAATGACTCGTTTGGTGGCGTACTATTGGGGATCAAAAAATGTCACTCCTTCTATAGAGTCACTCTCCCATCGATGACAGGCATTGAAGTTGTCGCTTGCCAGACACAAATCAATGGCAAAGACTTCTGCATTGCCACGATATATATTCCTCCAAGAACCATGGTCGGCCGCCATCAGTTTTTTGATATCATCGAGGCATTGCCGGAGCCGCGGCTAATCTTAGGTGACCTCAACTCCCATGGAACAGCATGGGGGTCACACTACGATGACAGCCGTGCCACGTTGATTTATGATCTGTGCGACAACTTCAACATGACAGTTTTAAATACAGGGGAAGCAACTAGGATAGCCAACCCTCCTGCACGGGCAAGTATGCTAGACATATCACTTTGCTCTTCTTCGTTATCCCTGGATTGCACGTGGAAGGTAATCCAAGATCCCCACGGTAGTGATCACCTGCCAATAATTTTATCGATCGCCAATGAATCAGGTTCTCGTGAGTCAGTCGATATTGCGTATGACCTCACGAAAAATATTGACTGGAGAAAATTTGCAGAAACAATATCTGAAGCACTTGTTTCAATGCATGAACTTCCTCCACTCGAAGAGTATAACTTTATATCGAGTTTGATTTATGAAAGCGCACTTCAAGCTCAAAAGAAACGTGTTCCTGCTACCACTTTCCGACGTCGTCCTCCATCACTTTGGGGGGACAAGGAGTGTTCAAAGGTCTACCTTGAAAAATCATCCGCTTTCAAAAAATTCAGGAAAACTGGATTAGTGGAATGGTTTCGAAAGTACCAAGCTCTAGAAGCCAAACTAAAAGGTGTGATTAAAGCAAAAAAGCGAGGATATTGGCGGAAATTCGTCAATGGTTTGTCAAGGGAGACAGCTATGAGCACTCTTTGGAATACGGCTAGGAGAATGCGTGGCTGGAACCATACAAATGAAAGTGAGGAATACTCTGACCGTTGGATTTTCAAATTTGCAAGAAAGGTTTGTCCCGATTCCGTTCCTGCACAAAACGTCGTACGCGACATTCCGCTCCAATGCGATTATGAGAATTTTTCGATGGTAGAATTCTCAATTGCCCTCCTCTCATGTAACAATTCAGCTCCGGGGTCGGACAAGATTAAATTCAACTTGTTGAAGAATCTTCCCGACTTGGCGAAACAGCGTTTGCTGAACTTGTTCAACAAGTTTCTGGAGCTGAATATTGTCCCGCATGACTGGAGACAAGTGAGAGTGATAGCCATACGGAAACCTAACAAGCCGGCTAGCGATCACAACTCGTATAGGCCGATTTCAATGTTATCCTGTATTCGTAAATTGTTAGAGAAAATGATTCTACTTCGTTTGGACAAGTGGGTCGAAACAAACAATTTGCTGTCAAATACGCAGTTTGGCTTCCGCCGAGGTAGAGGGACAAATGATTGTCTCGCTCTGCTATCTTCTGAAATCCAAATCGCATTTGCTCGCAAAGAACAAATGGCTTCCGTTTTTCTCGATATCAAAGGGGCATTTGATTCAGTTTCCATGGAAATTCTCTCAGAGAAACTTCATAATCGTGGACTTTCGCCAATTCTGAATAATTTCCTGTACAATTTACTCTCAGTAAAGCACATGTTTTTCAATCATGGCAGCTTGAAATCTTCTCGATACAGTTTTATGGGCCTACCACAAGGCTCCTGCCTAAGCCCCCTCTTGTATAGTTTTTACGTCAATGATATAGATGATTGTCTAACTAGAAACTGCACGCTGAGACAACTTGCAGACGATGGAGTTATTTCCATCACCGGTACTAATCCCGCCGTTCTGCAAAAATCCTTGCAAGATATCCTGAACAACCTGTTCACGTGGGCTCTCAAGCTGGGTATCGAATTCTCTACGGAGAAAACCGAAATGGTCGTTTTTTCTAGGAAGCACGAACCCGCCCAATTCCAGCTTCACCTATCTGGCAAAGCGATCAGGCACTCGATGTTTTTCAAATACCTTGGAGTATATTTTGACTCTAAATGTACCTGGGGAATACACATTGCGTATTTGAAACAGAAATGCCAGCAAAGAATCAATTTTCTCCAAACAATAACCGGAACATGGTGGGGCGCCCATCCAGGAGACCTCATTCAGTTGTACAAAACAACGATATTATCAGTGTTAGAATATGGCAGTTTTTGCTTCCGATCAGCTGCCAGGATTCATATTCTCAAGCTGGAGAGAATACAATATCGTTGCTTGCGTATAGCCATGGGGTGTTTGCATTCGACACATACGATGAGTCTCGAAGTCTTGGCAGGAGTACCCCCGCTTACTCTTCGATTCACAGAATTATCCTACAGATTTCTCATCCGTTGCAAGATCATGAATCCATTGGTGATTGATAACTTCGAAAATCTACTCCAACTGACTCCTCAGTCAAGTTTTATGTCTTTGTACCATGATTTCCTTACCCATGAAGTGCACCCTTCACCGGGCATCTCCAACCAAGTTTGCTTCCCATACTTTTGCAATTCCTCTGTCAATTTTGATCTGTCCATGCGACAAAAAATCCATGGAATCCCAGATCATCTACGCTCTGATTCGCACTGCCCATCGACCACTATTTTATTTTTTCAGACAGTCTCAGCTCAATAGAGGCAATTCGTTCAATGAAAGTTGATAAACGCTCATCTTATTTCCTAACAAGAGTAAGACATCTATTGAGTGTTTTGGTCGAAAAATTATTCAAGATTACCTTAGCATGGGTTCCCTCTCATTGCTCGATTCCGGGGAATGAGAAAGCGGACTCGCTAGCTAAGGTGGGCGCTTCAGAAGGCACACTTTTTGAAAGGCAAATTGCCTATAATGAATTTTTTCACATTCCTCGTCAGGACACACTAGTTAGTTGGCAGCGCATGTGGAGTGAAGATGAGTTCGGTCGTTGGTTACACACGATTATTCTTAAGGTTTCGACGAAAGCTTGGTTTAAGGGATTGAATGTAGGTCGTGATTTCATTCGCGTGATATCTCGGCTTATGTCCAATCACTACAACCTAAACGCGCATCTCTACCGCATTGGGCTCGCAGCAAACAATCTTTGTGATTGTGGCGATGGCTACCACGACATCGAGCATATTGTCTGGTCGTGTATCCGATTCCATGCTGCTCGCTCTCAGCTCTCTAGAGCACTGAGAGCAAAAGGCAGACAATCGGATATCCCCGTCCGGGATATCTTAGGTAGCCGTGATCCTGATCTTCTGCTTCATCTATACCTGTTCCTCAGAAACGCCGATGTCAACGTTTAATGATGTTTCCTTCGTTGTGTCCCTGTTTCATATCCCTCCTATCCGATCTATAAACTTTTACTTAGTCGCGGCAATACATACACACACTCTTTACAGATACACGGGCCAAAGGTTGTGCAGTCCACTGATCATTCAACAAGAGCCAAAGGTTGTATCGCTCATGACAACTCTACACGAGCTGATGTTTGCGCCAGCTAGTGACCATTCTATCCTGGATTCCTCGAGTCGAGAAGACGCACCACGCTAGATATGGGGTACAGACTAGGGGGCGTTGCTGATTAATGGTCAGCTGCATCCCAAAAGGAAGTATCCCGTGTCGGGCACAGGTACAGAGCATTGGATACAGCAACATCACAATTACGAAAACACTTGTAATACTAACCTCGAGCCAACCGCGAGTAATCGGTTACATATTACTAACATAGTTATAAGGCAAACATTGTCGAAATATTGAACTCCCGGCTCCGTCAGGTTGACGCCATATGAGCCTTAATAAAAATATATATTTTGGATAAAAAAAAAAAGTACCAGAATTTTATGTCACACTTTCTGCAGGGTAATTGCACTCATCTCTGGTTTGGAAGAATGAACTAATTCTGAAACAAATAAAAAGAAGTTGACCAGAACACGTGTATACCTTGGTAGCGAATGCCTAATAACAAACGATGCTCATTCTTTCGGAAAAACACAAAAAAAACTTATTGTTTGTTCCCAGTATTTAGAAAAACAACATCCAGTTCAATTCATCAAACTAATCAAACCAATTTCGGCACTGTTTTTCTTCTAAGGCTTCCTCATCATACACATCACGTAACGTTTTAGCAGCCTGCGCTACGTTTTTTTCCTTTACGGAAGTAAAGAAGCAATATATGACGAAAATGCTCGTTTTTGCACTCCATACTAAAAGTGATACCAAACTAATTTTTCACAAACAAATTTTTCAATAAAAACACGTGCAATTTGCTTTTGAAGTAAACTGAGAGTCTAACAGCTAACAAACGTCAGAGGAAAACAAATCATAACATTAGCATAAGATATCCACAAATATCAATAATGCCATCTATGTGTGGAATCGGCAATTACTTTTCGGACGACCCAATATAACTCTATCATTTGCGAAGGTCTGAGTATGATTCTCATTATTATTATTATTACTAGCTGACCCGGCGAACTTCGTCCCGCCCAAAATTATTTTTTTATACGAATAACATTCCTATAAAAAATACGTCAATAATACGTCAAATTTTGTTGATCTAATCAGGTTCTTCTTGAAGAACGTTAATAGATAGAAAGAAAGAAAAAATGAGTGAAAGAGAGAGTGAGAGAGAGAGGGTGAGTGAGAGAGAGAGAGTCAGTAAGTGAGAGAGAGAGTGAGTGTTGGTACACCCAAAGTTGCATAAATCTGGTTGTCTGTCCACCCAGCCTGGATAGATAACCAGATTTATACGTGAGTTCAACATGCTGCAGGATGCTGTTTCTGTAAATATGACATCAGAAGAAATTCGAAGAGGATTAAGAGATTTAAAAGACCAACTAAATATATAAGTTTTAAATGTGTATTTTCTGTTCTCATGTATAATTTTAAGAAGGGTAACGGACTCATACCATATAGTCAAAATAAACAAACTATTATAGGAAGACACAATGTAATAATAATCAAAACGTACATTTCTATAAAATATACGTCAAATAGACTATTGACGTATATTTTGTTGATCTAATCAGGTTCTTCTTGGAGAACGTTAATAGATAGAAAGAAAGAAAAAACGAGTGAAAGAGAGAGCGAGAGTGAGTGAAAGAGAGAGAGAGAGAGAGAGAGAGAGAGAGAGAGTGTGAGTAAGTGAGAGAGAGAGAGAGAGTGAGAGTAAGTGAGAGAGGAAGAAAGAGGCGGATAAAGAGAGAGAAAGTAAGTGAAAGTAAGTTGGATAGAGATAGGAATAAAGAGAGGGATAAAGAAAGAGAGTAAAAGAGAGAGTAAACTAGGAAGAGATAGAGAGAGTAAGAGTAAGAGAGAAAGACAGAGAGGGAGTAAGAGAGAGAGAGAGCGAGTATGAGCGAGGAAGAGAGTAAGAGAGTAACAGAGTTAGATTTCAGCTCTTCTAATTATCTGAAAAAAACTAGGGATAGGTTATATCTGTAATATAATCGCAAAGTTGACGTAAGACTACCGTTGGCTTAGTAATCATTTTTTCGAAGTTGTGTCTGAATCAATTCTGAATGAATGAATATTTTTGAAAGATCCCTAAAATGTCCAAGATTTTAGTGATTTCAATAGCTTGCTTCAAAGGCATTTTTTGAGCCTGCCATACAAATGAAACACAAATTTATGCATTACTCGAGAATTAGTCAAGCAAATGAAATCAAATAAGGCATATGCAGGTTTTAGGGGACACGAAACGTTTTTATGGTGAATCGACACTTTTCCTCCCTCTCTAAGGGGGGCTACCATTCAAATGAAACTCAAATTTCTACATTACTCAAGAATTAATCAAGCAAATGAAACCAAACTAGGCATGTGTAGATTTTCGGATGCAATAAATGTTTCTATGGTGGTAAGATACTCCTCCCCACTCTCTAAAGGGAGGCTACCATACAAATGAAACACAAATTTCTGCATAACTCGAAAATTAATCAATCATATGGAACCTAATTTGGCAGGTTAAGGTTTTTGAATATGTGAAATGTTTCTATGATGGTATGACACCCCTCCTTCCTCTGAAATGGAGAGGGGGTCCCGTGAAAATAATACACATATTCAACCAAACATTGAAATTTTCTTTAATGTGATAAAACGCACTCCTATATCTTCTTCTATCTATATAAATGAAAATGGATCACCGAATGTGTTGATAAGAGGAAAACTCGAGAAAGGAATTGCCGATTTAGGGCTGTCTTTATTCTATCATATTTTTTGTATCAAACATTTATTCCATGTAACGGAGAAACATGTTATTTGCAAGTTGTTGAAAAATCTTGAACGAGAATTGTGTCTGAAAATAATCTGATATTATAATGATGAGTTTTAGTAGAAGTACTAGGAATTTTATAGTAAAAGGTAATGTTGAAAGGTAGATTAGAAGATCAATCAATGAACAGTTCTCTGATTAGACCTATGAACGTGCGTTTAGTAAAAAATCGTGAATGTGATAACGAAAAAAAAAATTGGGCGGAACGAAGTTTGCCGGGTCAGCTAGTTTCTTATAAATTTGATGTGCCTTCTTTTTTTTATTTTTTAGATTCCACCAGAATCGCCGGCGCAGGAATCGATTCTAATTCGAATAGATGAACGATTGTATAATTCGTGAACATTCATTATTGACACTGTTGCTTGCATCAAACAAGGTGGTTTCTTTGACATGGTACAATATTCTCTACCAACTCGTATCGTCTTCCGTATTGAAATATACACCGTGTCGGTTTCCGTACCGTCTAGTGGATGGTGCTTTTGTATTTTGGATCGCAAACGAAGAACATATCGCTGCGAAAAAGACCGTCGAGTTGTTCTTCTGGAAGCACCATGAATCAACCATCCTCATCTGCCTTTTTTAGGGCAACCACGATATTCTTACATTAGTAATGCCATTGTGTAGTGGACATAATATTCTAAAAAAAATTCACGGAAAACAACGAGATTTTTTCACCAGAATTGTGTGACGTACTCTTCCATGTTTCATTTCTAATGATGATGCGTTTGATGAGTGTTGGATTGAATGCTCGTAAATAGTTGTTTCGCATTCCCTATTTTCGAGAAATTCAAGGTTTTTGAAACCAAATCAATAAAACCAATTGCATTTAACACTGTTTTTTGACCAGGATCCTAAGTGTTTGTCACTAGTCGGTTTCGGCAAAATTTTTCCTACATTCTATCATCGAAGGACGATTCTCTGAACGCTCATCAACCCGAACTAGAGTCCTTGACATTACAACTCTAATGTTTACCACATTGAAAACAAATTTGCTCGCTATTAAAAATCCAATTATTTTGCCTGCTCCAATTTTATGTCCAATTTATCGAACAACTAAGTAATATTCCAACTACCCAACCGAAGCGCCACCGGTCTGTTTTTTCTTCTTCCTCGCCACAAATTATTCCAATTGAAGCTGCTGCACTCATTAAGTTGCTCTTTATGGCCGCCACAATTAATCGTTGCGCTCATTTTTTTGGAGCGGTTTTAAAATATGTACTCACAAGTCACGTCCTCCATGAAAGAGTCATCCCCCGCCCCTCCCGCTCCGAAAGAATCTCCAGACCGCGAGCCAAGAGAACGGAACGGTGGAGTGCAAATTAGTTCAAATTAATCCCACTGCAGCAATTCACGACTTTCTCGTAACTCTTCCCGGGCTTTTTGGCTCCTCATCGCGAACATCATAATTTTTTTAACGGCGGCTGCTGGCGCTTCACATGAGATCTGCAGCATCCGGACAGCATCCGATGCAGACTTGTGTGTGGTTGGTTGGTTGGTTGGGGGAGGAAATGGAATGATGCAGGATGTGTGGGGGAGCTGTGTTGCAACATTCAAGCGCTCTGGCCAAAAGTGGTGATTTGAACTAATGTGTATGAAAAATATGGACTTTGCTCCCAGAGCTGAAGCGGCGCGGCGGATGGGACGGTAACAAGTTCACGGTTCTGCCGAAATGGGACCGCGCTAACGGACGCCGATTTGAAACGCACTGACGAGCGGATGGAATTGAGTTGTTTCGCACAAAGTGGCTGTGGGATGTGGTGGGATAGTTGGACCGATGAAATCGACCAGATTGATGCTAGAAGCAATGTAATTTTGCATTGCACGTGGTTTCATTTTTTTTGCGCCTCACTCTTGCAACGATGGAAAATTAGTTTGCTCGTAATCGTTAAAACTAACCTTTTTTGTGTTTGCTTCTCATTTTCAGCCCATTGATGAAGGCATTGTTCCTGGATCAAACGGCAGATAAAATCACACTTCAGGCAAAACCTCGCAGCGAAATCATGAAAAGCAGAGCCAGTGGTGTGGTGTTATGGTGAAGTGGCAATATCAGCAGGCTTCAATCGTTTCGCAAGTTTTAGCCGATTATTATTTCATAACAACCATGTGTTGGAAAGGCGGCCGGCCCTCCACCGATGGAAAATGTTGATAAGCGCAGCGCGCAATGAACGAAAATATGTAACAAATGCGCGAAATGAGCGAAAATAAATCAGCATCAGCGGAGTTTTCGGTTCGAAAAAGTTGGGAAAACTGAAAAAAAGGAAAAGGAAAGTGAAAGATCGCGCGGCTGTCGAAGAGCTTCTTTACCGGTTGTGTTCGAGTGCGTCTCCGTCGAAACGATACGCTCGATGCTATCAGTCTGTGTGGCGGTTGTAAGAGGAGCAAGAGGAAAAGTTGCGTTTTCCAACAGATAGGGTGTGTGCTTTTTGTGAATCCACACGCGCAATTCACGTTTCACGAGTGATGAGAAAGTGTTGATTTTTTGTTTGTCCATAAATATTTAAACCAGTCGTGAGGAGGCGAAAGGGGGAGAAATAGCAAAGTGACTGCCAAAAAAAAAGATGTTTTTGGAAATCGGCGTGAATCAAATATTGTTTTAGAAATACTTCCGAAGGAAGTGTGTTCATTGAATTAGCATAAAAAGCCGTTTTCAATCCGAAGAAATTGAAACCAGCCTCAAAGTGTCGCTAAAAGGGGGAAAGATGCCACCGGTGAATACACCGGAGTCGAATTCCGGTTCACCGAGCAGGACGCCGTCGATTATGGACAGTCCCACGCTGGCTCGAGTCGAGAGGGCTCGACTCCGGCAGGAGGCTGGCGTGAATGGGGGCGGCCAGCCCCGAGAAGATAGTTTGGAGCGTGTGCTGTTGGATCCTAAGGTGAGTTTGGATTGTCTTTTCTCTTAGTTTGTACCAGTAAATCAGAGTTCACTTGAAGAGATTGTCAAAAAAGCGTATACTGAATAATAGTTTGAGCAAGCTTTGTCATTTATTTTTTTTACAAAAGGGGCAAGAAAAACTTCCTAGTTTTCATGAAGCAAACTGAGACTTCATAGTAAGCGAACTCTGA
Source organism: Toxorhynchites rutilus septentrionalis (assembly GCF_029784135.1). NCBI lineage: Eukaryota > Metazoa > Arthropoda > Insecta > Diptera > Culicidae > Toxorhynchites > Toxorhynchites rutilus. Next base: position 170,632,624 of record NC_073746.1, read on the forward strand.
TTCGGTGAACTCCGTTTGACTTCTTGTTAACTCGATTTTTTAGTTGATTCTACACCCAAAGTTAATTTTTAACACATGTTATGGCATCCCAATTTATTACATTAAATGAGCTGAAATATAACAGAAAATGTTCTACTCCCCAATGTATGTATATCATTTGTATAATATATATGCTAGAGCCAATATGAGGGAGCGAAACAGGAAACATATTTAAATGAAAGCATATGAAAGCTTTTCGTATAGCTTGCCAAATACAAGGCCCAGACAGATAAAGATATATTCTCGTTCATGTTCTTCTTTATCCTCTTTGAAAACACTTTCCAACTTCATTTTATGATGAGGTGTAATATTATCACGCTTCTATATAAAGGCGCTGGCAGCTATATGGATAGTGTGGTCGTGTGAAATAGCATTGCATTCCAGCCGGCCTTGGTTCGATCCCCATTGACGTCGTATGAACTTTTTTTTTGGCACAATCCCAAATGAAATGAGAGAAGAAAACAGAAAGAGATGTCTGCTCGCATACATACAAACCATTTTTAAACTTTTAAAATAGCTCATTAGGGGCTGTCCACATACCACGTGGACAGAAAAAGCACGATTTTAGACTCCCCCTTCCCCTTCGTGGACAAGCGTGGACATTAACTATACCCCCCCCTGCTGTCCACGTGGACATTAATTCATATTTTTCGCCCACGTTCTCAACATTGTAGGGTGGCTCTCGACTTTCGATTCACTTTCCTCAACTATGTCCCTATCCATTCCAAATATCTCAGTTTGTTCTTTGTCGTCAATAAATACAAATAATTTTTCGCCATTAATCAGAACATTTTCTGAAGAAGTCTTCCACTTCATATTTCGGCTAAGATTTCATCAGCGATTTGAAAATTCTTTTCGACCATTCTGTATTGAGGGTTTAAATGACTTCCAAAGTGCCCATAATGTAGAATTACACCGGACAACTTCCGACCATTATTTTTTTGAGGCAATGCAACAGTGCTATGTTTTCGGGGTCTGTAACAATTATATAGTGTTATTCTGATTATAATCTTAAATCTTGTGATATCCTTTATATAAAAAAGAGCAATTCGACATCATTAGTAGTCTCGGTTGTTGTATATTATTTGATTTTATTTATCCACAAAGGGCCTGGCCGGGTAAGGGAGTAAAAAGTGCCCCCAAACCAAATCACTAGCTGTATGGCAAATATAGTAAAGGATATTAAATAAGAAATTTTGGTGGTTTATTTGAACCCCTATGTGGTTTGACGTAGGATCTATAGTGAAAAACGTACTTTTCGTTAATTTCACGCCATCCTCAAAAGATCCGAGATAAAAATTTGAAAAAAATACTGAATGTGCATCTTACTACGATGTATCAAAAAAAATTATCAAAAAAAAATTTCATCAAAAATTTTAGTACTAAAAAAAATAATGAAATCTTGAAAATTTTTTTTTTGGGATTTAGAGATTCAGTACTACTCTAATTCATATTTTAATGTGTTTCTACGGCTTTTCTAGATATGTGTGATTTTTTTCAGATTTTTTTCAGTGTTGCGCGGTATCAAAAAATTTTTTTTTTATGTTTCCAAAGAGTGGTTAGGTAAGGGAGTAAAAAGTGCCCCCAAACCAAATCACTAGCTGTATGGCAAATATTGTAAAGGATGTTAAATAAGAAATTTTGGTGGTTTATTTGAACCCCTATGTGGTTTGACGTAGGATCTATAGTGAAAAACGTACTTTTTCGTTTATTTCACGCCATCCTCAATAGATCTGAGATAAAAATTTGAAAAAAATACTGAATGTACATCCTACCATGGTGTATCAAGAAAAATTATCAAAAAAAATTTCATCAAAAATTTTTGTACTAAAAAAATATTAAAATTTTGAAAATTTTTTTTTTGGATTTAGAGATTCAGTACTACTCTAATTCATATTCAAATGTACTCTTACGGCTTTTCTAGATTTATAAATATCTTCAAACTGTTTTTTTTTTCAAATATCTAATACTAAAAATAAAATGAAAAAAAATACACAGTACAAAAAAATGTTATAGATTTTCTGGCATTTCGAAATTTTGAAAAAAAAAATATAACTTTGAGACCCACTCCTGCTCAAATTTTTATTTAAATGCGTTCGTATGTGTCTTTTTTCTACATGTGGCGTAATTTTTCCTGAATTTTTAAGAGCATTGTGTGACACAAAATAATTTTCTTCATCGTCTGCATTATTATTTTTATTTTTTTGAAATCGATTATTTTATTGTATTCGTGGTTTTCAATTGAAAGATTAAAATAAAAAAACAAATCGAATTTGTGGTCTCAAAGTTATATTTTTTTTCAAAATTTCGAAATGCCAGAAAATCTATAACATTTTTTTGTACTGTGTATTTTTCTTTTTTATTATTTTATTTTTATTATTAGATATTTAAAAAAAAACAGCTTGACGATATTTATCAATCTAGAAAAGCCGTAAGAGCACATTTAAATATGAATTAGAGTAGTATTGAATCTCTAAATCCCAAAAAAAAATTTTCAAATTTTCATAATTTTTTTTTAATACTAAAATTTTTGATGAATTATTTTTTTGATAATTTTTCTTGATACACCGTGGTAAGATGCACATTCAGTATTTTTTTCAAATTTTTATCTCGGATCTATTGAGGATGGCGTGAAATGCACGAAAAAGTACGTTTGTCACTATAGATCCTACGTCAAACCACATAGGGGTTCAAATAAACCGCCAAAATTTCTTATTTAATATCCTTTACAATATTTGCCATACAGCTAGTGATTTGGTTTGGGGGCACTTTTTACTCCCTTACCTAACCACTCTTTGGAAACATAAAAAAAAAATTTTTTGATACCGCGCAACACTGAAAAAAATCTGAAAAAAATCACACATATCTAGAAAAGCCGTAGAAACACATTAAAATATGAATTAGAGTAGTACTGAATCTCTAAATCCCAAAAAAAAAATTTTCAAGATTTCATTATTTTTTTTAGTACTAAAATTTTTGATGAAATTTTTTTTTGATAATTTTTTTTGATACATCGTAGTAAGATGCACATTCAGTATTTTTTTCAAATTTTTATCTCGGATCTTTTGAGGATGGCGTGAAATTAACGAAAAGTACGTTTTTCACTATAGATCCTACGTCAAACCACATAGGGGTTCAAATAAACCACCAAAATTTCTTATTTAATATCCTTTACTATATTTGCCATACAGCTAGTGATTTGGTTTGGGGGCACTTTTTACTCCCTTACCCGGCCAGGCCCTTTACAATCTAAATTTATGTTGTCTTGATTTTTCCCGAACTCAATTCGGTGTAAAAACATCGCTCATACTAATTATCGTACAGATGATTATAGAGCAATAGCGCACTAAATCAACCGGTTGATGGCCAGATTTTTCCAAAAAATTATATATACACTGGAAGCTACCCAAATTTTTAATTTCCACTACAATGCGACTGACCTTATTTTTAAAAGCGTCATAACTCGAAAGAAAGCTATCTGATCAAAAAAGGATCTTTAATATAAATTTTGAAATGAAATTAATATTCGAAGGAAAATATGAAAAAAAAAACAAATAAAATAAAATAAAGGAAGCTTACGCAAAAATTAAATTTATTATTATAAACTCTACATATATTTTTATCAGAATACTGAAATCTCACGAAAACGTAGATAATTATTTTATCAATATATCAAATTCCGGATATTACAGAATGCGTACAAAGATGAGTGCAGTCGCAAAAATTTGCCTTTGGTTAGGAAAAGCGGTTCAAGGAGCGGGGCGAGTCCGTAAATGACGATTCACAACCAGGAGCTCTATCTACCTTATTAAGGGGGTAGTACACTATGGAAACATTGAAAAATCTGAAAACAAATATTTGTGGCCCAAAAAGGTCCTCTGGGATGTCTACTTTACTAGGTTTTGACTCATGTTTGTTCGATGCTCCGTTGCAAAGTTACAAGCCAATAAGTGTACCTAAATCTTTGCGAAAGGAGCGCGGATCCAAAATTTAAAACGCGTTTTTCTCGATACTAAATTTTGCAAACTGGTGGGAGTTCTACCTCCGGAACGATCCATTCGATTTTGATGAAATATTTTTTCCCAGTTTCTTTTTTTTATATTTTGAAGAATAAAATTTTGGTGAATGTATCTGTGAGGTAAAAATGCAAATTTGACACAAAATGCGACACTTAAAAATCAATATTTTGAAAAAGTCCTACGTACGATGACAGGAAATATATCCAAGATTACGTAACAAAATCATTGGTTGAAATCGGTTCACTAGAAAAACTTGTGGAACTCCCATCAGTTTACAAGGTTTCGGCTGCAAGGGTTCAACAAACCGGTTGCGGCTATTCAGAGGACAATTTATTTTTTGTTTGTTAAGTAATATATACCTAATAAAACTGTGATATCGGATTAATCATAGTAATTCATTTTCTCGTTGAAAAAAAATCGCGAAAATCACATAATTTTTAAGATGTTCATAGTGTAAATACTACCCCCTTTATCATTGTGAATACATTCCTCACGGTCAAACAGTTATTGCAAAATTTTATATTGATGTCCTGGAGCACCTGCAAGGTCCATGTGAGACCTGAACACACCGAAAATAGAATTGTGCATTCTGACAAAGCGTAGGCCCACTCTTTCCTCATCGAGAGCAAGCTTTTGGTGAAAAAAGTAAGGTGAACTTGATTTGTTTGATCAAACTCAATAATCTTTATTATCACTTCCATTTCGAACACGTCATAGCAATCAATTTATGTCATTAAGATTTTTGGGGGAAAGTTATTGAAAACCATATAATATTCACTACAAATAATATATCTAAGTTTGCACTGTTAAAAATTAAATTGTACAGCAGTATAAGAGTACGTGCATGGTCAAAAACGTTGAATGTTCTATGGCAATACTGGTTAAGATTTCATGATATGCATCAAAAGATATTTTCAGCAAATATGATTTTCAATGGCATCTAATCTCATTATACTGCTTAACAGCGCTCTGTACATAGTTAATAATTTGGAACGAAATAATATTTAAGAGTATTGATTTAGCCAAAATCAGTCGCGAATTAAATTAAATGAATTGGCCGTTTCTTTATCCACTTCCAATGGAAATAGCTCGAATGAACACATTTTACGAGTTTATTTTACAAAATACAGGTTCTAGTGAAGGACTTCAACGATATGAGAAAAATATGAATGTCCGACCGCGTAGGTCTCATAGACTATTCATTTTTTTCAATATAGGACATAATTAAGGTATTTTTGAATGTAGATGTACTTTTTGAAAAATATTGATTTAAATTTAAAGTGTCCACGTGGACGTTGTCTATACTCCCTCACCCCTCACCGTGGACAAGCGTGAACATTTTTGTAACCCCTACCCCCCTAAAGTTGTCCACGTGGTATGTGGACAGCCTCTTATTTGCGCATTTGACCTTCCAGCACACGAAATGGCATCATTTCTGCCAAAGATGAAATGTTTTCTGCCAACGCTAGTTTGGGTGTAGAAGTACTCCACGACAGAAACACTTACACTTCAGCAATCTGAACCAAGGAGTGCTTCTTCTAAGGCTTCATTCGCTGCACTCACTTTTTGCGTCACAACTTTGGTTGTTTGGAAAAATATTTGAAATGATTTCGTATCATCCATTTAGGGCTTCCGTAATCCATTGTCCGCAGATTAGCATATTGATCAGCTGCTAGACTCAGTTACCTTGACTCTAAAAGCAGATCTGAAATCGAAGTTTTCTGCTCATCCCCATGGTCGTGCATGAACTGAACGGGCAATATCTGCCTCTTTTAGCTCAACACTCTTACGGCATAGTTGTTTATCAGTAGCTTGTACATGATTAACGTTGTTAAGTCACATCAAGTCTGATTCATCCAGGTAGTTTTCTCGAAGATCTTTCGAAGTTGAAGTCATCCAAGATTAGTAAGACCTAGAAAATGTTGTGTCAGTAATATATTTGTTGGTTCAATTTGGAGGCAATTTCATCATATGTGTGTGACATTACAATATTCAGCTCCTGAATCATAATCGAGAAAAAATAATACAACAAACAAGATGCAAAAATGTTCTTGGAATCGGAAGCAATATGATTTCATAATATCATGATTTCAAAAGATTAATACCAAGAGAAATTCTGCCCACAAGTTCAAAGAGCGTTGACCGAGGTTGTTGTTTTGGGAACAAATTCGGGGTCATAAAATACCTGTAATGTTTGACCATGACCATGGAAATATTTTACCTAATTCACCTTTTTTTTATTAATATTTAAATGGAGGCTGAAAGTCTCAAAAATAAAGAATAAAAAAAAATTAAAAAAAAATATATATTTAAATGGATTTCGGTTGTGGTAATACTGGTTTTGCAGTGCTTTTGTAGTTCATTGTAATGAAATATAATGCTTCAATATCGTGTGTTCAGCAGATTTCGACAATATTGTAGCTTTAAAACTCATTAAAACTTCTTTTTTCCAATTTTTAACTATTTCACATTTCACTATTTCGAACAAAATTTTGACACAAACTTCTAGAATGTATACATTTTCTTAATATTTCTTCAGGATTTCCAGGATTTAGTTTTAATATATGTTTGACTATGACGAATTTCATGCCAACTCGTCTTAGGAGTTGGCAGCACCATCTCAGATGAGGGGCTTAGAATGAAAGGGGTGTAAGTGATTTGATCGATTTCTCTACATCGACTCTCTCTTTTGGTCATAGCTTAGCCTCAAATACATTCCCAGCTGTATTTGACAATGTGGAAGTTAGGTCAGAACCTCACCTATCAGATTCTATAGCAAACTTAAATTGGAACATTTTTGCAATTGAGTTATTAACTAAAGAAAAAGTTGATGAAGAGAAATCGATCAGGTCACTTACACCCTTTGCATTCTAAGCCCCTCAGATAGTAGTGAAACGTTGTGAGTGTTAAGACATGGGTCATTTAAGCAACTTTGCATACTTGAAATATTCGAAAAAGAACTACTTTTCGGAAAAGACAATTGTTTTTCTAATTTTTTTACAAAAATTTATAATTTAAAAACTATGATACCTACAAAATTCTTGTCAAAGGACGAAATGTAGAAAATTGTTTAAATTTTCATAAAAAATACCAAAAATGTTTTGGAAAAAAATTTCGCTGACAAAAAAGTTATTTTAAAAATTAAAATTAATTTTTCTCAAAAACGTATTTTTTTTTAAATTCCCAAAAATATATATATGAATAGCCCTTACAATTTCCAACATGTCGTCCATAAATCGGAAGATGGGCACTTTTACAGGGAAAAAGTTTTTCGAACAATAACTTTTTCATGTTTTCTTTGAAAAAAATACAACTTATCCTAATTTTGTTTAAAGTCAAGATAGCGATATAGTGTATTCGACAAAGTTTTAGACCTTGTTAAAATATAAACTTTTGTCGAAGACATCAACTTTCTTTCTTTTATAGTTTTTGGAATATAAGCCATTTTTGTATGAAAAAATCCTGAAAAAATAATGTTTTGCCCGTAACATTTTTGTGTGTAAATTCTCACGTTTGACATGTTTCTAAATAGAGAAAAGTTAGCAAAGTATGTAAATTGCGATAATTTATACATAAAAATGTTACAAATTAAACATTAACAGTATTTTTTCAAAGATAAAAAATTAAAAAGTTGTTGTTCGAAAAACTTTTTCCATGTGAATGTGCCCATCGTCCGATGTATAGAAAACTTGTTGGAAATTTTAAGGGCTATTTATATCTATTTTTTCAGAATTTTTAAAGCATGTGTTTTCAAGAAAAATGAATTTTAATTTTCAAAATATATTTTTTTCAATGAATTTTTTCTAAGTAATTCTTTGATAATTTTTAAATAATAAAAAATACTATACGTGTACAAAATTTGAATTTTGCTCTCGTTATTATTGATTGTATTGGTTTTTTATTGTTTTCATAGTCTCGGGACCAAAGGTGCTATAGTTTTTTATATTTTTTTCTGGAAAGCTGAGGATTTTTCACATAACATATCTCGAAACCAGAGAGGCGTTCTTTTTCGTTTTTGAGTTATGATTTTTCCAAGTTAGCCGAAGTTCCAAAAAATCTTTTTTTTTCCATTTTTCCGCTACATCATAACTTTTGATCTACTGTCTAGTATTTCAAAAGTTACGAATATTTGAAAAAAGTCATTTTTAGCAAAAATCCGAAAAAATGGTTGTTTTGGACAACCCTAAAATAGAAATGGTCACCCTAACAAACAAAAATAAAAAAATACGGGTCTCATAATTTGCGATAAAGAACAAAACTACCACTTTTAATGAAAATCTGTGAACCACTATATCGGTTTGGCATGGAATGGTTGTATATATATACAGGTAAACTTCGATATAACGTACATTTCACTTTCAAAATTGTACGTTGTATCGTAGCATAATGAAGTACTCACAAACGTAGTCTATAATACATTATTGTGTTGCTGTTTTAGTCAAGTTAATGAATAAATTCAATCAGAAGACGAAGCCAGCCTTTCTCATGATGTTTCCCTTCGTACTGTTGATTGAAGTTGATTCATTTAGAATCTGGAATCACAAAACCAGCTATATTTCGAGATTGACTGAAGGTACAAAACTTGTATTATCATTACAATACAGATAATTCATTGTTCTATCAGAAAAAAAATATTGAAAAAAAAATTCCTTTACAAGGTGTACGTTATATCGAGTGACGTTTTATCGAGGGTACGTTATAACGAAGGTACGTTATATCAAAGTTTCTCTGTATATATATATATATATATATATATATATATATATATATATATATATATATATATATATATATATATGGGAATTTAAAAAAAATACATTTTTGAGAAAAATGAATTTTAATTTTTAAAATAACTTTTTTGTCAGCGTAATTTTTTTCCAAAAAATGTTTGGTATTTTTTGTGAAAATTTGAACAATTTGCTACATTTTGTCCTTGACAAGAATTTGGTAGGTATCATAGTTTTTAAATTATAATTTTTTTTTCTTAATTTTTCGTCTAATAGATCGTCTAATTATCGTCTAATTATTTTTCGAATACTTCAAGTATGCAAAGTTGCTTAAATGAGCCATGTCTTTACACCCACAACGTTTCACTGCTATTTGAGATGGTGCTGCAACGGCCAGTCGAGTTGGCATGAAATTCGTTCTACGAGTCGACTCATTCCGAATATTTTTTCTTCCCTTGTTCAGTTAGATTCGATGTTCGACTGAATCTACTAGACCACATGATGGATGTATGGGAAAAAAGTTATCTTCGAATTTTCAAAGGGAACTCGATTGATTGATTCCCACGAAAAAATACTTCATGCAAGCTATCAGGTTAATCGGACTTCATTTACTAGTGTCGCACAGCCGTCAAAGTTTGAGTTTTTTGAAAACTGAAAAATCACCCAAAGGGGGAGTAGAGGTCCGATTTAAGCCTTCTTTATTGTGTTGTTTTGGTCACTTCCCGTAGATCAATATAGTGGAGAGAAAAGTCGGAAAATTTTCGGAAAATCCTGAAGGAAGGTCAGAAAATTCGGATAATTGAATTCCCACATGTTCGAAAATTTCACATCATAATAAGCGTTGTTAGTCCATTTGATATTTGCGCTATCGAAATTGATTTTGATTCGTAAGTGGAAATGAATTTTCAGGCGAAATATCGCATTTCCATATCTTATTTCAATAAATAAAAATGGAAGGCCAGATGTGTTGGTAAGCGCAAAACCCGAGAAAGAAATGGTTCAATTTGAGTCATCTATATTTCGTTGTATTCGTAATTCCCATATGTTCTACAATTAGCTAAGCGTTGTTAGTCCATTTGACGTTGGCGCTAACGAAATTGATTTTTGTTCGAAAGTGGAAAAGGATTTTCAGACGGAATAACGCATTCATATATCTTCTATCTATATGAACAAAAATGGAAGGCCAAATGTGTTGGTGTACCCTAAACCCGAGGAAGGAATGGCCGATTTGAGCTGTCTTTATTTTGTAATATTCTCTGTATCAAACATGTATTCCATGCAACGGAGAAGCATGTTATTTCCAAATGCTTGAAGAATCTTGAACGAGAATTGTGTCTGAAAATAATTTTATATTATAAGGACGATTTTTTGTAGAAGTACTAGACAATTTATAGTGAAAGGAAATTGTAAAGGGTCAAAGGGTAATCAATCAATGAAGAGCTCAGTGATTGAACTCACTAACGTTCACTTAGTAAGAAAACATGGTTGTTTGAAAGTATTCAAATCAAAAAATCTATTTTGGGCGGGGCGAAGTTCGTCGGGTCAGCTAGTAATAATAATTAAAATGTTGAAAGAGTGTTTTAGAGGTCTTCATTTAAAATCAAATTTAGTAAAACTTGACATTAAATTTTGACATTAAATTCATTTTTAATTCATCTGATCTTATACCATGTACATGTTAACTTATATTCTAAGAGATACAATCATCACATCTTTCCTGTTTTTTTTCTTTTTATCTAACATTCTGAATATTTTGGGATCATCTACTGAATTTGAAAACCTTTTAACTGCAATTTTATTTTCATCTACAGGAATAAAACAATTAAATTTTTGTGTTCCCGATATTGTTTTCGCGTGATTGAATGATTCATCAAGTTCAGTTGCTTTTTTGTATGCTATTCTTTGGATACTTAATAGTAATTCAACTTCGTGATACATTTGTCATTTTGTTTGACTCGTCACTTCATACGGGGTTTTCCCAATCAAAAAGCTCTAGTGCTGTTTGGATTGTGTTTCAAATCATCAATTCATCAATTTTAAAACCAATCGATGGATTTGTGCTGTATTTTGTTGATAAAGTAGACAAACCCATAGAGCATGACTTTTTTTTACAAACAGCAGTCTGGAGAAATAATAGTAATTTGTGATTTTTCAGAGAATTATTCATTCATAATTCAAAATGTGACATAGGGTTATCAATGGAATAACTCGCAAGCAACTATTCACCCATTTGCAATATACTACAACAAAGATGGAAAAAGAAAACGTAAGCTTTATAGTTATTTCAGAAGTTTTAACACACTACGCTGTGCAGTTGTTCATAGAAAAATTTATAGAATTTGGCAGAAAAATAATCGATTTTACTAAAATGACTTTAATGTCCGCTCCATCGGCAGCACACTACAAAACAAAAAAAAAATTGGCCAGTCTGTGTAATTTCAAAAAGCAGAATGGTATTTCTTTGCCACCACGGGAAAGGTCTCTGTGATGCAATAGGAGGGACTCTAAAACCAGTGGCAAAGAGAGCAGGTCTTGCCCAAGATTACGGAAACAGCACTAGAGCTTTATGATTCGGCAGTCAAACAAAATGACAAATGTATTAGGAAATTAGATTTTCCGTTACGTATCCAAAGAATAGCATAAAAAAAGCCAAGTGAACTTGGGGAACCATTCAATCACACGAAAACAATATCGGGAACACACAAATTTCATTGTTTTATTCCTGTAGATGAAAATAAAATTGCAACCAAAAGTTTTCAAATTCAGTAGATGATCCCGAAATCATCAAAATGTTAGATAAAAAGAAAAAAAAATAGGAAAGATTTGATGATTGTATCTCTTAGAATATAAGTTAACATGTATTAGGTGTACCGGTAAGTTTCTTCGGTTTTACAACAGATGGCGTAACTTGATTATTATTCCAGTGAATCAAATTTCCCGACATTTGTTGAAAAGCTACTGTCATTGTGCGTCTCGTGCGTCACGTGCGAACAACTGCTCAAACGGCATAAAAAACGGTTTTTTGATATCGAATCGTTACTGGAGATGAAAAGTGGGTCCATTACGACAATCCCAAACATCGGGCAACGTATGGATACCCTGGCCATGCATCAACATCGACGGCCGTGCGGGATATTCACGGTCAGAAGGTTATGCTTGTCTATTTGGTGGGACTAGCTAGGTGTGGTGTACTATGAGCTGCTAAAACCGAATGAAACCATTACGGGGGACCTCTGCCGACGACAATTGATGCGATTGAGCCGTGCAGCCGAAGGAAAAACGGCCACAATTCGAGCAAAGACACGATAAAGTTATTTTGCAGCATGACAATGCTCGGCCGCATGTCGCGAAACCGGTCAAAACATACTTGGAAACGCTGAAATGAGATGTCCTCTCCCACCTGCCGTATTCTCCAGACATTGCTCCGTCCGATTACTACCAGAATTGCCAGAAAGATGGGAAAAGTTGTGACTAGCGATGGGCAATACTATGAATATTAAATTTGTAACCATTTTTGCAGAATAAAGAATTTTTTTTTGAAAAAAAACGAAGAAACTTACCGGTACTCGTATTACACGGTATAAGATCAGATGAACAAAAATGAATTTAATGTCAAAAAATGTCATAAGTTTTATTACATATGAGTTTTTGTTAGAAAAACTCTTTTGCCTTAAATATGCACAAGTTGCAATGTATGGAAGAGTTGTAGGGTACATATGTATCTACCATTTATCTAACATTTCATCAAAATCCGAGAATATTGACTTTTAGTTTTTTAAATCGATTTTATTCTGTGTAGGATTTCAACAAAATATTTTTTCTGTAATTTTTACTGAAAATTCAATTATTTTTTTTCCTAAAACTCTTCCATATATCAGTTTTTTGTAGAACATACCATTTTCGAGTAAAAAAAATTATAAAAAAATGGTCAAAAATATTTGGTCCTTTCCATGCGTTAGTCTAGATAAATTTTAGGAAAACTAAGTGTGCCAAGTTGCCTAATTAGGTAACATCTTCACACCCAGAAAGTTTCATTAAGTTCTGAGAGGTTCATGCCAACATCTGGTCGAGTTGGCGCGAAATCCGAAATTTATTCTGAGGTCAATATAATGCGGACGAAGTTCCCATTTAACGAGAATAAGGGATCGAGGCGGCCCAGGCTTGCGCACGGTATCACAGATCGTCTTATACCCATGATGTTTTTTCGCGTCAGAATATTCCTAGCGTACTTGCGATCATACATTTTTTCTGAGCGGTTGTTTCTGTTGCAATTGGTTTCCGAGAATCATCGAAACTAGTAAGTTTTTGGCATGTTTTTCAGTTCTTTCTTAGCTTTATTTAGTAGTTCTTCCTCCGGTTTTGCCATGAAATTGTTTAAGTAGACCCTCCGCTTCAGGTTTGCCCAGAAACTCGCGATGGGACGCGGATTTCAGAACAACAGTTTATGATCGCGTAGTACAGTCGAACGACCGAAATCAGGCTTCGCTCAACGCTCTCATTCTTCTCCAGAAGTGTAAGGATATCTATCTACATATATAAAAATGGATTTCTGTCTGTCTGTCTGTCTGTCTGATTCTAATGGACTCGGAAACTACTGAACCGATCGAAATGGAAATTGGTATGTAGGGGTTTTTGGGGTCGGGAAAGGTTCTTATGGTATTTCCAGGCCCCTCCCCTCTCTCTAAGGGGGGGCTCTCATGCAAATGAAACACAAATTTCTTCATTAATCGAGAGCTAAACAAGCAAATGAAATCAAATTTGGCATGTGGAGGTTTTAGGGTGCAATAAATGTTTTACGGTGGTTAGACACTCCACCCCCCTTTTGTTTCAGAGCACCGACCCCCCCCCGGGTCTGCCAGACAAATGAAACACAAATTTCTGCATAACTCGAGAATTAATCAAGCAAACTAAATCAAATTTGGCAAGTGAAGGTTTTAGGGTGCAATAAACTTTTTTACGGTGGTTAGACACTACACCCCCCTCTTTAAGGGGGGGCTGCCATATAAATGAAACACAAATTTCTGTATAACTCGGGAATTAATAAAGCAAATGAAACGAAATTTGGCATATGGAAGTTTTAGGGTGAACTAAATGTTTCTATGGTGGTTAGACACCCCACCCACCTCTCTCTGCATTACTCGGGAATTAATCAAGTAAATGAAACCGAATTAGGCATATTGAGGTTTTAGGCTGCAATAAATGTTTCTATGGTGGTTATATTCTCCACCCCCATCTCTAAAGGGGGCTGCCATACAAATGAAACACAAATTTCTGCATTACTCGAGAATTATTCAAGCAAACGAAACCATTTGGTTTTAGGATGCAATCAATGTTTCTATGGTGGTTCGACACTCCTCCCTCTGTTAGAGTGGGCTGTCATACAAATGAAAAACAAATTTCTGCATAACTCGAAAACCTATCAAGCAAATGGAGCCAAATTTGGCATGTGAAGATTTTAGGGGGCACGAAACGTTTCTATGGTGAATAGACACTCCTCCCCCTCTCTAAGGGGAGAAGAGGGAAGGGGTCTGTCTTTATTCTATTATATTTTCTCTGTGTCAAACATTTATTCCATGTAACGGAGAAACATGTTATTTGCAAGTGGTTGAAAAATCTTGAACGGAATTGTGTCTGAAAATAATTTGATATTATAATGATGAGTTCTGGTTAAAGTACTAGGATTTTTTTAGTAAAAGGTAAATTCAACGGGGTCGATTAGAAGATCAATCAAAGAACAGTTCTGCGATTGGACTCATGAATTTTGCGCTTAGTAAAAAAACGTGAATGTTTGAAGGTATTGATAACAAAAAACAATTTTTTGGCGGGACGAAGTTTGCCGGGTCAGCTAGTTATAAATAACGAAACGAGCGTATCCGGCGGACTCAAAGTACTTGGCGATGTCCATTTTCTTCGCAATGGGATGGAGCTCCCAGTACGCACAAATTATGGAGCACAGTTTCTTCACCGTTTTCGTTATAATATCGGCAGTTCAACTGATAGCGTTGTCAAATTTTGTTTGAAAACCAATGGGCTACTATGAATGATGATGCACAGGTGGTCTAATCACCAGGTGTTAAGGTTAACACATTAATAATTGGTAGAAATTGTCCATTTTTTTAGTGCACCAAAAATAAATAGTAATGATTGCAACAGAGAATGATAATTAGGAAAATGTTCTTTACACTTGCGATTGCACTTCCTCAGTAAATTGTTCTCAATATTGTGAGTAAAGTTTCAAAGTTGCGTTCCTTTCTAAGTATTAGATATACGACTTCCATTACGTAAGGGTAGTAGGGAGTCAAAATCCGTATTTTTTAGAGTTACATTGGAGCCTGTCATTGCGGCCAGCCAAAAGAACGTGCTCTTCCTGACCAATCCGTTTTTATTTTGCTACTGGTCTGAACGGAACCGATGCATGTAGGGGAAATCAGGAAATCATGATAAAACCGGATTTCCACATATGACGCTTGGGATTAGCAAACTCAGTTAACTGTTAACGAAATTCTCATATATCATGCGAATGAAATTAGATGTAGGTAATTGGAAAGAAAATATGTTAAAATATTCCGTTATTTATCGCGTATACTCTTTATATAACTCCAATCACAGAGACTGAGGATTATCTTTGGGAAACCTGCATAGGTCACAGAAAGGCCTCCCCTAAAACTAATCGCTCCGACAATATATTCCGTTATTTATTGGAAGTATTTTCGGAAGCGATCGTGGAGGTTATAGGCGTAGGACAAATATAATATTATACCCATACACAAATATTTCTGCTGAAATTTGTACCAAAATTGAAAACCGAAAGTAACAAAGAAAATAAAGTCAACTGGAACTCCAATTTGATAAAATACAAACATTCATGCTTTTATGTGAAATAAATGGGAGTGCGGGTAAGACATCCTGTCGGGGTAAACTCGACGCCTTCAGAGGAACGAATGAAAACTTGTTGCAGTAATTTCAAAGTACTAAGTGACTATTGATATGCTATGTGGACACTGTAAATTTCAGAGATGAACCAGGCTTCGGCTGAAAATATCTTTAATAATGAAAGAAAAAAAACTGTAAATTTCCATTACATCTCAACGAAGTGAGTTTTTTTTTGCTACCATGTATATCCTCACTATCGTTACATGATCGCTAAATAATTTTGCTTGAAATGGACTTAAATGTTGGACTCAAGAATTGAATATAATTTTATCTGATACAGATTTTATGAAAAAATCGTAAGTTAGATAGATTTTTAGACCAAAATACAGGCTCCGTTATGGCAACCATATGAACGAAATTCTTAGAAAATCTGGAAGTATATCAGCTCAAAATCGACATTTTTTGGGCCAACTCTGGATGGAATTGCTCAACAGAAAAACCATTCGTGATGAGAGCATTGTTATGCGACTCTCAAGTCTACACTACTCGTTTTATCTTATCTCAACAGTTTTGATGAACTAGACTGCCAGTCTCATGTAACGCCTCTCTACATTATGCAGAACTATTATAGTTCGCGCAAAAAAAACGTCGATGCCTATCGCAATCGATGCCATGTTCATGATTCGATCATCACTGATAGCGTAACTGGCTGACATAAGACGGCTGCTAGCGACTAATGAATCCCACGGCCCTCAATACAGCTTTTCGCACATAAACTTCGCCAAGCAAGCTTCGCAATCATCGCGTATCGATGAACTCCTCATTACCACGAGCAATTCGCGCTCCAGTGAAGGTGATTTTTTTTCTTTTTCCTCGCTAACTGATAACTGCAATTAATATAAAACCATCCAGCATAATGGTCGCAGCGAAAAGTGAGTCAAAAATATACTTTGAGTCCACGTTGGATAACTTGTGTCATTTGCTAATCGAATTAGAGCCGATGAAAGGTGTGTACTTTTTTGGTTTCTAGATTATGGCAGGGTTTTAATTATGTCCTACAGACCAATTATTATCTCTAAAAGGCAAACTTTTCTATCTGTTAATCTTGCTAATTTGCCATTCTGAGCGATACTCGCAAGGTTCAAAGCGATGAAAAATCTATTGAGCGTCAAATTTTACTGTCCACTCGTATCCGAAAAAACGACGACAATGTGCCGTCGGTTCATTGCTCATGACTCGATTTTATCGCTCCATCATCATCGCGCCGTCATCATTTTCATCTTGACTCTGGAGAAGGGAGGCATCTTGTAACCTTAACCGCAAGAATCGGTATCCTTTGTTTTCTTCCTTCTCCACTTCAGGATGGTCCATCGCTTCACGAGAGCAGGGACAAAAAAAAATGAACGATTGTCGCTTCCGCTGGAGATACTTTTACTTTCCTCGTTTACGGCCGAATGGTAATTTCCAACTGTCGTAAACTCCAGCTTAATGGATAAATCTCAACGACTGTGTCTCCGCTGTTCGCGTACTCGTCTAACATAAATGCGGTCCCTGCCGGGGTCTGCCTCCCCCAGAACATAATAAACCGCCGTCACTTGCCTAATTTCGAATCGTTTGGGGCCATCGGCGAAGTTTAATGGCCGTGAAGTGGATTATAAATAAATTAGAATCAATGAGCAGATATTATTAACGTCCGCTTAATTAATCATTTTTATCGCCTTGCGCTGTTCTCCGCTTACTTGTCATCAGAAGACACAGACTCGTTTAAACGACCATTCCCCGAGCTGGACGTCTTGCGCGCAATTATGCCCCCTCCTCTGTCGGTCGTGTATAATATCTCTAACGGTACTGCATCTTGGGTTCTAGAGAAAAAAAAACACAGGTATGTCACCCTTTGTGTTCTTCTCTCCGTGAAGCAGCATCCTTTATGGGGAACATTTTTCATTCGCCGCTAGCACTGAACGTTCTCATGAATCCTGATGAGACAGCGCGAAGGTAGGTAAGTGTCTAAATGAGCCATAGTTCATATTTTTTGCATGCTGAAAGGAGTGGGACGGAGCCTCAATTGTTGGATGAATCTCGGAAGTTTTACTAAAATTAGAAAAACAAAAATGAGCTCCTGAACTTCTATTGAGAAATTGACCGAATTCTTAGTTTTTAAGTTTAAGTTTAGTTCAAGCTTTTAGTCCATTATTTTTTTTAGATTTTTTTTTGTGTTGAAACAAATTTTACCGGCGTTTCTATGATACGACCGCATTGTTGACGTTGGACTACGAAATTGTGTCATTCAATTCTAATACAGTTTGGTCCTAAAAATGGCGCATGGTTTACGTAGTTTTGTAAAATCAATTGAATATGGTTGATTCATGGTTCGTTCTTATCCTCACGAGAACAAAACATAAGCTAATCTTATGTGAAAATTTGTGTTCTTATTTTCAATGCACGTTTCACAGAACATGCATTGATCGTTCTTCTTTTTAGGTTCAAACTTCGGAGTTTAATACAGTGCTAATACACTGCGGTTACAGTCGATTATATATTTGTTCTACCATCACTCCCATCCCATTCAAGAAATATAGATCACTCTTTTTGTTTATTTTTTCCGAATATTTTTTGATGAATGATGATGATGGTCCCGCCTCCTTCCCCTACAGAGGTTTGAGCCAGACGAGTTATCTAAACGATAATTTATTTTTCTCAACATTGAAACCAGTTTAGCAAAAGAAAACGAACTGATTTTATTTACAGATATAAATTCGTATATAGTATTGCAATGTCAAAAACAACCCAAGCCGATACCCAGTCGTGTCCGCCACAGAACCGATACGGTCCCGACAAGACTCTTGCATCCAGTTAGTCCACCAAAGCACAAGTCCAACCGCCAGCCTTGTTTTGGATTTACAATGAATATCCTCATCCAGAGAAGACGAGAAATTTCCATTCACGAAAAATTCCTAGACCGGCTCTTGAAAAAAATTTTTACTTTATATCCTTTATACCTGTGAAAAGCGCGCGGCGCTCAAACTTTTGTAAATTATTTAAATTTTGTTTTAACTAATACAAAACAAATACAACAAAAAATAAAAATAGTCCATCATCACCAAGATCATGATAGACATAATAGAGACGAATACAAATTGAAAACAAAAAATATAATATAAATCAAAAATTGTTCAAAATTGTTGTTTAGTATAATCCGTTTAAAAAAAACTTCGTCAGGTTGAAAATATTAAAAACAAAAAAATCAAGAAAACTGTTCACATTAAGATATTTGTCATAAAAAAAAGAAAAAAAAACTTTCGGCTGTTAGGAAAACACAGCCTTAACATGTGAAATATAGTTTCTCTTAAATTCCGCTAGTGTTGCTGCACGGTTAATATGTGTTTGCATCGAGTTGAAAACACTTACTCCTTCAAAATATAGAGAATTTTGTGAAGCACATATTAAGAAAAGTGGTGTTCTTATTTCATTCGCGTTTCTAGTATTATATCTATGAAAGTCACTTCCTCTTCCAACTCGATCACACAAATATTGAGGCAGCAAACCGTTAACTACTTTAAAAATGAACACCATAGTTAAATAAACAATTCTTTGCTTCACAGATAACCATTGCAAAGCGTCCAGCATCAAGTAGTGAACATGTTACATTGTAAAATCAAACGCATTATTTTATTCTGCAAGCGATGTTATCTCGATATTTGTGTTTCATTGGCCAAATACAAAATGGAAGAGCAAAAGTCCAGATGAGGAGAGATAATTGATTTGTATAGCTGTATTTTCCTGCAAATAGTTAAATCGTTTCTTAGTCGACACAAGATTCCATACTTCTTGGCAATTTTCTTGATGATATTGTCAATGTGAGTATTGAACTTAAGTTTATCATCAATAATCACACCAAGATATTTAATCTCCCGAGCGCGATCAATGGTCTCATCATCAATTACAATAGAGACGTTTTCATTTATTCGATTTCGCGTGATTATCATATATTTAGTTTTACTTATGTTCAATTTTAATTGCTGATACTTCAACCATCTACTTTGACCCTTGTGGGGTTGGTAGGTTCAAAGTCAAAGTACTAACAGAAGTGAATAAAATTGGAATGAAACCGAACTGCACTGTTGAGCTGTCTAGATCAGGGTTTCTCAAAGTGGTCGATATCGGTTTCCCATGGGTCAACATACACGAAAACTGATTTTGGGGGCCGACGAGGACTAAAAATCGACCCTTATTAATAAACAAAAGTTTTTATTTGAAACTTTCAAGATACTGAACCAACTTGTTATAAGAATGAGTAATATTTTAGTAGAATTTGTATTAATAATTATTAATTACACTTGATATTTACTGAATTTTATGTTTATTCATTGATGAGAAAATGATATCAAGTTAACTAACTTAACCAACTGCAATGTTTATGAAATGGTAAGTATTTTGTATCTATAAGATGATGAGATTTTTAAAAATAATTTTGGCTACAGGGGTCTATGCCATCACTTTATTCTAGAAAATGGGTCTCTTGTCCAAAATAGTCTGAGAATCTCTGGTCTAGATAAATGTGTAATAGCAATCTTATTTCCTGATTTGGCACTCCTAATGAAGAACCTAGTTCGACGTCAAAAACCAGTTAAAACCATAAACGAGGCAGCTCATCGGGAAGATAATAGTCTTTGACCAGCTTTAACGAACGGATTAAGTCTATTCAGTCTAGAAAATAGAAATTCTAGACTGACAGCTGTTTTTTACGATCATATATATTTGGTATTCCAACATTCGTTGATCGATAAAAAACGACGGTATTCGGATTGTCGTAGATTTAATTTCAAATGTTGCGGGTCACAATATTTGTTACAATGAAAAAAATAATAAATATCGTACCGTGAAATTTTTGTTGTATTTTTAGAAGATGTTGTACCGAAATAAATTCATGAACGATTGTTAGAAGTTTATAGAAACCTGTCACCTTTGATTAAGACAGTAGGAATATGGGTTTGCTGAAACGCTGTACGTCTACGTTTACAAGTCTAGCAGACGGTCCGTTCCTAACAAAGATCATCAACGTCATAAATTGATGCGAAAATTTGCATCTGGTTTTGGTAGATCTTCGTTTAAGGGGGTATTCTAGTGTAGAGACACGAATTTCGGACGTTTTTTCGATCTCCGTAAAAATAAAACAAAGAATATTTTTACTATCCCTTATATCATTATTCGTTTATCTATCTTTCAACAATAAAACAAAAATAGGACGGAAAAAAATATTCATAATTAGAATAGTTACATGCTGGTGAAGTGAGGGTGTTCAAAAAAAAAGTTGTGCCATGGCGTACACGATTCCAGTCCTTCTGGTTATCTGAAACAAAAAAATCGAACAGATTCTGAATCAGTAAAGATGTCGCTATGGCATGAACCTCGGACAAGTCAAAAACATGGGTTTTAACAAAATGGCGGCCGTTTGAAAACAAAAATGCTGTTTAAAACGTTTTTTTTTGCGTTTACCGATTTTTTAAAAATAGTAAAATTAAAAAGTTATATTTTTTTATTGGTTCATGCGATAGAGAGATGTATGCAGATTATTTTCATATAAATTTGACATAAATCGGTTCAGTAGAACTTGAGATATCGTGTACGCCAGTTTAAAAAAAACTAGTTTCGAGAAAAACGCGTTTGAAGTTCATTGTTATGGCCGTACCAGGTTAGATACCGCATCACAAAAATGGCTCTAACTCGGTAAATAATATGATTTTCGATATGTCCTTTCTAGAGTATATTCTTGAATGTCTAAACTACAGAAATATGAAGGAAAAAAATTTTAATTTTTTTCAAATTTCTAGACTAGAATACTCCCTTAACCGAAGGAGATTTAAAAGAAGCTCTAAGCAGCGTGATTAAAATTTTGGCTAAATTCGTGGGCCTCAAAAACTGCGAACGAATTTTAAAGATTTACATACCAATCGAATCGGAAACTTTCTAAGATTTGATTGATATGCTATACATTACAATCCAATAGTCTGTATATAGTTTAAATTCATGAAAATTGGATACATTTGTTCTGTCCATTTGTGTGCTTTCTCGAACAGAGCTGTCAATAACGAGCAACTTTTGCAGCCGCTAGAATAGAAACAGTCGGAGACGAATGAATCGTTGGATTTAAAGTCTCCGTAAACAAAGGGAAAGTAGAAGAAGAAGAATAGAATCAACGAAGGGGGATAGATTCTTGAAAGCTTTCTGTGCCCGAAACAACAAAGGTCGCTTATTCTGCTCGTTTTGCGTTTTATGTTTCTCTTCCAGCTGTGAACGCTAGCGAATATTTCATTTTCAGTTTATCGCTGCAACTGTGTGCATCTGTTAGACGCATGTTTGATGCTAGTTGAATGGCGATGCACGGAAGATGCCTCTCGCTAAAAACTCAGTGCAATGCTTGCATTGATATAATTAAACAAATTGCGACATATGACCAATTAGTGTATTGTTCTCGCAAAGGCAAGAAAGAATCGTTGTTTTTCGAAATGGTTTTACAAAACCACGCAAGCCATTAAACCTTTTCAGGGTCCCGGGATTTTTTTACTAGAGAGTTATTTATGAGCTTCCGACGTATGCGCAAAAAATATCCGAAATGATAAACCAACAAATTTTTAAAAAAAGATTGCGTAGTCCTGCGTCTTAAGCAATCGTGTCTCGGATACAACCGCTCGATTTTTTTTTTGGGAAGTAAACATAATTTTGATCATGAATTATTATCAAACTGGTAAAATAATCAGCTCAACTTATAATTGTAACCATTCAGATCGATTGGATGCAAAAAATCGTTGAAAAATATTGAGGAACTCTTGGAACAATAGTTCTGAAAAGAACTGATAAATGACTCATTCTGCCATTAGCTGCCGTGACAGGAGCGATGCAGATGATGCTGATGTTTTGTATCCTAAGAGGCTTCGTACTTTCAGAACAGAAGCGGTGGGCGATGACGCCATAGTTTTACTGACATAGTTTTACTAACAAGCATATAACTCAACTCCTTGCACTTTAAATGGCTTTAAACGCATCCGCTCTCGGCTATGAAACTTTGAACTTACAGAAATCAAAGACATAGTCCTACGTTAAAAAAATACTAAAATCACATTTACTAAAAGATGTAGTCCTACGTCAAAAACAGCTATTCATGACATTCTTCACCACTCTGTTCGACCCGCCATATCGGTGAAACAACATGGATCCATGAGAAACCTGTCAATAAAGCATTCGAAAAGTCGCTGCTGTGGTTGAAATGGAAAACATAGGCCTTCTGGAAAGGACCTCCAAATGGGCGCCGCATTGGCAAATCCCGTGAGATTGACGTGAAGAAGAAGAACATCGTGCCCGTTACTCGCTATTGTCGGTGTTTTCTTGTACCAGTTCATTGACGTTTGAAGTTTGACGATTGTCGTTTGTAGACATCGATAGTGACAGTTGCACCCGACCTCAGCAGTTCGTAGTATAATAACGGGTGTTAAATAAAAAATGAGAATTTTTTCAATACCTTTCAGTAACTCAAATAAAGAGCGTAAAATTTTCATTCTCCAAGAAAATTGCTCTTTGGGCTCCCTAGAAACAGTAAGTGTGTTTGGTTTTGCTAGTTTAAATTTAGTCAAAGCAAAGATGGCGTCGAAACAGCACGTGCTTCGCGTACGGTTCTACGAAACGCATTTCCAGCAAGGAAAAATGTTCACTGTGGCACATTTCAAGGAAGAAAATGTACCTGTCAGTACGGTATATCGTATCCTGGGTTCCCTGAATGTAGAGCGGAAGGTCGGAAGTGGTCGTCCGGTGACGATAATGACGAAGCAGAGAGAGACATCGTTAAAGAAGCTGTTTGACAACAAGGACGCAACCAGCCTGCGTGACGCCGGTCGGAAATATGGCTGCTCCCACGTATTGATCCATCGGACCCTCAAGATGGAAGGAATCGTCTGCAGGAAGAAGACGAGGTCGCCGGAGTACACGGAAATGCAGATTGAGACGGTTAAATCACAGTGTCGGTGGATGACCAAAAAATACCGCGGGACGTCTTTCGTTCTGGACGACGAAAGCTATTTTCCGCTGTCCAAAACGCACATTCCAGGAAATGATAATTACTACTCCAGCGACAAGTCATCCACACCGCCTGAAGTGAAATACAAGTTCAAGCACAAGTTTGAAAAAAAGGTTATGTTGTACATCGCCATTTCCGACCGGGGCATTTCAAAGCCTTGGTTTAAGCCGAGCGGTCTGGCAATCAACAAACAAATCTATCAAGAAGAGTGCCTCGATAAAATCCTGCTGCCGTTCCTGAACGAGCATCACGCGGATGGGAAGTACGTCTTCTGGCCGGACAAGGCGTCTTCCCATTACGCCAAGAAGACGCTGGCGTATCTTGAGGAGAAAAAGATACCGTTCGTGCCGAAAGATCGTAACCCAACAAACTTGCCCCAGTGCCGCCCAATAGAGGAATTCTTTGGCTCACTCAGTGCCCTAGTGTATAGAAACAATTGGAGGGCCAAGGACACGAAGCAACTGACTACAAGAATCCGGAATTGTATCCGGAAAATGGACGTAAGTGCCGTACAACGTTCTTGTAAGAGCATCGCGACAAAGTTGCGTCGAACAGCAGACCACGGCCCTCACTCAAACATTCACTGACATTTTTTTGAAGAAAATACATTATGTTATACATAAAAAATACTGAAATCGACGAAAAAAAATTTTTTTTTTTATATGTGATTGGAAAATTTCTCATTTTTTATTTAACACCCGTT
This sequence comes from Toxorhynchites rutilus septentrionalis, assembly GCF_029784135.1. Classification (NCBI taxonomy): domain Eukaryota; kingdom Metazoa; phylum Arthropoda; class Insecta; order Diptera; family Culicidae; genus Toxorhynchites; species Toxorhynchites rutilus. The sequence continues at coordinate 170,657,053 of NC_073746.1, forward strand.
ACTCCTTGGTGTTTCCATCAAATGTGAAACATTATCTTATGTACCTGGATGTTCCTTTTTGGTATTGTCCATTGAAAAAAAAAATTCCTGATAAGCAATGACATTTAAACGGTTGCGAATGACATTTTCTGGAAATTCATGTGGTACTCACTCTCTTTCTAGTTGAATCTTTCTTATGGCTTCAATAGGCTTGGAAACCGCTGCTTCAGTAACTTTTCGTTTCGTATTGAAATTCTTATAACGGCTCAAATTTCATAAAGCGACCAAGGAAGCACTAGCATCGAAAATGCTTGAGGTATTGTTGACAGCCGCCACACACATATACACGTGCAGCTCTTTTCGTTTGGTGGTCATCGAGTCGGCATTGCTTGCCGGCGGGCGTCGAGCGTCGGGGAGAAGATACGAGTAGATGTCATCGCTGCTGACGATTGATTTGTCACTGCTACCGGGGAGAAGAAGGTAAGCAACAAGAAGAACGCTCCTGCTGCTGTCGCTACAGCTTTGGCAAAGAAAAACCCAACTCGGAACATCTGGCACAGAAGCCGAAATCAGCGATGCCACAGAAAGGAACTGAGTGGTTCTGAGCACAGCATGAGGGATTGTGTTTCCAGCAAATCAAACCCAGTTCTTCTTAGAACTTTGAATTACTTTGAAGCGAATGATTTTATTTTGTTTTCTATCTATAATATATTTTTTGTTTTGTAATTTTTTCAATCAAGTAGATCAACGTTAAGGCGCGTCCACATGATGCCGATCGGTCTGTACCAAGCGGCACATTCGGTTCGTTATGTAATGTGGACGCCCCATCGGGTGCACGAAGCCGAAGTCCCATCCAAGGCATAAAGCCGTCACGAACACACGAAGTACTATGTCGTCAACGCTAATTTACTTCGTTTTGTTTTGGTTCGACTTTCTCGAACCGGACCCACTTGTTTCGGGTTGGGTTCGGTTTGATTCGAGTCGGTTTTCGGCACGTCGGCAAGCCCGGGCGGTACGTCCACATTTAGTTGGCTTTACCGGGCGGCTAAGGCCGATTGGCGTAATGTGTACGCGTCTTTAGATCACGTCTTTCGGCAATTTATTAGGGGTACAGTTCCCGCTCTATGCTCACCGGAAAACTATGTTTGCTCAACAATTTCTCAAACGGGAAATTGTGTTGTGTGGAAGGATGAGTGAACGCAACATTTACGTAGAATGCTTGGATGTGACAGATATTTTGTCTATTGGAAATGGTATACAAATCACAGAGTTTGAATATTAGTGACAAGCAATGTGTTATGCATTATATAGAGGACAAACATTAGAAAGCGGAGAATAAATGTTGCACCACTTTTGCATGATTGCTTCCTTTGCCTTTGCTACATACAAATTGTTTGACGACGTCGTGCACAAAGCGAACGACAATCTTGCTTTGCTAGCTGAGTCTTGCATCACTCGCATATTAATCATGACTGAGATATTATTTCAAGCAGGTTCCCATATTTATAGATTTTTGTTATTCCAATAATTTGTTGTTGTTATCTTGAATTATAGAGACTTGAAACTTCATCAGTTCATTCGACTCTATCAACAGGTTGCTTTGAAGGCATATAACTCGTAGAAATTTTATTATTAGAATGAATTGATAATCATGTCACTTCGTTCAGTCGACAAAGACCTTGTGGTTCCAACGTAACGCTCTCGTTTTCGAAAACTTCCCCAAATATTCATTCATCCATTCATTGAGAATTGGTTCGGATGCAACTTCAAACAAATCATCACCAAACCAACGATAGTCCTACGTCAACCATTCGGTTATACCACAGATATAACCCTCTTCCAGCTTTTCAAACCATATTAGTGCAAAAGCACTTGTCGAAAATCTTTTCTAATTACTTAAAATCAGTTTTTAGAATAAAATGTTCTTGTGTGAAGCTCCGTTTGGGTAGCATTAACTATTTTTGACAGCGGGGATTGTTCACCATGGAAAGATATCATTGCCGGTTCTGAAGGCGCTTGCATCCACACAGCACCATATGTGTGCATATTTTAGCGCGAAGCGATCTCCTTCGTCGTTGATATACGTTTTGTGTGGTATGACACGGGCACAAGCCCCAGGATCGAGGCGCAACTTTCGACACTAAAGTGTAATTTACAGAGATGAAAACGATGTGCCCGCTCCTCTTCTTCTTCTTCGGAACTCGTGTGGTGACGGGTAGTTGCAAATACCAACTGGAAGAAGCGATTAACGCGCGAGTATTTCACGGGTGACATGTGTCACCCGTGTGTCGTAGAAGTTAAGATTCGTCTTTGTGGCTGCGCTCAAATGAATCATTTGTATTCGCCGGAGTGGTGTGTTTGGTGTGCGGAATTTTGCCTCGCGATGACAGCATTCGTTCTTTGGGTTGGGATTTTGTATGAGGCTCCCGGCAGAAGGGCGATTGTGCGATTGTACTGCGATCTTATCTACACGTGAAGAGTGTTCAGTCAAATATTCCGCTGGAAGCGATAGCTTATCGCATATCGCAATTTAGTGCCATATTCCGACGAAGTGACTGGGAATTCCTAGCGCGAAGAAATGACCAAACAAAGTGATGATTTTTCCTTGGAATGGTAGTAAAGTTTTTTTTAATAATCATGAATAATAATAATCAATCCGATTTATACGATATCCCATTACAGCGAACCGTGAAATGACGTGTTTCGGAATTTTCCTAGTTTCCCTCAACCAGAATGATTGATTATTTTCACCTTTAGTTCGACTTGACAGAATCTTCGTTTCAGGGAGCCACTTGACCAGATTGGATCGCATCGATGAAATTGCGTGGAGAATTACTTTCCCTTTCGCGGCTGGATTTTTTTTTTCTCGAGCCGTTTCAGATTTGTTCTTGATTTCGAAATTCCACGACCCGTCTAATACGAAAGAGATCCATCAGAAGAGGTCATTCCTTCTTCCGCTCTTCCACCGCGTCTCGTCCCGATCAATATTAAAATAAACATGCAATCACAAACGAGCTGTGATTGATTGCCGGGGAGCATTCACACGCAATTCCTTCGCCCTATGGTGAGAGTTTACATGTTTTTTGCGCACCCTGAACCCGACACTCATTCGCACTTCCTCATCGCTAATGAGCTTTTCGACATGAGTTTGCAAGAGGAGGCTGTAGGACTAGGAAAAAAAAGGTCGGTCGTGTAATCACAGCCACCAGAAACTACCTGCACACACCATCACCCTGTTCAAGGCCAGATCGTGCGAGGCGCTGGAAGTTGTTCGTATTTTTTACTGCCGCTTTGTCTGGGAAAATAGAAGAAAAAAAACCAACAGCGCTTCGTTTCTCACTCATAAAATGCTAATGGCGACGAAAAACGGATCTTTCCAGCGATCGCCAGAAACGTGTTCTTTGAAACACATAGAGACTATGTCGCTCGGTGATCCGTTCACTAAACAAACGATCACTCTGAAAGTAGGTTGGCTTTCAGGTCAAATAAAGAGAGTTTTCGAGGCGATGGCTTGCCGCGTGAAGACAATGTTGGCAATTTGATGATCTGAATCTTCGTCCGGCGACAATTTGCATGGCCTTCAAAGCGTTGTAAGATTTGGGCCCAATCTTCGGTATCGTGGATTATTAGTTTCAGTTTATGACACTGAGTGGGTGATTTCGAATATGCTTTGATTTTTTGAAAACGCGATTTTATTGAGGGTTTTAGCAAGTTTGAAGTGTTAATCTCAAAGTTGATGCATGCTGCGTGGGTATAATCCAATATATCGAAGGTAATATTACTATTAAAGTGAATGGGAATGGTTCATTAGTTTCAATATTGTGCGTAGGAACGTGTTTTTCAAAATAAAAATTCAATAATTTATTTTCTCGCACGGATGAATTATATTTATTCATACCAAGCAGAAAAGATCTTCTATAGTTTCTATTCAAAAAGCTGGTGGAAAAAAATTGGTTCGTATGCTCCAAAAAGCTTAAAAAAAAATCCTTCATGATATTGAAACATCGAAACATTAATACATTGAAATATTGAAACATTGAAGCATTGAAACAACAAAACATTAAAAAAAACTGAAAAAATGAAAGAAAGATAGAAAAATTAAAAGTTAAGAAAATCAAAGAAAATCAAAGAAAAACAAAATTAAAATATGAAATGAAACAATACAAAAAAAAAGAACTGAAAAACTGAAAAACTGAGAAATTGAAAAACTGAAAATTGAAAATTGAAATTAAAAAAAAATTAAGAAACAAAAAATAAAAAAAAAATAAAATAAAGTTGGTTCTCAAATGGGGATCAACACTAGGGTAGGAGCCTACCTGTTGGTCTCAAATGTTCCTATCTCACGCCTCCACGAAGATCATATGACGACATTTTTAGATCGGGCGTGAACTGGAAACACACACCTGGTCTTGGCTCCGAGAACGGGTGTCGAAAGTGGCTAAGTGAGGGGGTGCGAGCGAGTCAGAGCGCTATATCTCTCCCGGGGAAGGCCTCCCGGGTCATGGAGGCCTTGCCAACCCGCTGTCTCCCGGGCAAAGGAGATACACCCAGAAAATGGAGCTACGTTCACGAAGAATACTCAGAATGCGATCGCCCGAGGAGGGTCCCCGAACTGGAGCTGGTCCTGGAACGGGCGTAAGAGCGAGCGGCCAGCGGCTGGAGGGCGATGTGCAAGAGCGGGCCACCAGCCGGGTTCAACCCGAAGAGCTACCGCCACACGGAAACAGCAGCCATCGACATCACCAACGAAACGCTGCGCCTACGAGGCGTGTTGCGACTGTCAGACGACAGTCGTCCACACTTGTGGGTACTACTAGGCGACGGATCATGTGGACACATGAAATGAATGAATTCGTGATCCGCGCCTATTACATCTGCACTGCTTTGGAGACGGACATGAGCGGTCGCCCTCGAATACTCGCAATGTTCGAGGAAGCGTATCCAGAGTTCGTCGGGAGGCTTGACCAAAACGCGATGAACGCGAGGCGTAGAGCGATTGTACGCAACAATATGCTCTCCCAAACGCAAGTCGACGAGATCAAGCAGCAGGTGCAGAGAGAACTAAGCTCCAGGAACAACAGAGCAAGCGATGTGTCGAGACGAAGTTCAGTACGGCTGAGCAATTCATTCGCGAGTGGGGCACGCGAATCAGCACCAGTGGAGGCCACAGTACTACAACCCCCTGAGCCGGAAGATCCACAGCCAGATCAACAACTACTACGCGATCTGGTCTTCCATTACGACGAGGCGATCTCACAGTTCCGCGACACGGACCCTTTGTCGCGCCCCAGGATCCCGAAGTTGCAGCATTCCCGCAGGCTGACAAGTGCAGTAAAGCTCATGAACGAGCACGTTCTTCCGCTGCACTTGGTTGATGCTGAGAACATGGAGGAGCTGCAACTGAAAGTTTACTGTGCTGCTGTGGCGACCGCCAAAAGTTTAGGATACCGTATTAGGCCAAGAGGCGGACTGCTCCAACATCTCCGTGAAAGGCGTGAGCCTCCATGGCGAAGGAGATTGGAGCAACGGATCCTAAACAAGCGCGCCGCAATTGGAAGACTGATGGCGTACAAAAGAGGCAGCAGATCGGCGAAATTATGTCGCCAAGTTGCTGTGATCGTGCGGCCTACTGAACTTCGCCAGCTGGGAGCTCACCAGCTGACGGAAAAACTCGACACACTGGTACAGCAATTGAGCGTCCTAACTAAACGGCTGAAACGTTACTCTGACTCTGCAAAGCGCCAGGAACAAAATCGGATGTTCAGAGATAACGAAAAAGCGTTCTACGACCACATTAGCGACGAGAAGCCCGACTACCGCGAAGGTTTGCCAGATATTAGCGATGTGACGAACTTCTGGGCTGGTATTTGGGAGACCCCAGTAGAACATCGCGACGGGCAAATGTGGTTAAGACGGGAGGAGGAGAGTTGTGGTGAAATTGGAGAGATGCCAGCTATCATCGTCGGAGAGAACGATGTCCGCGAAGCCTCGCGGTACCTGAGGAACTGGGCAGCACCGGGCCCCGATGGTGTCCAGAACTTTTGGCACAAGAAGCTGACCGTCGCACATCCAAAGATAGCTGAGTGCTTCAACAAGGTGCTACGTGACCCACACAACCTTCCTGAATTCGCCACCCGTGGCGTCACCTTCCTCCTCCCGAAAGACAGCAACACATTGAACCCATCAAAGTACAGACCGATAACGTGCCTATCGAGTCTGTACAAAATACTGAGCAGCATAATTACCACCAAAGTTTCTGCTCACTGCGAACAGCATCACATCATCGCAGAAGAGCAGAAAGGATGCAGGAAAAATACGCATGGCTGCAAAGACCAGGCCATCATCGACGCAGCCATAGTCGGCCAGGCGGTATATAACCAGCGGAACCTAAGTATGGCCTACATCGATTACAGGAAGGCTTATGACTCCATACCTCACTCGTTTCTCGTCCGGGTATTGGAGCTCTACAAAATTGATCCCGTCGTCGTTAGGTTCCTGCAGCATGCGATGAGGCAGTGGAGTACGTCTCTGCACCTCAGTGATGGGGAAAATGTGTTGCAGTCTAGAACGCTGCAGATAAAGAGGGGGATATTCCAAGGCGACTCTTTCAGCCCGCTTTGGTTTTGTCTGGCACTGAACCCCCTCAGTAGGACGCTCAATAGAAACGGTCATGGCTATAAAATAAGGTATGGCGACGGCGCCCACGAAGAAGTGACCCATACCTTTTACATGGACGATCTCAAGGTCTACGCTGATTCACGTCAGCGTCTAGGTGTAGCTATCCGGGTTGTCGAAGACATAAGCAGGGACATCTGTATGGAGTTCGGCCTCGACAAGTGTCGCTGTGTCCACCTGCTGAAAGGACAACTTACCGAATCCGGAGGCTACGAGGTCTATGACGGCGAGTTTATAAGAGACATGGTTCGTGGCGAATCCTATAAATATCTTGGATTCCGACAGCTCACCGGGATTCGCCACTCCGACATCAAGACGGAGCTGCGAGACAAGTTCTTGAGTCGAGTGAACTGTGTCCTGAGGACTTTCCTCAACGCGGGGAACAAGGTACGCGCGATCAACACATTCGCGGTTCCCCTGCTGACCTTCAGTTTTGGTGTAGTCAAATGGAGCAAAACTAACCTAGAGGACCTTGAGAGGAGGATGAGGAAAGCATTCAAAGAGGCCGGAATGCACCATCCTCAATCGGCACTGGAGAGAGTTTCACTACCACGCAAAGAAGGGGGACTTGGAATCGTCGACATTTCTGCACTGTGTGTTACCCAGGTACGACAACTGCGCGAGTACTTCGCAGAACGCGCCAACCAAAACGCGCTATACCGGGCTGTCTGCGCCGCCGACAGAGGATACAGCGCTCTGCACTTGGCGCAAGCGGAGTACCAACTCAACTGCAATCTGCAGACAGTGGAGGAGAAGATTGCAGCTTGGAAGCAGAAGGCAGTGCATGGTGCCCACCCCCATCAACTGGACCGGCCACACGTCGACAAGGCCGCATCTAATCTGTGGCTAACGCGTGGTGAACTCTCTTCAGTAGTAGAAGCCGACATGATAGCCATCCAGGACAGGATAATGCCGACGAGAAACTGCAGGCGGTACGTCTGGCATCAAGACGTTGATGACATTTGCCGGATGTGCCATCAACCAGGTGAAAACATAGAGCACATTATGGGAGGCTGTCCCGTTTTGGCCAACGCAGCCTACACCGAGCGCCACAACAACGTGGCCCGTATTGTTCATCGACAACTGGCGCTCCAATGTGCTCTACTGGAAGACAACGTACCAAACTACCGGTACCTGCCTGCACCTGTCCTGGAAAATGACCGTTTCAAGCTGTACTGGGATCGCACTGTTCTGACCGACCTCTCGATCCACCACAACCGCCCAGATATAATGGTTTACGACAAGAGCGACCGCAAAGTCACCATCATCGATGTCGCTATTCCACTGAACCAGAATCTGGAGGAGACCCACGGTCGCAAAATCTGCAAGTACCGACCATTGGCCGTGGAGCTCAAGGAACTGTGGGGGCTAAGGGAGGTCCCAAGAATTGTTCCAGTCGTTCTCTCTGGAACTGGAATTATCCCGAAGACACTTCTGGAAGCGCTAAAGGTGTTGAACATCGAGAAGGAATTGGCCGGCATCCAAAAGTCGGTCATCCTTAGCACCTGCGCGATTGTCCGACAATTCCTCGGTCAGGACTAAAACAGCACGAGCATGCAGATACGTGCATTCCGCAGAGCCTAGTCCCCCTTTGGCATTCAGAAGCCCGGGGGCAGGTGAAAATTCTGGCTAGGTTCGCCTAGTTAAGAAGTGAGATAAGTCTGCCAAAAATATATATACTGAAAAACTGAAAGAATGAAACCGAAACTGAAAAACTGTGAAACTGAAATACTAAACATTTGAAAATTTGAAAAATTATGAATTCTAAAACTTACAAAGTGAATAAAAAAAATGAAAAACTGTGAAAAATCTTGATAAAACTAAAGAAAATTGGAAAAAAACTAATATAAGTTTCATTCTGTTTTGTCTAGTTTTATCCAGTTCTATTCAGTTTTACTAACTTTTTTAATTTTTTCCAACTTGAAGAAAATTCGGAAAGCACACTGGATGAAACAGAATAAAACTGGATGATTTCTCAAAACAAAAAATACAAAATTCATAAAACTGAAAACTTAATAAAACTAGGTAAAACAGAAAAAATTTAAAAAATATATGTAAATTTGAAAAAATGAAATATTGAAATGAACAATTCAAAAACTTTAATACTGTAAAATACTGAATTAAACTGGATTGAAACATTGAAACATTGAAACATTGAAACATTGAAGCTATGAAACAATTAAACATAGAAAAACTAATAAAAAAAGAATAGGTTTAACAATGTAAAAAAAAACAAAAGACAAAATGAATAAATGAAAAAAATAAACAATGAAAAAAGGAAAAAAAACTAAAAAATAAAAAGTTGAACAGACATAAAAAAAAATTAAAAATATGATTCAAAAATTCATAAAATTCAAAAATTTAAAAACTCCATAATTCACAAACTAAAAAACTGGAAACTAAAGCAATAAAATTCGAAAAAATAAAAAAACTGAAACTGAAAAACTATGAAACAGAGAAACTGGAAAACTGGAAGTTTAAAAATTTGAAAAACTTTACATTGAGAAAATAAGATGTGAAAAACTGTGATTATACTTGATAAAATTAAAGAAAATTGGAAAAAAACTGATATAAGTTTTATTCACTTTTGTCTAGTTTTATCCAGTTTTATCCATTTTTTATCAAATTTCTGTTTTTTTTCCAAAATTGAACAAAAACTAAAAAAAATGATAAAACGTTGAAAAACTTAATAAAACTGGATAAAACAGGATAAAGTAATAAAAAAAGTTAAAATAGCAAATTCAAAAAATTAATAAATAAAAAGATTGTAATGAAAAATCTGGAAACAGGAATACTGGAAAATAAAAATGAATAAAACAAAAGAATGACAAATTTGAAAAAAAACATTGAATTAAAAGCCCAAAATGAAAAAAAAAGAAAACTTGGAGAAAGCGAAGAAAACCTGGAAAAAAACTGATAAATCTGGAAGCAAAAATTTGATAAAACTGGAAAAAAATTAAAAATCAGCTAAAAATTAAATATATCTGGATGAAATTCAATAAAACTGGAAAAAAAACTGTATAAATCCCGAAAAATTGAAAAACTAGAAAGAAAAAAATGAACAACTTTAGAACTGACAAAATAAGATACTGAAAAAACGAAAAACAAAAACTTATATTGTAAATCTAAAAATCTAAAAAACTGAAAAACTGAAAGATCTTAAAATTTTAAACTTGAAAGTTTTAAAAATATAAATTAGAGAAACTGAAAAACTACAAATTTGAAAAACTAAAAATTCTATGAAAAACTGATAAACTGCAAAATCTCTAAAAAGGCAGAAATTAAAAAAAATTATAATTCAAAAATTCAATAATTCAAAAATTTCAAAACTCAAAAATTCAAATATTTGAAAATTGAAAAATTACTAAAATTTTTAGCTTTCAGTAGCAGCTTTAGGTTTATTTGCAGTCAAAACTGAAAAACACAAAAATTGAAAAATTGAAAAACTCAAAATGTGAAAAATTGCAAAAATAAACGAAAAACTGAATTACTCGTAAAATCTGAATGAAACATGATGAAACTAAAGAAAATTGAATTAACTAAAAAAAATTGCATGATGCTGGATAAAACTAGACAAAACTGGATAAAAATGGATAAAGCTGAAAAAAAACTGACGAAAAATTCGAAAATACAGGATAAAGCTGAATAAACTAGATAAAACTGAATAAAACTGGGAAAAACTGAATGTGACTCGGTGAAAATGGTTAAAAAACAAATTGGAAAAAAAATAAAAATTGAAAAATTGAAAGATTAAATGAGAAGCTGAAAACTGGAAGAACTGTTTTAATTGGATAAAAGTGGATAAAATATTAGAATTGTGATATTAAACTGCCAAAAAATGAATAAAACTGGAGAAAACTGGAATGTAAATGGACAATAATGGATTGTACTGGAAAAGTTAAAAAGTACTGCAAGAGGCCGATAGATCTAGAAAAAACTGGAAAAATCGAAAAAAATTAGAATGACGAAAAAACCTGGGAAAACAAAAAAAACTAGAGAAACCTGGAAGCGAAAACATGATAAAACTAAAAAACTGAATAAAACTCTAAAACGGAAAAATGAATGAATCAATCAAACTGAGAAAATCGAAAAACTAAAGAATTGAAAAAAAGAGAAAATGAAAAATTGGAAAACTGAGAAACTAAAAAACTAAAAACTATAAATTTTTATAAATTGAAAAATTAAAAACAGAAGAAAAATTTGAGAAAAAAAAACTGGAGAAACAGAATAAAACTGAATAAAATTAAATAAAACTGAATAAAACTTGAAAAAATTTAGAAAGAATTAAGAAAAACTGTTTTCAGGTTTTGAATAATAAAAATTATAAAATTGGATAAAGAATTGGGAAAAACTGTTTTTCAGGTTTGAGATAAAAAAAATAATAAAATTAGATAAAATTCAAAACATTGCAAATAGTTAATTTGAAAAATTGAAAAAAATTAAACTGCCAAAGAAGTTTGATAAAACTGAATAAAAGTGAATAAAATAACAGAATTTAAAAGTTGAAAAAAATGGAAAAAATGAAAAATTGTAAAATTGAAAAAAAAACTGAATAAAATAGGTTATAAACAAACAAAACCATACAATACAAGAAAACAACAAAAAACTGGAAAAACTGATATCACTGGAGAAAACTGGAGCGAAAATGGGCTGGATCGAAAAAACTAGATAAAGCTGAAATCAAATTAGACAAAATTGTGAGAACATGGATAAATCTGGAAAATTAGAAAAAACTGAAACAAACATTCAGTTATAAAACTGAATGCAACTGTAAAAACTGGAGAAAAGCAGAAGGCAAAAAAACCCTGGAAAAATTTAAAAACTGGATAAAATGTTACAAATCTGGTAAAAATTGAATATAATTGGATAAAACTGGAAAAAGGAAAAAATGGGATAAAGCCGGAAAAACAGAAAAAAACTGAAAAACTCAAGAACTGAAAATCTGGAAAACTGTGAAACTGAAAAACTAAAAACTGAAAACTATAAATTTGAAAAAATTGGAAACTTAAAAACAGAGGAAAAATTGGAATAAACTGGATAAAACAGAATAAAACTGGATAAAATTAAGTAAAACTGGATAAAACTTTGGAAATTTGGAAAATTGGAAAAATTCAACTGGCAGAAAATTTAATAGAACTGGATGAAAGTGAATGCAATAAAAGAAATAACAATTTGGTAAAAAAATGGAAACTTTATATTAAAATCTGTTAAACTAAAAAAAAACTAAAAAAAAAACTAAAAAAAAACTGGATAAAACTAAACAAAACTTGATAAAACCAAAAAACGAAAAAAATGGAGAAAACTGGAGAAGACTAGGACGAAAATGGGCCAAACCAAAAATAACTGGATAAAACTGGAATCGAATTAGACATAACTGGGAAAACATGACTAAACTGGGAAAGCAGAAACTGGAACTGGAAAAGCTCGATAAATCTAGATAAAACAGGATTATAGTTATAGTTATATAGAAACCGGAAAAAATTGGGCAAAAATGGATAAAAACACTTTATAAACTTTATAAAACTGAAAAAATAGATAAAATTAAACACATTTTGAATCTGGAAAAAAATTGAATATAACCGGGATAAAAATAGAAAAACGAAAAAACTGAAAAACTGAAAAAATTAAAACAATTAATTTCAAAAACTGGAAACTTATTTTTTGTAATTGGTTTATTTTTACAGGATAAATGCTAAAATAAAAACTTTATAACAGAAGAAAAATAAAAAAAAATGGTTGATTCAGTATGAAACAAAATAAAATTATATAAAACTGTATAAAACTTGAACATTGAAAAAAACAATTTGGAAAACTGATTGTTTTTCAGTTTTTGAATAAAAATTAATAAATGAAAAAAAATGAAAGGACTTGGAAAAATGGATAAAATTAAAAAACAAAATAAATAAAAAATTAAAAAAAATAAAAAATTGAAGAAATCAAACTGCCAAAAGCCGAATAACACAGAGAATTAAAAGTGAATAAAATAAAAAGAAAATTTGAAAACAAAAGAAAATTGAAAACTTAAAATGAAAAACTGTAAAACTGAAAGAAAATGAATGAAGCTTAAACTGCAAAAACAACAAACATGGATAAAACTGGAATGGAAATGGTCCAAACCGAAAAGAACTGGATAAAACTTGAATCTAGACAAAACTGGAAACTAATGAATAAAAATGGGAAAGTAGAAACAAAATTTAAAAAACTGAATAAACCTGCATAAAACTGGATAAAACTGTGATGGCGAAAAAAATCTGAGAAAAACTGAAAAAACTGGTTATAACCTTAAAAATAAAAATTGAAAATGGCTGGATAAAATTGGATAAAACTGAAAAAAAACTAGATGAAGAAAACTAGAATAAAATTGGATAAACCATTATAAAACAGGAAAAAAACTGGATAAACTGGAAAAACTGATGAAAACTGAAAAAAACTGAATATGACTAGATAAAGTATAAAGCGTATATCTGGATCAAGTTAGATAAAACTAGAAACACATAATATAACCGGAAACAAAACTGAATTAAATCGGAAATAACAGGTAAAACAAGAAAAAAAAACTGCCGAAGGTTGTGCAGTCCACTGATTATTCAACAAGAGCCAAAGGTTGTACCGCTCATGACAACTCTACACGAGCTGATGATTGCGCCGCCATTCTATCCTGGATTCCTTGAGTCGAGAAAGACGCACCACGCTAGATATGGGGTACAGACTAGGGGGGCGTTGCTGATTAATGGTCAGCTGCATCCCAATAGGAAGTATCCCGTGTCGGGCACACGTACAGAGCATCGAAGACTGCGACATACCAATTATGAGAACACTTGTAATACTAACCTCGAGTCAACCGCGAGTAATCGGTTACATATTACTAACATAGTCTAAGCAAACATTGTCAAAATATTGAACTCCCGGCCCCGTTAGGCTGACGCCATATGAGCCTTAATAAAATATATATTTTGGATAAAAAAAAAAAAAAAGAAAAAAAAATTGAAAATAACAAAATTATTTTTTTAAATAAAATTTAAATAAAAATAAGAAATTCAATATTTCAATATATGAAAATTACAAAAAAAAATTAATTTAAATAAATCGCCAAAACAAACGAACTTCTAGCGATGAATTTCTTTAAAGACGCCGTAAATCGGCTATGTTGATAACAATGGTTTAGTTTAAAGTGAACAATAACTACTGAGCGCATTGGGCTCGATAATGATCCACAAAACATCTCCGTTTACCGAATCGATAACTACACTTTAGCACACACCGAGGCCGAAGCCGAACACACGAACGTTCGAAAACGCTCCTATTTCCGCCGGGGCCAGCGGAAGGGATTCTTCTGCATACAAAAAAATAACTTATTTGCAACTTTTGGGTTCGTTGTGGCTGCAAACGGGAACACGGCGGCTGCAAGAGGAAAAAATGAAAATAAAAATAAAACGGAAGAAGTCTCGTGTCTTAATGCGGCGAAAGCGATTTATGTCTAGACGTTTCGGAATATAAATGAGGTTTGTTATTACTCCATGTTTTCTGTACATTTACCAGCCGTGTTTTCGCCTTCGCCTTCGCACCGTCTCTCGGCATCGTGCCGGGAACGGATAGAGTACTGTGGAAAGGTAGGTTCCGTGAAGGACGAGACAGCACGGTCCTGCACGGGGTCTCCGGAATTATGATTCTGATTTGTATGATAATGATAGGCCACACGGCCATTAAGGTTTTTTTTTCGTCGACCACGAAAGCCCTTAGGGCAGATTCCTGGTTGGCAATCTACTCGGAGATGTCTTGGGGTTCTTTTTTTGACAGTATTGCTCGGAGCAATCATTGAAGACTCTGTGTTCTTCGGAAATTCAATCACGTGCCATGCCCTACGATTATAAATGTAAATTGGAAAACTATTGAAATTGAGATATGTTTGGATATGCGGGATCTCATTGTTTACTGAAGATCAATACTAGCTTATTTAGCTTGACATCATTCTGAAGCGGTTGATCAATCGTTCCCAAGCTCATAGTGTTGAAATTGTTTGTCATGATGTCATGAAAATTATTGATTCTATTTTTGCGGTGGATATGCTTCTTCAAAGCCACTTGTAATACAATATCTGTTGAACATGCCGTAGTGCCTGAAGTGACGGAGAAGCTACTTTACCGTTCCCCCAGTACGAAACGCGGAGCGGAGTGACGTATAAATATCTCCAGATAGGGGGAGCTGTCGTAATCGAAAGTATCAATAAATTGTCAATGTTCCAATAAGAACTCGACACTCGAATATACATTTTTTCTTTTTTTTTCTACTTTTCCATTCCCCGGTGGCATTACAAAACTCGATGCGCGCCAACCTTGTAGCAGCTTCTGGCATTCCACATATTTTGTGTGGCCGCAGAGCCCGAAACTAGACCCGGAGGAGATACGCGCCTTGTTCGTCCGCTATCTCACATTTATTATGTTTGCGAGAATACACTGAATTTGAATAGCATTCCTTGAGTATAGCAAGGGCTTCGAGAAGAATGTGAAAAGGGGTATTTTCTTCGTTTTCGTTTCTATCTTCGGATACACACTCGATGCGGAATATATAGCTGTGTACTGTAAGAACCAATTTGTAGCTGCATCTTGGGGGGTGGACACGAAAAAATCGGGAGTTTGTTATAACATGTGGTTTCTGATTTCCGTTTTCGTAGAAATAGGAATACAATCGGTAAAATAATTCGTTTTAAATAAAAACAAATCTTCTGAATATATTTAGAACAGTTCAAACACCTAGTATCTTTTTTTAATTCTTTGAAATACAAAACTCCGGTTATCAGAGTATCATCTATTTTTGGCAAAATTAGGATATGTTCGAGGATTTTGAAATTCGATGTGTTCCGGGAATAGCTGGACTAACCAACAATGTTCGATTTATCATGTTAATAGAACTTTGAATATGGCGTTCCTCGAGTCTTGAAATTGAATTTTGAATTCTCAGACCACGAAGTCTTGTGATTTGGAATCGGTATCTACACCTTCTTCGTTCTAGCTGGGTTTTCGTCAAATAAATTTCTTCTGAATTGCACTGTGGTTACGCGTATTCTAGAGCTTGCCACTCCAGAATACATTTAAGGCGTGTTATTCGGCATAGAAATCTCAACTAAGTACTACTAATAAAAATGACGCAAGTAATACTTACGTTGAGAAGACAAAAGTTCCACTGGAAACATTAGCCATCCAAGATCTACACCTTCTTAAAAAGGCATCATTTACATAATGTTTCATTAGTTACGTGAGTTTTGATTGTCTTGCAAAAAAAAAACTGTTTGTAAAGCCAGTAGTTTTTCACACATCAGTAAAATCATCGAACTGAACCGATTATGCAACGAGCTGGGACATTCAACGTTCCAGTGTAAGAAATTTCATTATTGAAATTAACAGAGAGAAGTGAAGCTGTGTCTTCGTCCAGGTCACTTCGCTAGGATTGTGAAAGCGAAGCCTGTCGTGATTGCCGTCAACACCTCATTGCACAATCCTAACGAACAAGATTCACTGCCAATCTATTCCCCGACTGGAGCTATCAGGAGATATTCTGAATTCACATCTTGAGGCTGTTCTCTGTACTCAGGTCGATACGATGGCGTTTCTCTGGACCAACTCCGAAATCGCATTCATGGACCCAACACAACTTCAGTATCAATACAACTGGTTCAACGGTCTATATTGGCTGCTGTGGCATAAACTAAATTTGACCTCATGCGAAATAATCCACAGGGAGTAATTTTCTTGGATCTGTCGGAAAAAAGTTTTATCGCAGTCCTCGCAGTTGTTAACTTCAATGATACATAAAGTTTACGTTATCTCTTTTGGACTCTGTTCGCATAACATCATGGGTTCTACGCCGTCACAACGTTCAAACCGCGAACAGAAGTACCCGGAGCCACAACGCTCAATCGAGTAAAGTTATCATCCAGAATCACTTAATAAAACCCTCAAACAAAAGTGGAGGGCGTAACTTGTATTGGTGGATGGTTGAAAAATGCAGCAATATCATTCAGTCCCAAATATCGCATTGTTCTGGATCACCGTCATCATCTGACAAAACTGATTCTAGTTTACTAACATCGAAGCATGTGACTTTAACAACAGAACAAAGTGGACCCGAATAAAGAGATAGTCTAAACAAATTGGTTGCTCTGAAAGATGACAACCTTCCAAGTCTCACAAAAAGTTCTGCCTCACAGCAGTAATCCGAAGACTGACGCCTTCTTTTTTCTATCCTATCCTATCTTTTTCCATCCTATGTCATCATTATAGAATCAAACAGCTGACTGTATTCGAAATGTAATTGTTTGCCAATGTTATCTAAATATGATTTCTGGTATATGAATACCTTGGCTGGTGGAATCGGTGGAAATCCAATTTTAGCGCTGGACTATATTTTTCATTAAGGGTGTCGAATCATAAATCTTGTCAGTTTTTTTTATCTGAAATAATATAAGATTAATACCGCTTTTTTGTGAACGAGTTTGTATTATGTGCGCTCCAATCGAATCAGAATTTCTCCAAGATTTGATTGAAATGCTGAACATCATAATATCCCAGGCCGTAAAACAGATAAAAACAGAAAGAATGTATCGAAATTTTTAATATTTCCTTTTTAGTAAAATGTTATGGTGGTCCGGAAAAGAGCAGATGGTTTACGTGGTTTTGTAAAAGCACCTTAAGATGGTTGATTGATGATTCATTCTTGGCTTCGTAAGAACAATAAACAAGCTGGATATATGTCAAAATATGTGTCCTTATGGGTTCAATGCACATACTGCACTGAGTATTTATTGTGATAGTCCTTCTTCTTTTTTGAAGCTCTATTGATACTAACAAAAAAGGCCAATTGAAACATCAAACCAACCAGCTAATGTGACGGTCTTTTTCGCAACTGATACACTGCGGTCAAACGCAACTATATATATTTGCTCCATCGCTATCGTTCAATTAGAGTACTATAATTACCAAACCACAACACGACGTGTGCCATAAAAACAAACCTTCCATAACGCGTAAAAAAATAAACAACAATGTGTGCATGTGACGCGAAGACACACCAGCCATCGCATCGTTTCGTCGAGCGTCCGACTCGGATTTGATGTAGCGGTCAAAATTGTATTGCAATTTTGAGTACAACGCACTTCGTATTGAGCGAAACCGTGGTATGTGACATCAGCGATAAAAAATACTGTTAGCTGCTCGCTGGATGGAGTTAGACTGTGTAATAAGAATCGCTATTGTAATACTTCCGCTCTCCATAGCGTGCGTAGAACGAGCATTTCGAGCGAGCGATTTACGCACGTCTGATCCGCAGTGGTATACAAAAATTGTGCCACGCTGCTGCATTGATTGCCCCTTAATGGCGGCACGCACGGTAAAATGGGAATGCCTCAGTTTTTTTCCGTCATTTTGAATCATTGAAAGCCTACGTATGACAACATTCAGTCAATTTTCAGCTCGGTTCCCAAATTTCTTTCATGTGTGTAACTTCTATGTTTTTTTTATTCGTACGGATGATTCATTGTTCGCGGAACAGTGAACAAAAAGTCATATTTTGCGTAAAGAATCAACCCAGCTAGATACTTTCGTGTAGACCAGCTTAAAATACGAACAAAAGTTTGTAATAAAAGGATAAATTATGATATAAAAATGGTACTGAAAAAAAACATAGAAATTGCTGATTGAAAAAAATAGTGGAAGATAGCTGAATGTAGGAAAGTTGTTGAATCGTAATAATTTCAGCTAAAATGTAATAAGAACACAAAAATACTAATCTCAAATTTGCTCGAATTTTGCTAAATCAAAATTAAATTGAAATTTGCCTTTATACCTGAAATTTTCATACATGAATAAAAATTTGGGAACCGAGCTGAAAATTGGCTGAAATGTTGTCATATGTAGGCTTTCAATGATTCAAAATGATGAAAACAAAAACTGAGGCATTCCCATTTTACCGTGCGTGCCGCCATTTTTTAGAAAAGTTCTGCACTGAAAATTCGGATAGCATACATATTCTGAAAATGCGTTTGGTACTTGTTATAGACGGCTTGGTTAGAGAAGCACAGGACAAATATATACAGCCATTCCATGCCACACCGATATAGTTATAGTTCTCAAATTTTCATTAAAAGTGGTAATTTGGTTCTTTACCACAAAACATTAAACCCGTATTTTTTTTTTTTTTTTTATTAGGGTTGTCTGAAAAATAAACTTTTTCTCCCTTTTTTTTTTCCTAAAATGGCTTTTTCCGAAAAAAAAATATTAAACTCGCAAAATTAAATGGATTTTGTTGTCATAATTATTGATTGTATTTGTTTTTTTATAGTATTCATGGACTCGGGACCGAGGGCGCTATATTTTTTCTTGAAAGCTGGGAATTTCTTACATACCATATCCAAGATTCAGAGAGTAGTTTTTATTGTTTTAAAGTTATGATTTTTTAAAGTTAACCGATGGTCCAAAAAATAATGTTTTTCCTCTTTTTCCAGAAATGAAAAACTTTTGAAATACTAGATCGATTCAGATGGTCAACATATCAAATTGAAGCCAATGGGTTGCCACCTATTCGGAAAAAGCGGGAAGTGCGGGGGTTTTTTCGCTCTACGCTTTTTTTCGGCTGAAATCCTACTGTACGTGTTTTGGTGCGTTAAAACGTCGCACGAGATGCAACAACTTTCACTTTTTGGTATACCGTAGAACGTCTTGAAATTGGTCGGTGTTCATTCAAACCGAAAATTCAAATTGGTTCGAGAAAATTAGCTTAAGAAAAAGTTTTGTTGGTTTGATTTTGGTGCTTGGAAATTATTTAAATTCAATATACAACTGATTCAAACATGATTCACTCTGTCTGCACAGTATATAGAGTCAGCTTTTTGGTCAGCTTACCGACAGAAATGAATAACTGTAAATACAGTCGAAATGCATTGCAGTATATAAAACTAACTAGAATCCGATGATGGGGAGAACAAAGATACAAAAAAGTCCTATAAATCGCTGAGGAAATCTTCCATTTCCTCGTTTACAACAAACTTTTTTACTTTCGCCATGGTTGATAGCACATGGTCCGCTCTGATTGCATACTATGAGGGATTTCGTTGATCATTTATAACAGATTCGATCCGTTATTCCGGCTTTATGCATGATTTTCCAAATCTGATAAATGTGAGATGTAGCTTACGAAATGCTTAATCTGATGCAATCGATAACTCGTTTTTTTTTTAAATTTTGCGACTTGATCCCCCCTGATTTAACGCCGACCAATTTGAAGTGAAGGAACTTGAGGCTAAAAAAATGAAGACGCCCAGAGAGATGCAGTCTTGATGGACGAGAAAATCAAAATGAAAGTGTTGAATGTTGGACTGGATTTGTAATAACGCCTCATGAATATAATACGAATAATTCATATTCTCATCTCTTATGGTTTTCTTTTGACATCCAATAGAAACATTTATATAGACAAAACAAGATCGTACGGTTCGTCCTCAACATAAATCGAGGATCTTGAGTAAAAATGGGACGCAGTTTAAAGAGAAACGGGTCAGATTCAGAGTCAATAAAAAGGTGCTACTTCGTGTGCTACTCCTGCTAAGCATTTCTGTCCAGTGCTATTTTAACGAGACAAGTCAAATCACTTACACCCCTTTCATACTATACTCCTCATTTGTGATAGTTAATAAAATAATTAAGCACGGGTTATCACTTTAAATAAAAACCTGAGCTAATCCACATTTCCTACTGAATCACATAATGAGCTTTTAAAAATGATTGCTTATTTTTTGTTTATTCTAGTATTGATATGCTGATTCAGGCATGCTGATGAGATTTGATTCAAGTAACTTAATTATTTAATTTGATATAAATTGAATTAATTGTGGAATTTCGATTGCATAGAAGAGTCGCATTATGGATGTTTGGTTCAACTAAGGAACTGATCATAAAGCGTATCCGGGACATGCTCGAAATATGATCAATGTGGTCAATGTGGTCAATCTGGAACTTTGAAACAGTAACGAAAAATATTTTCGCAATTCGGGTTTCAGGAATCAATTTTGAACTAAAGGGTGTGTCACATCAAATTGCATCACGGAAAAAACGCTGTAGAAATTTAATTTTTAGGAATTATATCTTCAGCTTTCGCTTATAATCAGATAAGAGTGTATAGATCACGTTGGCCATGCTTCACTGTCAATTTTTTTTTTTGGAAAAATGTCGTCGAACGAAAAAGAGCGTCGTGAATTAATCCTGTGCACTCATTTCGAGCATTGCCTGGTAATGGACGACGAATCCTACATCAAAGCGGACTTTCGTCAGCTGCCGGGCCTGTTGTTCTTCTCCGCAGAGGACAAATTCAGCGTTCCGGAGGAGATTCGCAAGCAGAAACTATCCAAGTTTGCCAAAAAGTACATGGTGTGGCAAGCGATCTGCTCTTGCGGAAAGCGGAGCGCCTACAGAAGCGCTTACTACCGGAGTGCCTACAGAAGCGCTTACTACCACTATTGAAGCAGCACGAGGGCCCGACCATCTTCTGGCCGGATCTCGCTTCGTGCCACTATTCAAAGGACGTGTTGGAGTGGTACGAAGCCAACGGGGTCACCTTCGTGCCAAAGGAAATGAACCCGCCCAACGCGCCGGAGCTTCGCCCAATAGAGAAATATTGGGCGATTATGAAACAGGCCCTCCGGAAGAACCCAAAAGTTGTCAAATCGGAGGCGGACTTCAAGAGAAAATGGATTCCTGTTCAAAAAAAAACTACAACCTGACGTTGTACAGAACCTTATGGACGGGGTAAAGAGAAAGGTGCGAGCATACGGGCTTGGGCTCGAAGTATGAATAAAAAGAAAATGCCAAAAGTTGTTTAATAGTTTTTATTTTACTGTCTAAAATTTTCAAAAGAATCGGTCTACTGGGCGAATTTCTACAGCGTTTTTTCCGTGATGCAATTTGATGTGACACACCCTTTAACACCACAATATTATTAATTTTCCTTTCTGAGAGTCGGGAATTCTTTGAAATCATGCGGGAAAAGTCTGGAAAAATACGGGAATTCCAAAGCTGAAATTGAATGGTCACTCTGCTTCATCAACAAAATATTACACTTGCAAGAAAATTGGATTTTGTTTTCATAATTATTGATTGTATATGTTTGTTATAGTTTACATGGTTTCGGGACCAAAAGAGCTATATTTTTTATATTTTTTCTTGGAAGCTGATTTTTTTCACATAACATATCCAAAAATCAAAAAGGTGTTTGTATCGTTTTTGAGTTATGATTTTTCAAAGTTTAAGTGTTTTGGTTGCAATAGCTTAATGGACAGAAAACAGGAACATGAGAAATCCAACCAACAAATTCAAGTGCGATATTTTTTCAAAAAATGCTGCTTGCTCTCAGCTCTCTAGAGCACTGAGAGCACAAGGCAGACAATCGGATATCCCCGTCCGGGATATCTTAGGTAGCCGGGATCCTGATCTTCTGCTTCATCTATACCTGTTCCTCAGAAACGCCGATGTCAACGTTTAATGATGTTTCCTTCGTTGTGTCCCCGTTTCATATCCCTCCTATCCGATCGATAAACTTTTACTTAGTCGCGGCAATACATACACACACTCTTTACAGATGCACGGGCCGAAGGTTGTGCAGTCCACTGATCATTCAACAAGAGCCAAAGGTTGTACCGCTCATGACAACTCTACACGAGCTGATGATTGCGCCGGCTAGTGACTATTCTATCCTGGATTCCTCGAGTCGAGAAAGACGCACCACGCTAGATATGGGGTACAGACTAGGGGGCGTTGCTGATTAATGGTCAGCTGCATCCCAATAGGAAGTATCCCGTGTCGGGCACACGTACAGAGCATCGAAGACTGCGACATACCAATTATGAGAACACTTGTAATACTAACCTCGAGTCAACCGCGAGTAATCGGTTACATATTACTAACATAGTCTAAGCAAACATTGTCAAAATATTGAACTCCCGGCCCCGTTAGGCTGACGCCATATGAGCCTTAATAAAATATATATTTTGGATAAAAAAAATATTTTCTTTTTCAAAAAAAAAAACAATTTGTTATGTTTGTCATCGGAATCGGTCCAGTAGTTCAAAAGTTATGTTTTTTTTTTGGCAAAAGTCATTCTTGGGTGAAAGTGGAAAATAGTGATTTTTTGGACCAACCTAAAATGGAAATGGTCACATTAATAAATAAATAAAAAAATACCGTTTTTCACGAAAATATGAGAATCATCTATATCGGTTTGCCAATGCCACTTTGTGAATTTGAGCAATAAAATTGAACGATTGAGGGACTAGAATATTGTAATGCATAGCAAATCTTAGAGAGATTCCGACTCTATCAGTTTGTTCATCATCAAAATCTTTTCGCAAAAGAGTTATGAGTATTCACACTATTTATTGCTCTTGATGATTGTTATTTTTGGGAAAAACAAAGCGAAATAAATGTATTTGAGGAAACGTTGCTGAATGTATTCATTGATAACTCATTCAGTTTTTTTTTGTTAAAATAAATTATCACTCGTACCCAATTTGAAATTTTTGAAAATATTTCAAATTTCCAAAAAAATCAATTTGGGTACGAGTGTAGGAGAAACCCACAAACTTGAGTGCTAATGATATAATGTTTGTTAAAACCTGGCCAACTAATTGTCTACCGCAGGAAAATATGAACCGATTTCGTGAAGTAAATTGCATTGAATTTTCATAATCTAATCTATTCTCTTCTTTTTCAACACAAACGTTTTTGATCACAAATGAATTAACAAATAAATAAATAGTTCTAATTTCGAATACTTTGCGAATGTATTTTTCTCGTGTCCAATCTCCACTGGTATCGTACTGCACGCCACAAACACACTGAATACCGAAGCCTTATCACAGCGCACCCGTTTCTGAAGAAGGCAACATTGCCCCGCTGTATCCTTTTTCTTCGCTTCATTCTCATCGAAAAAATACTTTTTCGCTTCATTCTCTCTCTTATTTGTTGTCGTGTCGTGTCCACGTTTTACCTGTTTATCGTCGAACGTTCGACCTCTTGGCATGGCCCTGGCAGCGATTCAATGAAATTCATGCCACAGCAATGGCAATGCAGCAGCTTCAAATACGCCTCACCGGATACCGATTCAACGCCAGCAGTTTCAATTGCACCACTGTTCGCATGGATTCGAGCGGGGAGTTGATTGGAATTTCGCTTTTTTTTTCGACCGGTTTCAAAACTAACTTGCTCAAAGTGCCGGTATCTGGGGGAGCTGCTTTCGTTATGGGGTGCGGGTGTAATCGCACAACTGAGTGATGACACATGAGTGTATGTGTGTGTGTGTGCGGGCGCAAACCGAGTCAAAGGACTTTCACTCTCAGAGATAAACTTGTCCGCTGACGATTAAGTGAAAACGAATCAAACGGCGGTAAACAGGCTCCACCGGATTGTACAAATGAGGAAAAACTGTTGCTCCCTACCATCTATGAAGTCGCTGTTGGATTATGAAGTAAATCACACAGTTTCATTACACCTATGTGCAATGCAGCGACTGGGTTGGGTTTGAACAATTTCAAATGAAATCGACAAATGACAAAACATGAATATTTTTGATTCGAATGAAAGTTTGTATTCCGTGTGGGTTGGAGGAAATATGAGTTTTCTACAGCATTTGGGAATTTTGTTAACTCAAGTGTAACTTTTGAGTAGGATTAGTAACGATTTTAGTAAGAGAAAATTTTTAATAATTTATATCTTAAAAACTATGAGTCCTAACGAAATAGTGTCTTAGAAAGAGTTATAGAGTATTGATGTCCAAACGTGGAAAAAATATGTCCAGGGAAACTCCGATATAACGTACCCTCATTATAACGTACCCTCGATATAACGTCACTCGATATGACGTACATTTTACATCGATATAACGTACACATTTTGAAAGTCCAAAGGAATAATTTTTTGAATATTTTTCCTGAAAGAACAATAATTTATCTGTATTTTGATACTAAAGCTTGTTTTGTACCTTAAACAAATCCCGAAATACAACTGTTTTGTGATTCCGGATTCTAAATGAATCAAAGTTTAGTCAATAGTACGAAGGAAAACGTCATGAGAAAGGTTGGCTTCGTCTTCTAGTTGAATTTATTCATTAACCTTACTCAAACAGCAACACAATAAAGTAATATAAGCTACGTTTCTGAGTTCTTTATGATGCTTCGATATAGTAGTAGTAACATATATTTGAGTCCTTATATGGTACACCATCTGATCTATGGTGAAAAATGCACCTATTCGGGTTTTTCACGCCATTCTCAATAGCTTTGAGACAAAAACATGAAAAAAAATACTGAAAGTACAACTTACTAAGGTGTATCGATCAATATTTTCAAGCAAGTTTTTCATCAAAAAATCAAATGCTAAAATAATTTAAATTAATTTTTATATTAATTTTAAATTAAATTTTAATTTTAGTTTATTTTGAGATTCAGTACCACCCTAGTTTACATTCAAATTTCTCCCTACGTCTATTTTAGGTATATTTAATTTTTTCCAGAATTTTTAGAGTGTTTTTCTCAGTACAAAAAAAATTTTTTTCGGCATTTCGAAATTTAGAAAAAAAAATATTATTTTGAGACCCAATTTTACTCTAATTCTTATTCAAATGCGTTCGTATGTGTTGTTTTTCCCACATGTAGCGTATTTTTTTCTTGAATTTTTAAGAGGATTGCGAGAAAAAAAAATTACGTTTGGGCATTTTTAATTTATTTTGAATTTAGAGACCCAGTACTGCTCTAATATTTATTTTAATTTAGTTTTTCATATGTCCAAATTTTGTCGGTATATTTGGAGCATTGCGCTGTACAAAGATTTTTTGTCTCGTATCTTAAAAAATATGAGATTATTTTTACATTGGATTTAGATGGCTTACCAAATTCATAGGAGTCAACAGTATGATAGAGCTCTGTTAGAAAAAATAAAGTCCTTGTGGAAAGATCATTCGTATTAATGAGAAGTACAATTGAAAAAAATCCAAATTATTATAATTTTTTTATTTTAATCTTACAATTGAAAACCACGAATAAAAAAAACGATTTCAAGAAAATAAAAATAATAATGCAGACGATGAAGAAAATTATTTTTGTGTCTCGCAATGCTCTTAAAAATTCAGGATAAATTACGCCACATGTAGAAAAAAAGACACATACGAACGCATTTAAATATATAAATATATAAATATTTTTTTACCGCGTATTTAAATTTTTTTTTATTATTAGATTATTGATGAAAAAATTGTTTGAAGATATTTATCGGTACTCCTTAGTAAGATGTACTTTCAGTATTTTTTCATATTTTTGTCTCAACGCTATTGAGAATGGCGTGAAAAAAAACGAAAAGGTGCATTTTTCACCATAGATCATATGGTGTACCATATAAGGACTCAAATATACGGTACAACTGCCAAAATGTTCTATTTAGTACCCTGTACAATATTTTCCATACAGCTGGTTATTTGGTTTGGGGAACTTTTTACTCCCTTACTCAGCCAGACCATTTGGAAATATAAAAAAAAATTTTTTTTTTGTACCGCGCAACACTGAAAAAAATCTGGAAAAAAAAATCATACATATCTAGAAAAGCCGTAGAAACACATTTAAATATGAATTAGAGTAGTAATGAATCCTTGAATCCTCAAAAAAATCAAAATTTCAATATTTTTTAGTACTTCAATTTTTGATGAAATTTTTTTTGATAATTTTTTTTTATTCACCGCAGTATTTTTTCCAAATTTTTATCTCGAAGCTCTTGAGGATGGCGTGAAATAAACCAAAAATTACGTTTTTCACCATAGACCCCATGTTAAACCACATAGGGGTTCAAAAAAACCGCCAAAACTTCTTATTTAATATCCTATACAATATTTGCCATACAGCTGGTGATTTGGTTTGAGGGCACTTTTTACTCCCTTACCCGGCCAAGCCCATTATATATGTATTTTTAATTTTTTTCAATTTTTTTTTCATATAAAATAGAAGTCATATAGAAAATTTAAAAAAATTGTCCAAGATGGTAAAACTATTTTTGACGAACTTTGTAGAACATCGAATTTTTATGAGTTTTTGTTTTTAAATCGCATTAGGATTCATAATTTGTGCCTAAAAATAATTGTTAATATACAAAAATTCAAAGTTTCGAAAATTCATAAAAAAATCAATGTTTCACAAAGTTCGTCAAAAATAGTGTTACCATCATGTATCCATTTTTAAAATTTTCTACATGACTGCTATTTTATATGAAAAAAAAATTAAAAATACATATATAAATTTAAAAAAAAATTGAAAAAGACAATAAATCAGAACCATCTTGTACCCATTTTTTAAATTTTCCACATGACTTTCATTTTGTATGAAAAAATGAAAAAAATTAAAACATACATATATAAATTAAAAAAAAAAGAAATTGAGAAAGACAATAAATTAGAAATGTTTTTTTTTTCAAATATCTCGAGAATGACTGCATTTAGAAAGAGATTGATTAAGAGCTTTTTTGTTTTAAATCGGAATTCATAATTTGTGGATAAAAGTTATTGTTAACGTACAAAAATTCGAATTTTCGAGAATCCATAAAAATTCGATGTTCCTCAAAGTGCGTCAAAAATAGTTTTATCATCTTGTACCCATTTTTTAAGTTTTCTACATGACTTCTATTTTATATGAAAAAAAATTTTAAAAGAATTAAAAATACATACAGGTCAGACTCGATTATATATAGTCGACCATTTTTTTTCAACAATTATTTTCAAATCCTATACATAATCGAAACTCAAGAAAACAATTTTTTCATTAATGTATGAATGTCAAACATTAATAGAAAAATAGCTTTTTTGTGATTCGATTATGTATTGGATTCGAAAATTAACGTTGAAAGTGAAATTGCGATTATATATAATCGAGTCCGACCTGTATATAAAATTATGAAAAAAAATTTGATAAAGACAATAAATTAAAAATGTTTTTTTCAAATATCTCGAGAATGGTTGCATTTAGGAGAAAATTGATAAAGAGCTTTTTTTTTTATTTTAAATCACATCGGGATTCATAATTTGTGGCTAAAAATGATTGTTAACATACAAAAATTCAAAGTTTCGAAAATTCATAAAAATTCGATGTTCTACAAAGTTCGTCAAAAGTAGTTTTACCATCTCGGACTCATTTTTTAAATTTTCTACATGACTTCTATTTTATATGAAAAAATAAAAAAAAATTAAAATACATGTATTTTAGATATTGCAAATTAAAGTTTTTTTTAAATCAAAAGAAGAGCAATAATTTTTTTCACGTTTTAAGTTTGATTAGTTCGATTTCATTTGGAATTGCACGTTTATAATATACGTTTGATATATTTCGTCATAATCGGCCTAGCTTCAGGCTTCAGCTTTGTTCAAATTTCAGTCAGTTAAGCGGTTGCAAAATTCACACAAAAAAAAACGTGGGCATAAAATTTGACTTTGCTACGCAAAAGTGAATCATCATCATAATCGTTTATTCAATATGTTCCACCCCCCATTTTTCATCTCTTCATTCGCCTCCGGGGCGAAGCGATGCTAATTTCACTTGCAAATACTTCACCCGCCGCCGCACTTCAATCAATTCATTACTACTTACTCATCCAGCCGGCAGCACCATTCGCGGGGTGACGGCATAGGCTTTAAAATGTAAAACACCATATTCGTCACAGCATCGTGTCAGCTGAGTGCGAGAGAGCTCGAGACTTTATCCATTCGCCTGGTTATTAGTCATCTTCATCGTGTGCCTTAACACACAGGCCGTCACTTTTGCTGAACGTTCAATTCAATTAAAATACTGTCAAGAATGTCAACCAACTGAAATATGAAGATTGTTCGGCTCGCAGCTTCGGCTGTGGCTTCCAGAGGCAGAATATTGCTGATGATGCTGTCCTGACCCGTTGGCGGTGTTAAACGGGTTGACACGGACTCCTTGATAAGTATGGAGCTTATCAAGATGACCCGGTGTGTGAGAATGCCACCCAACTGGAATTCAGAACAATGGTACCTCCCAGAAAACCATTCAGGGGGAATGACATAAGTGGCAGCATGTTCCGGATGTCGCTTAACAGTGTGAATTTGCATGCATTATGTCATCCTCCCCCGTCATGCCTGGCTTCCCGGTTCTTCTTGTTGTTGTTGAATCACCAATGATTATGCTCGAGCGCTGAGTGATGATGAACACATCAAATACCGCTACACTCAGACACTGAACCGGTACTGTTCTATTTGCGCTTCACCGCTCCAATGCATTGCCCTTCGGTGGAGCTGTTATAATCTCTCATTTGCCGAATCGGCGGAAACCGTTGTTTGTGCAAATTCGCATGGCTCAAAAATTGATATAGTTCTGGATAACGTTAATGTCCGAAGGAAAGTGTTTCCAAAGAAAATAATTCACCAAGCATGACTCGCGAAAGAAACGTCCTCTCATTAGCACATCATAGCGCGCAGCTTTAATCACGCCAACACTTGGGCGCCGTTCGCTTGCATGCCTTTCGGCGATGTAATCGGGTGCTTACTTACTTACGCTTGTGGGTGTAATTTGAATATGTAGGCCGCTCCGAGAAGGATCGTTTGAAACAGTTAAGCAAATTAGTTTAAAAAGGGCAATAGCCTCTGCCAATAACCGTAGTGTACTTCTTCGTCCAATGTTAAGGTGCCGGATGGAACACATATCCGAGTTGTGTTTGAATTACTTGAAGAACTCTGGAAAATTGAAACTAGGACAGAAAAAATGAGTAAAAAAACTTTTTAAGTCAATAATAATGATACATAATAATACAGATAACTACCAGATAAGTACTAAAAACTAGAAAATAATTAAACAGTTAGTAGTTATCACACCTCTTCCTTCATTAATCTAGGGCATTGATGAGACTAAAATAAAATCGTGGGGCACGTCGGATTTCCATTATCCTCAGTTAGTTAGATTCCATCATATGCCCCACGATTTTATTTTAGTCTCATCAATGCCCTAGATTAATGAAGGAAGAGGTGTGATAACTACTAAGTGGAACATTCATAATCATTCTCTAGCTTTTAATACATTATCTGTCTCATTATGTTTAATCACAATGGAACCGTTTTACTTAAAAAGTTTTTTTTCACTTATTTTATTTTCCACTTTTTAGTACATTATCTGTATCATTATTATATTTCTGTATAATAAAATCATTCAACTGTTTTTTTTAATTTTTATTTCTTCCCTTTTTGTTTTTCGAAATATTCTCATGATGTGCTGTATTCAAATCATTTAATTTGATACTACAGGGTGGGCCATTTAAAGTGGAAGCATCTGGCAACCCCATAACTTTTGACAGAGATGTCAGATTAACAAATGTCATACCGCGTTGGAAGCGTCATTTCAGTACAATTTTAACCATGGAACAATACACACCTAAACAACGCGTTGAAATTGTTCAGCTGTACATTCAAAATAAGTTCTCAATTGTGTTAACTAAACGTGCGTGGAAAAATAAAAATAAAGTTAAAACATCGCCTGAAGACAACACTATACGTCGATTATATGCCAAATTTATATCGTCTGGTAGTGTTGGTAATGCCAGTCATCTGTCCAGACAACGACCAAGACGTTTCGACGAGAATATTGATGCCGTTCGAGCCAGTGTTGCAGAGACTCCATCGACATCAGGTCGCCATCGTTCGCAAGAGTTAGGCATCGCTCGAACCACTCTCCGACGCATAATTCGTGTTGATTTGAAAATGTTTCCGTATAAAATTCAAATGGCTCAACAACTTAACCCATCTGACTTACCACGTCGACTTGATTTTGCGAAATGGACCATCGAAATGGCCAAAAATGAACGTGGCTTTTGGCAAAAAATCATAATGTCTGATGAGGCGCATTTCAACTTGAATGGAGGAGTGAATAAACAAAATTGTCGGTTTTATGCTACTGAAAACCCTCAATTCATCGAAACGCAACCTCTTTACGACCAAAAAGTTACTGTGTGGTGTGGCATTTATGCCGATAAAGTCATCGGCCCATACTTCTTTGAAAACGAAAATGGAGCAACGGTAACCGTGAATGGGGAGCGTTATCGGACAATGATAACCGATTTTTTATTGCCATTTGTTCGTAAAAATGAATTGGACAATTACTGGTTCCAACAGGACGGCGCTACATGCCATACAGCGGCTGCCACGACCAAATTATTGCGTGAAATGTTCCCCGGAAGATTAATATCGAAAAACGGCGATTATGACTGGCCACCGAGATCACCTGATTTGACGTCTCCTGACTTTTTTTATGGGGATATTTAAAATCCAAGGTATACACTGGTAAACCAAGGACCCTGGTTGCGCTGAAAGACAATATCCGACAAGAAATTGCTGCCATATCGGCCGAAACATTGGGCAAAGTGATGGAAAATGCCGAAAAAAGGGCACATTTTGCGATCAAGGCCAGAGGCGGTCATTTACGAGATATCATAATCAAAAAGTAGTTAGAACAAATCTCCTTGGACCAAAATAAATGAATTTCAAAAAAAAAAATTTTAAAATACCACTTCTTTACTTTGCTATTGCAAAAACAAATCCTTCCACTTTAAATGGCCCACCCTGTATTATTGTGAGAATTACAAAAAATACATAGTCGATCATTTTGTTGCGGTGCTTTTTTTGATTTATGTTACTCATAATGTAGAGTGTTTTAAGTCAAGCCATTCAGCCATTTCGTAGCGGCGGCCAAATTGGGTTTTTCAAAATCATTGAATTCGCAGTTTTATAATGACACCAGAGATAAAGGTGTTTCCCAAATTTCAGATCAACCAGTAAACAGGAACGGGGTCAACTTTCTCATAATATGGGACATCACTACACACATTCAAACATACACACAAACAGGTCAAGCTGAATGAATTTATTTAAAAAAATAATTGGTTATTCGAGAACTGCGACCATCTTGGATTTGATGGGGTTCTGATGAAATTTGAAATCCGCCATTTTGTAGAGGCCGCCATCTTGGATCTTCAAGATCCAACGCAGTTTTACAATGACAGCAGAGATGAAGGTGTGTTCCAAATTTCAGACCAATCGGTCTACAGGAAGGGGGTTAAATTACTATTAATGTGGGACTGCGCTACAGACAAAGTTACCTAAGTAGGGGTGGTGGGGGCAAAGTGGTCACCTGCTTGTTTGGTGGTATAACTACTGACTATAGATGCCGTATTGATAATCACCTTGTGTTTGGAGCATTTAATGACTTTTGAGTTACCCTGTACTTCAGCAGAGCTGTCGCATGTCAAAATATAAATAAAAACAGAAATTACTTTCTCGATAACCATTCGGCCGTAGTTCTGTCCGCATGGTATCTAAGGAATTTCTCATGAAATTTAGTTTGGCAGTTTGGAAGACTGTTTACATATTCTAGGAGAGGTGAACAGATATTTTTTTAATGTCAGCGATTAATGAACATAGAGATCACTTTGAATTTGGGGGGCAAAGTGGTCATATAACGACTTACAATGTTCTGTTTACTAAAGCTGATATACCTCATCACATCCTGCTTTTGGAGAGGTTACTTTTGTAACTTTGACCCTAGGAAAATATGCCGCTCCAACTAAATCAAGCTTCATAATGTACTATTTTGAATTTTTATAGTAAAAGCTGTTTGCTATCTTGAACTTTCGAAAAACGCGAATTGAAGCGGTATGTAGACGCTGGAAATGGGAATATTCCTTAGGGTGACCACTAAGCCCCAACTTCCCCTACATTCAAACGGGTGAAGCCAAATAAAACCGTTTAATAATTAAAAAGGTTTTTGAACGGGCAGAGATATGTGCATTGAAACGAATTATTATTAATTGAATGGCGTCAAAATTCTTTAACAACACTGTGTCACAAAAAATGGAAATAGATGGTTTCCAAGACCGGATCGCATTGTTAACGTAGGACTACGAAGTTATTGCCGGCGAGGATATTTTTTTTAGAATGAACTCTTTTGTTCAACCATTTTGTGTCAAGGGTCGACTAATGAATGAATGCTTGCATTTACAGTGGGGTGTGAACGATTCGCCAATTTGAGTTGGTTGTCAAATAACACATATCATTAAGGGGGGCTACCCTGGAAAATCGAAAAATAACGGATTTCTTTTATCGAATGTTGGAATTTAAGTTTGGTGTTGGGACATTTTGGTGATTGGTTGAGATATATTTTAAGATGTTTTTTTTTTATTTTTAGATGCCACTTTAGTGATTATTATGTTGTTGGCAGTTCGGCGCGTGGAATAACATTTGTAGTTGACCGATCTGGCTGATATTTTTTCCAGCATGTAAAAATGAGTTATTCAAATTGTTACGTAACGGGTTTTTCATAGCTCACATTTCCTATTTTTATTATAATTTTTTAACGACGATTTTTGTTGAAAAACATAAAAATTGCTTTATTCAAATTACCGTCATTTTAAGAATTTTTCAAACTTCCAAAAACTGCTACGTAACAATCCGTTCCCCAAAAAAGTAGAAGGGTCTGATTCTAGAGGCATAAACGGAAAGTGGACGTAGGACTTTGAGGACTATTGCTTTTGAATTGAGTTTTTGTAGCTGTTCAGAAATCGGTAAATTCAACTCATTCAATACTCTAAACAGAATTGGTTCTGACCGTTTGGTATTAACACTTGAACAGATTATAAGAGTTGTGGCGGTAGAACTAATCCTAAACCAGTAATTATTAATACTTTCTATTGTAAATATAAATTGTTAATAAGGGTTAATAAACATTGGGGATATATATTAGATTGGAGAATAAGTTCATAACGTTTTTATATTTCTTTTATTCTACATCGATTCATTTTTCTGCTCTACAAAACTATGTTAATTGTATTTTTAGGTTATTCAATTTTTCATTAGTTTTGAGGCTTAGAAGTGCAATACCCAGGAGCAGGGATGCCAAACTTCGTGATTTTTCAGGATTTTTCAGACTTTTTAGTACGTTCCCTGATATCCTGACAAACACTTTATTTAGCCTGATTTTTTTGGCTTATGTACTTTTTACTTTATCAGAATTCCGAATTATTCACTACTATTATTCACATAGTATCACTACGCACAAATATTTCGAAACCTTTCAAAACAGTGCTAGATAATTTTACGAAACTGAAGTATTTGACGAATTTAAGAAATAATAACGAGATTATGTTTGAGGAATAATCTTACCTTGTCTGATATGTGTGTACAAGTAGTTGTAGAGTTATTGATGAAGGTATGCGTTTCAGAGTGTAATACTACTCAAGTGAAACTTTCAGAATTCAAAGACAAAATAATGAGATTTTTATCATTTCTCGTCAGGTTCAAATTAGAATCAACTTCAATGGAGAAACTATGGTAAATATATTTATAACCGAATGAAATAACATCAAATTTAAGAAACATTAAAAAAATCCTCCACTGCTCATATCATGAGTAAAGATTCATTCCAAAAGTGTGGACGGTGAATTCAAAGGAATTTTGAATATTTATATTTCTGCAACTCACTGTTGTAATACTGTAAGTTTTTGAGGAAAATATCCACACGAACAAAAGATTCCTGCAGCATTCGCTGAATGGCGAGAAATTCAATTCTATGGCTAGCATAAAAAATACGAGAAAGCAAACATGTTCTGGGGGTTTCATAGTTTACATGGTCTCGGGGCCAAGGTATAGCAAGGTTTTTATTTTTTTCTGAAAGTTAAGGTTTTTTACATAACATATTCAAAAATCAGAGAGGCGTTTTTTTTTGTTCTTGAGTTATGATTTTTCAACATTATCCGATGGTCGAAAAAATCAGCTTTCCCCTTTTTCTTACAAAAATGACTTTTTTCAAAAATTTATAACTTTTTAACTACTAAGTCGATTCAGATGATCGACATATCAATTTGAGGCCAATGAGTTGGTCTTCACTTGGATTCTTGTCACATAGATGTAGTCTAGTCGCATAGGAATGTTGAACGAAAACTGAAAACACGTTAATTCCGAAAAATCATAACTCAAACACGAAAAAACACCTCTCTGATATTTGGATATAAAAATAGAAATAAAATATAAAAATATAAAAAAATATGGCGCCCGTATTCCCGAAACCGTGTAAACTATGAAAAACAGTTACAATCAATAATTACGAAAACTAAATTCATTAAAAAAAAAAAATTAAAAAAAAAATTCATTTTCCGAACCATCGGTTAATTTTAAAAAATCATTACTCAAGCACAAAAAATAACACCTGTATGATTTTTGGATATGTTCTGCAAAAAAAAACCTCAGCTTTCATAGAAAAAATATAGAAAAACCTCAGCTTTCAAGAAAGAATCCGAATCGGTTCTCTCTAATTTCTAATTTCAGTTTCCACTGAAGAACACCGCTGAAAAATATCTCCTTCACATTCGGTATGAAGGGCGCCACTTTTAGCATCCGGTAACAAAGCGATTTCATGAAAATTTAACGAACGATCAGAAAAAGTCGCCAATAAATCATTCACGATTCATCACACATTCAGCTAGCGATCTGACGATTGCGGCAGCGAAGCTTTCCGAATGGCATTTCTCAAGACTAGAGACGAATGAACTAAAAAAGTTAAGGTTAAGTCCGAACACACTCCTAAATTCATACAAGCTCTCTAACGGAAAAAAATAAAATAAAAAAGTATCACTGTTTTTCATTGCTAAAGATATTACTTTAGAGTATAACAATTTTTTACAAATAACTCATTAGTAGAAAGTTTTGATGGTCCTGAAAAGAGCCTATGGTTTGTCCAGTTCACAGCTGGCAATGGTTGATTCATTATTCATTCTTTTTCTTACGAGACCAATCCACAAACTGATCATATGTCGAGATTTGTTCCATATTTGCTCCACCTACTGGTTGAAGGAATTTTATCTTCCAGCGAAAACTCAGTTAGTAATAATTAAAAATTTATACTACTAGTATAGCTGAGGATGTGCCGGAATGAGAAGTTTTCATCTTCAGATGGATCGAAATTAAAATGGAAGTTCAAACAATGTTTTCTAAATATTATTGAAATTTGATCTCTTGTATTTCTTTTGTATGCACTCCTATTGTTGTCTACTAACTCAGAAACATAGATCCGTGCTCTAAGCCAGTTGAACTAAAAGAGACCATTCATTTTTTTTTCGAAATCAAATTCAAGGCGACTCATGGCGACCGTCCCGAAAATCCTTTTTGTCAGCGATCACACAAATAGCTACCTGCAGGTATAAATCGCTGACCCTAGGACCTCGTAAAAGTTGTGTCTAAAGTTTACTGTTAGTTAACGGTTAATTTTTTTTTATTATTTGGTAAATATGCAACATCGTTACAAGCGTTACCATGTGTTTATCTATTAGGTATACCGGTATGTTTCTTCGGTTTTACAACAGATGGTGTAACTTGATTATTATTCCAGTGAAACACATTTCCAGACATTCGTTGAAAAGCTACTGTCATTGCGCGTCTTTAGTATTAGCAAAAAGTTGAATATTGTTGTTGAAGTTGTTGTTTTTGTTGTGTTTTGCGGGGAGGTTCACTTCATTACTTTAATATGAAGAAACAGCTGTGGAAAGGCATCGCATTTTGGTGGAAGTTGATGGTGACCATGCTCCAACTGAGCGAACGTGTCAGACGTGGTTTGCATGGTATAAAAGTGGTAATTTTGACTTGGAAGACGAAGAACTTTCCGGACCACCACAAAAGTTTGAAGATGAAGAATTGGAGGCTTTACTCGATCAAGATCCGTCACAAACGCAACAAGAACTTGCAGATACACTTGGAGTAGCTCAGCAAACCATGTCTGATCGTTTAAAAGCAATGGGAATGATCCGAAAGATAGGACATTGGGTGCCGTATGAATTGAAGCCACGAGACGTCGAACGCCATTTTTTCACATGCGAACAACTGCTTTCTTGCATCGAATCGTCACTGGCGATGTAAAGAGGATCCATTACGACAATCCTAAACGTCGGCCAACGTAACATCGACGGTCGCGCGGAATATTCACGGCCAGATGGTTATGCTGTCTATTTGGTGGGACCAGCTGAGTGTGGTGTACTATGAGCTGCTAAAACCAAATTAAACCATTACGGGGGACCTCTTCCGACGACAATTGATGTGTTTGAGCCGTGCACTGAAGGAAAAACGGCCACAATAAGAGCAAAGACACGATAAAGTTATTTTGCAGCACGACAATGCTCGGTCAAAACAAACTTGGAAATGCTGAAATGGGAGGTCCTATCCCACCCGCCGTATTCTCCAGACATTGCTCCGTCCGATTACTACCTTTTTCGATCGATGCAACATGGCCTGGCTGACGAGCAATTTTCCAATTTTGATGAAGTCAAAAATTGGATCGATTCGTGGTTAGTCGACAAACCGGCCAATTATTTCCGCAAAGGGATCCGTGAATTGCCAGAAAGAAGGGAAAAAGTTGTGACTAGCGATGGGCAATACTTTGAATATTAAATCTGTAACCATTTTCGCAGAATAAAGCATTAACTTGTGAAAAAAACGAAGAAACTTACCGGTACTCCTGTTATCATTAGGTATATTTATCTGTTCCCACTATTACTTGATTTGAGCAACATGTGGTCGAGGGTTTTTATCAGCAAAATCACATTATCGTGCCTTCGTTCATATTGCGGTCGTTTTTCCTTCTATGTTCGACTCAAACGCAGGAATTGCGTTCGGTAGCAAGCTTTTGTGATGTTTTCAACAGTTTATAAGATGCAATGCCTAGTTGTTCCCTCAACACTCAACACTCAACTGAACTCACTTTGTACCGTTATTGATCCGACTTTTTTGACTAAAAAACTCTCATCAAAAACGACGGGCTTCTTTTTGCACACTTGATAATTTTTCAGTTTCGTCAGTAATTATTTTCTACTTTACTTTGTATCTTTGTTGCTTGGTATTGAATTAATTTTAATTCGAGTGAATCGTACTCGGGTAGTCAATATCAAGCCGCCATCATTAACTACTAACTAAAAATAAGGTGCACAAACGAAAAGAAAATATCTCAGCAGGGAACCTGTTTTATCAACACAGAAATAATTAAATTCTCGATCTGTAATGTCGTGTAAATCATTGGGCTCATCCGCTCGCGGATAATCGGGGTTCTACTGTAGATAGCACTATCAAACCGAATTTGGATCAATGCCCTTGATTCACCGTTGTGTACCATCGACAAATTAACAAAACATGATCATCACAGATAGATTAACCATAAGAATAGTAATCATCTTATTGTACTCAGTGTATGTTTGGATAATTAACATTTGAACTAACATTCAACCGCGCCTAAAAACATCGAGTCATGATTAATTAAAATCTGTCCCTTCCGTCTGTCCCTCCCGGTACATTCCACTACCTTTTACAGGGCCTCATTTGTCGTCGAGCATAAAGCGAAGGATTATTGTCACAAACTCATCACAACGAAACTGCGCGAAAAAAAGAGAAAAAGAGAGAACAGACAGTAATTATATTCCGTATTTATTTTGGATACCTACATTCTTATGTGCTTTGTGTTCGCTATTTTCCGACGCGGTAGCAGCAGCACATCTTGGTTGGTCCCGGTTCACGCCAGAGCAACATTAGCACTCCATTGCGAGTTTACTTACCGGGAGTTAAACACGAGTTGACGTTTCCCATCAGAAAGTTCATTATAACTGTGCTGAAATTTATCTGCAAACACCAGATCTCCACCGACAGAGAGAGAAGAGAGGAAGGGAATGAAGAGACGCTGTCTTTGTCTGCTCAAACTTTGCGAACACTGATCCGAAGGTCACTGTTTATTTATTTATGATTATGAACCCGGATCAAGATGGAGGTGACAAATGAGTAGAAAGAGTTGGTACTGAAGGCAACAAAAAATCCGCTAGGCGTAAAAGTTTGTCCCTTATTCAAGAAGAGAATCGGGGGTGGAATGGGTAATTAGTCTCTTATCGGTGCAATGGTTGGATAGCTTTGCCATAATGTTTCATTCGAGCTCATTGGTGGGGGAGGGCTCGGTGCAAAAGGAACAAGATAATGATGCGCTGTAGCATATTTTCTCACAGAATCGTGCCATTTTTTGCATCATTATTATTATGCATTCTAATGCTGTTTTATTATTGCTCATAAAAGTAGGTATCAAGTCGTGTTCGGCCCGGAATGACAGCCATTGGCTATTGTCTATTATAAATGGTCATGAAAAAGGGGAAGAAATTTGCATAAAAATGCACAACACGATTCTCGAGACTAATCAGAAGGGCTGTCGCAAAATTTGTTTTGATGAATTGCGAAACGTTGATGTGGGGAATTTTTAATGTTGTTGAGGGAGAGCCAAACAGATGTGGGTAGAGTGAGTGGGGTTCAATGCTCGTGGATGAAGTTGGTTCTGTTAGACTCATAATTTATGGCGTTATAATTAATTGCAAAGACGACTGAAGCACACCATAATGCTGTAAATACCTCTCTTCATGTTCCCATAAACTATGGAGGAAGTTTGTGGCAACTTTAAAATTGGCCGAGAAAAAATGAGTGGTGCTCATCCCGAGAGTCATGCTGAACACGTAAACCTTTAAACTTCATGTGACCCATCTGAACTTTTGATGCCACGACTCTTCCTAACCATGTCTTCGCTCTTCCCGGAAAATTATGTTTTACCTCAGACATTAACGCTACTTACCTCGTTTTCGTTTACATAGTCGGTGTGAATGTTCGTGCCGTGGTAATTTTCTTTTCGGTGTGCTGTCATTGTATCTTCAACCCCCAACTTATTGTTTCGCGGAACCACGCGAAGGGAAATATACTTTTCCGCGGGCCAAGGGGAACACAGATTTCTCCGAGTGGAGCATACAAAATAATAACACCGGCGGATAACCGTATGGCACCGGGGACCGATGCGTTCCCACTTATGTTTGTGCATCATATATATCTATCTCTGTAGTCGGGAGACATATGCAAACAATACATCGCGCTGCTGTAAAGAGGAGACGCGTGCACTTCCTGTATTTACAAGAAAGCGAGAGGAAGGGAGAGGTTTTTCAAAAGCACCGTTTTGTTTTATTGTTCATTGTGTGTTTATGCAACGTATTGCAACTGTTTTCCTTCTGTACGCTGATGATTATTCAGTTAACAGTCATGTTATGCTTCCCTGCGGAGGTAACGACTGTTATTGTTTCTTAATGAGAGCCCATCGCAGCCGCAGCAGCAGCAGCTGGGAACGATAATCGGAATATGAAATGATAAATGAATAATGAACCCTTGTTGAAAGTCGTTCCGAATGTGGACACAAAGTATGCACAACAACGAGTATGACGTTCAATGTCAACCGGTAGTTCGGCTTCTGCTATTTCAGACGACTGATTCAACTACCCCGGTAACTTGCTGAAGGTAACATGTTGATAATTGAATCAAGAAATTGTTGCGGTATATTGTCGTGAGCCCGGTTAAATTATAGAAGCTTACTAACAAACTAATGTCAATGCTCGTTGGGGTAGATTCTAATTGAGTCTACTTTCTCGGAAAATCACGAAGAATTTCTTCAGGGAGCAGCTCGGTCTCTTCCGAAGCGAAGCTGTACACAGAGAAAAACAAATGCTACAAAATTATTGAAATTTACCATATACAACCCTTTTTAAAAGCTATGAAATGTGTGTATGTATGGGAGCAGACATCTCTTTCTCTCAGATTGAACGTCAGCTTGGGATTGTACCCAAAAAAAGAAGTCCAAACGATGTCAACGGGGACCGAACCAAGGCCGGCTGTAATGCAAGGCTGTATTACACGACCACGCTATCCACATAGCTACTAGTGCTGTTGCATAAATGTGTGCTAATATTACACCTAATTCTAAAATGAAGGTGGAACGTGTTTTCTAATAGTAAAAAGGAGAGCATAAACGTGATTCTATATCTTTCTCGGTTTGGGCCGTGTATGCGGCAAAGTATGCGAAAAGCTCTAATGCGTGCTTATTTGCAATACACATTGTGTAATGTGTAAATTTAATTTTTTAGCGAAATTACTGCAAAAAATGGGATGATAACTCCTATGCTGAATTGTTTGTGGTTTTGCTGAATTCTGTGTGTTACAATTGATAGTAGATACAGAGCTTAAAGAAAACCAGGACGCAGCCAGGAGAAGAACACTATTCCATATTAGTAGTAAAAAGCAGTAATAGTAGGAATTCATTCTCTCAGCACGGCCATCGTTGAACACAGTCTTCTATTATCCTCAATAGTTCAAGAAATATTTTTAGTTTAGTAGTTTGTCTAATAAAATATTTGTACTCTGTGAATAAAATACGTCTTCGTTCGCTACGTGTCGGTGTTATTCGTCATCCTATGTCTCTTATCGCTGTCCGTATCACGTAAAGCATTTCGTACGTAGTCCCCTGTTGGAATGAGAAAATATTCAAATCACGGGGACGTCCAGGAATTAGTATCTCTATTGGATCCGATGAATTGAACAATTCGGAAAGGGTTGCAACACTGTGTATAATTCTCCTATGTATTCAAAACATCAAATAAAAAATAAAATTCGAGAAAGTTTAATTCAATAAATAAATTTTACACATTCTAAGTCTAATTGCCTTAGAGTTATAATTTTTTTATAAATCATTTATTTGTCTGTATGAATACATAAAATTGACCATGCCTCATGGGCTGCCATAAATGTTATAAATGGGCTGTTATAAATTATTATTTTCTTCACAATTACGCCTCTGATACAATTACCATTCCTCTTTTTTTCATATTCAAATGGTTTTCGTTTTCGAGAGGTTTTAGGCTACGAAATTTTAAACTCTATTTTTTCAATTAAATCTAACGCGGTTGGGTTAGACAACATTCTCATAAGGTTTCTAAAAATTGTTCTTCCTCTGGCTTTTCCCCTTTATAAACATTTATTCAACAATACAATTTCTTCTTTAGTCTACTCAAGAGCTTGGAAAAGTGCTAAGATAATACAGCGCGGACTCGATTATATACAGTCTCCGATTTCTTTTCACTGTTTATAATCGAATCCTGTATAGAATCGAGTCAAAAATAAGTATTTTTTTATTTATTTTTTATGCATATATTGTTCGTTTATTGAAAGTAAAAGAAGAATTTAATTTTTGAGTCATCCACTTAAAGTCAGAAAACACCTTCTCACATGAAAAAAAAATTATTCCCCAGAATCTCTCAGGAGGTGATAGATAATCATATTTGATGGAAAAAATCCTTCTACGCTTATGTTTGAATTTCAACAATCACAAAGTTATAGTACTTTTTGTTTGTTTAGGACTATGTTGCCTCAAACTGGCTCCACACTAAAAAGTACCGTACTTTTAAGTGTGGAGCCAATTCTGTTG
The DNA here is from genome assembly GCF_029784135.1 of Toxorhynchites rutilus septentrionalis. Lineage (NCBI taxonomy): Eukaryota > Metazoa > Arthropoda > Insecta > Diptera > Culicidae > Toxorhynchites > Toxorhynchites rutilus. The sequence goes on from NC_073746.1 coordinate 170,699,084, forward strand.
CCTTCATTTGAAAGATGAGAAAGTTTAGTACAAGATATAGTAGTGGAACATCCCATGAACATTTTGGAAGTGAAAAATTTAAAAGTTAGTAATTTTTAATGCGTAATTATTAATTTTATTCAAAAATTCATATTAAACATGATTCTTCTATTAATAAAATTAAAGCTCTCAAACCACTCTACAATTTGTTTTTTGACGCCCAAATTGTATCTTTCAATATCGATATAAACAATTCCTGTTGAAAATTCAAGCAAAATCTTCAAAAATCGCGATTTTTACACCACTCTACTTATAATAGCCACTGAAATTTCACCTTAACGTTGAAAGGTTACATTTTTTCTTGAAATAAGTCATATTTGAACTATAAAAAAATATTTTTTTTTTTCAAACTGCATATAATCGAGGCCCAAATTGTATATAATCGAATCACATATAATCGGGTCTGTATATAATCGAGTCCGACCTGTACCTATTAAAAAAAAGACAATAGTTCTTCTGTAAATAATCTACACCCCATAAGAATTTTATGCGCATCAAATCATAGTTTCATCAAATTTCAAGTTTCTAAATATATCAATGATAATAATCTGTTGTTGAGTTTTTTAATGCCTCAACATTCATCTGTATATAACGGGCAATCAATGTTAGTGAGAGGTATTTTTTGTTGGAATCGGTTATTACCTGCTCTTAAATCATCTGTAACTATTTCTAGCTTCAAAAGGGGTCTACTTGAGGAGCTTGATTTACTTTAATCGATTTATAAATTCAGGAATTTTTCAGGATCATTGGTTAAATTTCAACCAGAATATCAGACCAAAATGTAACATTCACAAAAAAAGGATTTTTCCTCAAGACGAATTAAAGCGAATATATAAATAAATAAATAAATAAATAAATAAATAAATATGGAATGCTAAAATGGGAAAAAAATGGAAAAAGGAATGAGACCTGCAAAAATTTGCCAATGTTCTAACAGTTCTAACAGACTCTTTAAAAATATATAGATGCAATTGAATTTTCATACTTGGTTTAACGGAATGTAAAAATAATAAAATTTAAAAAAATGCTTCTTGACAATATTTAGCAGAAAAAATGGAGCTCTACATTTTGTAATATCTCTTTGAAATGTTGGAAATTATAGAACAATGTAGTAATGTGGTACGGAACCCGTAAGTAATCGTACACGGAAAACGCATAGAATTCAGACAAACAATTTCTTCATATGAAGCACACTACAGACTCAACAGAATCCGACCATTTGACTATGAATTTGAGGAATTCTCTTAATATAATAAAGCAAACTACAAATCCATCAAGGTGTATGCTTTACTATATCATTTGGCAGAGTTTATTTAGAAGCGTGGAAAACAATGAAGTAACAGTGACAACTTGTTGCTCGATAATCAATGACATTATAGAGGAGGAGATTCCAACAAAACGAAAAAGACAAAATATAAACTCAAAATATCCGGTTTGGTTTAATCAGAACATAAAACATCTAGAAAATGAAAAAAACTGAAAGCACATATTTTTTTTTTTTAGAAATACAAATCTGGCATCGATCTCGAAAATTATTTGAGCATTTTGTCACCAGCTACTTTCAAATACGCCTTTGAAGGTTTCAATTAAAATAAAAAGACCGACATAAAGTCTAACCCAAAGAGTTTCTTCAATCACATAAAAACTAGATTAAAAAGCGACGTAGTTTCCATCACGCATACACCTTGACGAAACCGTGGGGAATGACCCAGACGATATTTGCAATCTCTTTGCAACATTCTTTCAAGAAGTTTATATTGAAATATCTGAGGCGAACCGAGATCGTGATTTCTTTGCATTTCTTCCAAAATAGCTATGCAATGTTGGCGTCAGACAATTAACTGCCAGTGAAATTTTTGACGCGTTAAATAAGCTTGACGTCTCGAATGGGCCAATTCCTGACAAAATTCCACCGATATTAACCCTTTCATGGTTTTTCGAAAGGGCATTGGAATCGGAAAGATCTCCAAACATATGGAAAAACTCCTATCATGTACCAATCTTTAAATCCGGTAATAGATACGATGTAAGAAATTATCGTGGAGTATCAATTATTTGTTGCATTCCAAAACTCATTGAGGCCATAATAAACCAAAAACTTTTTCAACAACTATAAACACGAATTACCACTAAGAAATCCGGTTTTTTCATAGGACGCCTCAACAAATTTACTTGGAATTTGTCACATTCTCTTTGAACATAATGGATAATGGTAATCATGAACATAAAACACATTCCGGTGCTCCCGTGGCCGAGTGGTTAGCGTCAAACCTAACATGCCGGGGGTTCGGGTCCGATTCCCGTTCTGGTCGGGGAAATTTTTCTTCAAAGAAATTTCCTCTGACTTGCACTGTGGTCACGCGTATTCTAGAGCTTGCCACTCAGAGTGCATTCAAGGCGTGTTATTTGGCATAGAAATCTCAACTAAGTACTAATGAAAATGACGCAAGTAATACTACGTTGAGACGGCGGAGTTCCTCTAGGAACGTTAGTGCCATATAAGAAGAAGAAGAAGAATCATGTTGAAACTCTATACACTGACTTTAATAAAGCTTTCGATCGTGATGGTACACCATCACTCCTCCTTAAACTTGAAAAATGTTGAAATGGCACGAATCATATTTGGCTGCCCGTATGCAAACAGTAAGATTTAATGGAAACATTTCGAAACCAATATTTGTTACATCTGGAATCCCTCAAGGCTCTCATTTGGGACCACTTTTGTTGAATTTTCTTTGTTAATGATGTTTGCGTGTTTCTTAAAAGTGAAGCTGTATATGGAAATAAAGAATGAAGAAGACTCTCAAACGTTCAAAAATGAAGCTCACATCTTTTATACTTGTTTATTGCAGTTGAACGTTAGAAAATGTACTTTGATATCTCTCGCTTTTTTATAAAATAAAATAAAATAACTAAGTTTCATTTCTTTTCTCCGTTCCAGGTAAGATTGGATCAATATATCTACGTTCTCTCGAGCCTTTTTGACATAAACCCTCATTATCAGTTTAGTGTAAGGTAAGCAATTGAACTGAAAAACATGTATGAAGCCAAAACGGAGCGAGGTAGAATCTTTCACATTCACTTTTTACATTCAAATTGAATCAAGCATAAAAACAATACGGAAAGCGTTGGGAACACTGCTTGCTCTGTTATTGAAATTTGTCTGGAATTGTTCCATCGATTTATATGGGACTAGCTGACCCGGCAAACGTCGTCCCGCCCAAAATTTATTTTTCGTTATCACATTCTCATTTTCTTACTAAGCGCACGTTCCAATCGCAGAACTGTTCATTGATTGATCCATGCCCTTAGAGAGGGCATAGGTTCGTCGAACCACCATAGAAACATTTATTGCCTCCTAAAACCTCCATATACAAAATTTGATCCCTTTTGCTTAATTAGTTCTTGAATTATGCAGGAAATTGTGTTTCTTTGGTATAGCATCCCCCCACTCAAAGGGAAGGGGTATCTAACCACCAAAGAAACGTTTCGTGACCCCTTAAACCTTCCATGCCAAATATGGCTCAATTTGCTTGATTAGTTCTCGAGTTATGCAGAAATTTGTGTTTCATTTCCATGGCAGATATTGAGTTTTATTGAGGTTTAATATTGAGAAAAATTTAAAAGGGGGGATTTCGGGTGAAAAACTCAAGCGCTGAGTGATAAAAGACACTTTGAGGAACACTTTCATTAAAAAAGTTTTGCGTGGAAATGCGGGGCAAGTTTTATAAGTCCATCCGAAGCAAAAATAAACTTCCAAAATAGTACTTACTTTGTGTGGAGTTAACACATACTACAACCAACCGAAAAAATCGTTTAAAAACTTCACCAAAACACATGTTAAAAAAACACGCGCGAAATAGTGGCACCGGCAGTATCTTATCGCGTTGCCAGAGCAATGATGCGCGCACGGAATGAGGCGAAACACGTTATCCTAGATGCCTTGAACATCCTAGAATAAGGGACTGTAGGATTTTTGTGTTTTTATGCATCTTAATTTTTTGGGTTTTGGCCGCTTAAATTTTTTCACTGTGCGGCAGCTTGATAATTTTAATAAATGATGCAATGATATCATATGCAATCTAGATTCTCACGAATGATTTGCAAATGTAAAAGTAGTTTTTGTAGTAAATAAATAAGTATATTTTTCACGCTAATAAAATAGATTTTTCTCTACAGCTAATATTTTTAATACAGATTTTTAGAAAAAAAAGTACAGATGAGCAAGATTTTTAACCACTCCAGAGGAAAATGTGACAACACTGCTTCCAAGGAATTCCGTCCTTATAAAACTGATCAATTATTGCATTGTAGATTCTTTTATGATCAGCGCTTTCATAAAACCTATACTGCGGCGTAAAAACCGGCATGTACCTTAATGTTGCTTTGTTCGAATCACACGCGGAAAATATCTGTACCAATCTGCACTGTTTGACGAAAATCGGTACTCTGTACCGTACAGAATTTGTACCAAAAATAACGAAAAAATCTGTACCTTTCCAGATAAATCTGTACGTGTGGCAACACTACCGCTGAGGTTGGGCAACAGAGAGTCCAAACTCTGATGGAGTGTATCCGAAGAAAAGTACGAACATTCGTCAGAACTGTAATAGAATATTTTTTTCTAAAATTATTTAAAAAAAATATTTTTGTATTTTTAACCAATCCCGAGATTCAACTGGTTTTTTGATTCCGGACTCCAAATGTTTCTAGCCTTAGTTGTCAAGTGGACAATAAACGACCTTGCAATAGTGGACCTGAATTAAACACTCATTTTTACTTTCACTTCCACACATTCGTGTGAGAAAACGGGATTCGAACCCGAACCCCGGCATGATAATGTGGGACGCCAACCTCTCGGCCACGGGAACACACATCGACACTTTGCGGATGCCAAACAAGCACATCGAAAACAGTGCCACTTGATAATATGTGCAGAGAAAACGATTTATCCACCTGTTGTTGTGTAGCAAGACCAAAATGGTTCTGTTAGGGGTTTTAAGAGCGGTGTTTACGACTCGGATTACATTGCAGAATGGAACCTAGATGGCAAGGTGAAGATTTGTACTCGTTGTTGCGAACGGAGGAGACTGTTACTCAGTGAGAAAACAAAACACACAAACAGCAACAGCACGAGGCCCAACCATTTTCGAATGAAACGCATTCTGCAAAAGGACTCACTCAAGCTTCTTTATTTTGCTTTGCAAAAAGCAGGATACTAAAGAACAGACAACGAGGACTGTTCAATGTATCAACTCACGTTTCAGTCGTCTTTTTACGTGTGTTTCTTTTGTCATCGTTTCCATTTTTGGAAAAAATATCATTTTTGCCAATTCATCGTATTTCAGCAGTAATTCGTATGAGTTCGGTGGGTGAAATTTGATCTGCTCATTGTTTTTTTTCTCTCTCAAAGATCCTATCAGGATTTTTGTTGGAACTTCAAGATTTTGAAAAAAATTATCGGATAAGACCTTTTGTTTCGATGCGAGCTGCGCTCAATGAAAGAAAAGTTGCTAATATGTCTTCTCATGGTTAACTCAGCGATAATGTGAAGTGTAAGACTCAACGATAAAAAAAGAGCCATTTCAGGAAATGTCGCATTGAGATCAAACGAGCATATGTCGTGTCGAGCTCTCCACACAAATTGCGAACCTATGGGGGATCGCGTGGAGGATGCTGCGATCGAAGATGCCCCGGATATTCTTATCTATGGTTCTATTTCCGACAGCTTGTGTGTGTGTGTGTGTGCTTCCATTGCGCTGTGAGCGAACAAACGGAAATAAATCAAACTGTTGGGCAATTTTATGTGTAACCAATTTCGGAAGAGCGAGTACTTTCCCCTTCGGAACGGTGCCATTTTATTCTGACCCTGGGATGCTGAAAGTCACGCGATGCCGTATTCGTATAAATTCTCTTCGCTCCTTTCGTACCACCGGCTGGAGGCCAATAAGCATGTGATGAATCTATTCCAACTATCCGCACGTCCTTTTTTCCGGCAGGACAGACGTACGTGACATAAAATTCGGCATGCTGGCAGAGCAAAAGTAAGCGGGCTGGCAGACGAGCGGCTTCAATAAAACCTGCTGGTTGTCTTAAAGCAGCAACGAAACATTCAGTTCATCTCGAACGGAGAGGAAGAAGGATGAAGATGAAATTAATCCCGAGCAATCGGAAGCTGTACTCGGTTGGGAAGGTTCGTCACTTGTTTTGGCACTTTATGTGCGATGCGTATGTTATTGTAGGAAGCGTCATAACGCCCTCATTCTAAACGTAAACCAACATCCTTCAGTGCATCAGAGTAGAGCTTATGGTAACTAAAGCTGTGTGTCGAATATCGCAGAAGCCGAATTCTATTACCGGTAAGGGCAAGCATTCACAAAGTGCAACACAGGTTCTAACGTAAAAAAATCAGGGTATTTGTTCATGAGTAAAACAATTTTCAAGTGGTGTGGTATTTTCACGGAATCATGGAATAATACTGCAATGTTTTGTTTTATATTTATTAATGCGATCTTCTCCACCAATATTCAATTCTATACCACGCAAACCCTGATTTTGAAAAGAAGTTCATCTAGTCGAATATTAGTGGAATATAAATATTATTCTTGTTGCAGAGTTATGTGTTTATGTGAATTATGAATTCTGAACAGTCAGCTGCAACGAAAAACATATAGAATGTGGTGTCTATGACAGGGCCGCATTGTTAGCGTAGGAATATGAAATATTATTTAATCGAATTCACTTGTTTATCACTTTCGATATCATGTGATAGTGAAACGAAATTTGAACAGGTCCTTCTTGTTTTACCGATTTGCAGATTTACATACACTCTTCTTTTTCCCGTTCCCTCTGTCAACATACTTTTAAAAATATTGGCGAGTAAACGTCAAGACCAAGTAGATCGCACACTATCGAGCGGGTAAGCCCAATCAATATTGGAATGAACATATCTTCGGCATTTAATACAAAGCATACCTGCATCAGCTGTTTCTGTTTGTTAGAATAATCCGAAAGCGTTTTTCTACGAGATATTATTCGGCCTAAAAACCTTACTAACCAAAGAAACAACGGGAAGACTACATCAGGGACTGTCAATTTAAATAACTTATCGATGTTCCGATTAGTTTTTCTGTATCTCTTACATCTCCAACGCCCCCAAAAACATCATTCCCAAAGAAAAAATCTACAAATTATATCATGCAGCACATTTCGCAGAATGGCAACAGAAAATCCGAAGTCGACTCTGTTGGCGGCAACTATAACAATCGCTGTGAAACGAATTTTAACGTTAGTTTTCAACCGATGAACACAGCTCTCATTGTTGGAAAAAAGTCTTCTTCTCATCTGACTTGCAATGCACTTGCACTTTGACGCCACTTTTGACCCTAAAACAATACACGAATTCGCGGAAGTTGAATTATCGATCGGAAAATCATCAATAAACTCACAAACACTCCTAAATTAACACAAGCACTCCACGGCAAATTAATTAGAAAAACTAGAACTGTTTTTCTTATTATTTTTCTTCTTCTTGTTGAATTATAGAGATATTAAACATTTGCAGCTCATTCGTCTCTAGCCCTGAGAAGGGGACAACTCAATCCTATTTTTTTCCAGATGCCTTGACAAAGACACTTCATTGTCGTTCAACGCTTATTTATTTGTTTATTTGTTTATTTGTTCTGGCATCAACAGACTACAGTGGTCCAAATGATACAATTATCAAACTCTAATTAATTCTGAAAACCGTTGTTTCAATGTAACACGTGAAACGTTAACATCAAACGCCGAAGAAAATGTGTTGAATGCACGCTGAAGGCTTGCTATGGCTGTGTACATGCTATAATTCGTTCGCCGAAGTATGGTCCGCAGAAAAGGAACTCTTCGCAGCCGTCGAGGTGGTACGTTGAGATTTAGGTGGCTTAGAATTTCTAGAATTCTAGAATTTCTAGAATCCAGATGGATCAACAAGCATCGGTTTTCGTAACTAGGAAGCTGATGAGGATTGCGCCACGGAAGCAAGCGAAGTGCGTACCGAATGAATCTTCTCTGAACGGACTCGATTCTCGTAATGCCAGTTTGATAGTGCGGATTCCAAACGATACTGCAGTATTCCAGAACAGGCCGAACTAGAGCGCAATACAGGGACTTGAGACAATATACGTCCGTGAAAGTTTTTGAAACCCGCATAATGAATCCCAAGTTTCTAGATGCTTTATCTACAACATACGATACATGTTCTTTGTACGACAGTCTCGAATCCAGTATCACTCCAAGATCTTCGGCCTTCATAACTCGTGGAATGGGTACACCAGAGAGAACGTATTTGAACGTGATCGGTTCTTTTTTTCCTAGAGAAGGATATCGTGGAACATTTTAATGGATTCGTTCGTGGTGCACCATTCGGCTACAATATCCAGTTGTCGTTGAAGAAACCAGCTGTCGGCTACAGAACTAATACGGCAATGGATTTTTAAATCATCCGCAAACGAAACGCGAGGTCCTTCTTATGCCAAGCAAATGCCGTTGAAGTAGATTAGGAAGATCAGGGGTCCGAGGTGGCTTCCTTGAGGAATACCGGAAGCTGCAGAAAAAATGTTGGAGCTGCTATCACCGATGGTAACGCGAAGTTTTCGTTCTTTGAGATAGGATTTGAACCAATCTAACATCCTTCATGTGAATCCGATCTTTTCCAGTTTTGCGATTGCGATGTCGTGATGAATCTTGTCGAATGCAGCAGTCAAGTCCGTATAGATGGCATCAGTTTGGCTATTCCGTCACAATCTGTCCACTACATAATTTGAAAATACTAACAGGTTCGACGATGCTCTTCGTACTGTACGCTCGACATTATTGGACTCTGAATATGCGTTTTCCTCTTCTGAAAACTTCGCTAATGATATCCGATCTTGATTAGAAGACGGCAAAATTAACATTATTTGTGTCCTTACAAGTATTACATTAAGTAGCAAAAACATGCAAAATGTTTTCTTGTAAACTAATCGTTATCGATGAAAGCCATTTCATCAAGAAAATTGTTTATTTTAAAGTAACTTTTTATTTAGTTAATAACTCAACTGAAAAATCGTTCCAATATTAGTTTGCTATACCATCCAATAGATGAGGTTCTGACCTTTCTTCAAGATTGTCAAATACAGCTGGGAATGAATTTGCAGCTAAGTTATGACCAAAAGAGAGAATCGATGTAGAGAAATCGATCAAATCACTTACACCCCTTTTATTCTAAGCCCCCCAAATATAATATTTCAATGTCAAAGTGAATGTTAATTATCTATTATAAATACTGCGGAGTAAAAATCGTGATTTGTGATGATTTTGATTGATATTTCATAATTAAATTTTGCTCTAATTTTTTTCATCTTTCAAATGCCCAAGACAAAAAAGAAGCTCAATAACTCTGTCATTGTTGAAATTCGAACATATGCATAGAATGATTTTTTTTTATCAAATATGGTTCTCTATCACCTCTTGAAAGAGTTAGGATTATTATGTAAGTAAGGTGTTTTCTGACTCTAAGAGGATGAACCGGAAATTAAATTCTTCTTTTATAAATGTGTATAAAACAATAATAATTCCTCTTGTTTTCTTTCTTTCTTATAGGCATTTTCAGCCGAAGAATTCCTTTTTTGATTCTATTATGTACAGTATTCGATCATATAGAGTGAAAAAAAAACTGGAAAGAAATGATCTTAAAAATTTAACAAATAAAAAAAACACGCCCAAAAAAATATTTTAAAAATAAAAAACCACATCCACAACCACATCAACGCATTTTTTGACGTAGAACTACGTCTTTCATTAAGGGTGCCAAATCATAAAACAGGTCACGTTTTTATGAAATAAAGTTAACGTTAATAACTATTTTTGCTGTGAACGGATTTGCATACCACTCAAATCGGAAATTTTCTAAGATTTGTTTGATATACTATACATTACTATCCCATAGTCTATATATGGTTTAAATTGATGTAAATTGGAAGCAATCTCATTTCCCCATACATTTGTTCTGTCCATTTGTGTGCTTTCCCGAACAGAGCTGTCAATAACGAGCAACTCATCGAAGAGCAACAATAGGCAAATCGTAAGATTTAAAGTCGCCGTGAACAAAGGAAAAGAAGAAGAACGAAGGGGAATATTTGCCTACAGTATAAACAGTGGATCTCGTTGAGACAAACGTTCATTCTTCGTGAGGGCACCGACTGGACAACACATTTCCTGGGCGAGCTGAACGGCGAGGGATCGAGTGCCTTTCTCAAAGCAATTGGGGTGGACGTGACCAAGTTACTCACTCGCTGATGTCTCTGGCTTTCCAAACATTGCATCAAACTGACGCCAATGCATTAATGTTTTGAGCTACAGAATTGTGTGGGGAATCATCCAGCTAGGCTATCGTCTGCTCACCAAGAAAATAATTGTTTCTGCCTGTGATTTGGTTTTGCATGGCGGTAACAAAACTCTTTCCACCAAGGATAACAGCTAAGCTAATTTAGACAGGCAATATTAATAGAAAGGGCTTCTGCCCGTACGAAACAATAGTGCATCTTCGCTACGCTGAAATCCCATTTATATCTGCTCCCGTGTGCATTGGTGGAGCAAATTATGCAGCCGCAATGATACCTTTAAACAAGGAGGGGAAATAGCGAGAGGGAAATATTTGCGCTAGGGTATTACTAATGAATCTCTGCTGAGGCAAATATTCAGTCTTTTTCCAAGCAGTTAACATTGTTTGTTTTCCGTCATCATAGAGGCTTCGTTGGTACCTTTGACATTGCATCAATGCATTGAACTGACGCTATGGCGAAGCAGGCGTTAAGGTTGTGCGCCAAAACATTGTTTGGGGAATACCAAGGTTCTTGAATGTCGTGCTGGAAGTTATTTGGGTTCGCGTGCCAGTCGCAAAACTGCCTTCAAATAGGATGGCATTTGCGCTAATCTTGATCGTAATAAAGCAATGCTTCTCTTTTCGAGGTTGTTGAGATTAACAGAAAGAGATTATTTCGTTTATCTAGTCACCCTGAAAGTAAATGTCGTTCTGGAATTTTGTATGTGGTTTGGTTTCGCTCGCCAGTAGCAAAACTTTCGCCACTAAGGATGACAGCTGCGTTTATCTTGAGCATGAGAAAGTAATGCAACTTTTTTCGAGGCCAGTAATATTAACAGAAGCGTTTCTTCTGAGAATAGCGCAAAATGATGAGAAATGTTTATATTTCTAGTAGTTTTGAGCCACCAATGTATGGCTCTGTATGTATGCTATGGCAAACGCTTGTTTGGCGCTTGATTTACGTTGTACGAACGATTATTAGAGGTGTGATTCCACTGAGGCAATACTAAATAACAGATAGCATGATATTTGATACATGCAAATATTGTCAATGTTGTTATTTCCATACGGTGCCAAAGATATATGGATGTAGTTATAAGATGAGGTATAATGGTTCTGGTGCAACAAGTGTATAATCGACTGTAGCAGAGTCTATGTCAATTGCGAAAAAGGCCACCGGAATAGCGTTCGAGGTAAATTTTCAATGAAACAAATGAAACAAATTGGACATACGATAGGGCTAGTGTATTGTTCTGCGAGGGCGAGAATGAATTATCAATCAATTATCGACAATTGATTCTACAATAAAAAAAACATTTCAGGGCGATCAAATCATTCTACTAAACAGTATTTCTAAAATTCCACAGCATTATAAAGTTATATCCGAATTTATAAATATGCGACTTGAATAAAATAATAGCGTAGTTCTACGTCAACAATGCTGTCGTGTCTTGGACACAACCTCCTATATTTTTTTTTAAATCTGGAATATATGAATAAGTCAAACAATAACTAACATGTCATCCATACATCGGAAGATGGGTAGCAAGTTTTTCTAACAATAATTTTTTCGTGTTTTCTTTGAAAAAAATCAAATTGATCCTAATTATATAGTGTGTTATTTAGTGTATTCGGAAAAGTTCAAGATAATATGGACTTTTGTCAAAGCTCTTGTAGCTTCTAAAATACAAAAAAAAATAATGCTGGAAGTTATTTGGGTTCGCGTGCCAGTCGCAAAACTGCTTTCAAGTAGGATGGCATTTGCGCTAATCTTGATCATAATAAAGCAATGCTACTCTTTTCGAGGTTGTTGAGATTAACAGAAAGAGATTATTTCGTTTATCTAATCACCCTGAAAGTAAATGTCGTTCTGGAATTTTGTATGTGATTTGGTTTCGCTCGCCAGTAGCAAAACTTTCTTTACTAAGGATGACAATTCATTTTTGAGAGAAATGAATATTAATTTTTGAAAATATTTTTTTTTCAGCGCATTTGTTTAGGATTTGTTTGATATTTTTAATACAAATTTAGTTGAACATTTTTGTAATTTTGAATTTTTGATAACTGTTTTTCAAAAAGTTCTTACTTAAAAACTTAAAGAGCAGAAAGGAAAAACGTAAAAAAATGTAGGAAGTTATGTATGTTTTCTTTAAATGATATGAAACAAATAAAAAATTCAAAGAAGACGTGGAATTAGTCTTTTACTAAAATACACTATAATACTGCTTTTTTAGTGGGTCGAAGGCGATCAGGCATAGTGGCTAACATCCGTACCTCTTACGTCAAAGCTCAAGAGTTCAATTCTCATTACCGACTTCCTTCGGAACGGAAGTAAAGCCGTGGTCCGAGTGACGGAGCAGCCAAAATATACATTAAATAGTAGTCTTACGCAAATGGTATATAATTGTTTTACAATAATACGAGTATCTCAACACGTGCTGTAATTTATACTTGCAAACGCCTCTTATCGAAACACTAACAAGCCATCAACCCAAGCCCCGGAACACGTTACCCAGCGCAATTTAACGCAATGAATCGGCAAAGCGAAGATAATGAGTCGGCTGATTAAACCGCCTATCTCTTAATTTGGAATTAATACATGTTCAATGTTGTACCACCCACACTTTTTTTTTCAATCAAAAACTCGTGTGAGGAGTCCATTTACACATTTTCCAATCGTCGAGATTGGTTTCTCGATGGCAGAAAAAGCAGGTTTCTGTATAACTTAATTGTAACTCTGCCGTTCGTTTTGATCCGATCATTCTATACGCATGATATGACACACAAAAAAGAGCAATACGTAAACAACTTACGCTCATGAATCTTTGAAATGCGCTAAGCAGTGGGACGTGACTCCCTCTCATTATCGATTGACAGCAAGATCACATCACAAAATAAACAATAATCGCCAATAAACTGTGCCTTTTAATTATGATTTCGCTTGTTATATACAGATGGCGTCAGATGCTGACGTGTTGAGCTGAATATCTGCTGCTGCAGTTGTGAACCGGGGGGAAATATTTTTTTCCACGACTCTGCCAAGGACTTCCGGCCGGGACACTGCTTGGGGGCAATCAATATTTATTTTTATTATTGGCTGCCATGGTGTTTCCACCGCTCACAATCCATTGCCCGTTGATGAGGTTCTGCGTAGTTCGGTCGGTTCAGCAACAACAATCAGAATGAAAAAAAGCGTCCAGCAGAGCGAATGCCGAGGAATAATGTGCACGAGAAATAGGTAGCGATTTGCATACACTTATTCTGCTATGTGCTTTCCTGTCCACAACCGAAACCGGCGCCATGCGTCTCGCTCGTGTCTAGCGAGCTATCGGAAAAGTTTAACAATAAGGATTCCGAGGATCAAACGATATCCTGACGGGGTGCAATGAAAAATACCACTCCTCCATCCTAAAACCAATGACCACTGAAGCGTTCAAAGCAGGGCCGTGTGAAATACAGTTCTGTTAATAAAATATATTTTGGATACATTAATAATTCATCACGGATATGCTGCTAGCTGCGAAACGGCATAAATCATACTTCATTATAATTGAGTTTGTGAGTTCGCTGTATCGAATGAATGAACAAACGCAAATGAATGAATGTGCGTTCCAATGTTTGCCCACCGACACTTGGGCACTTCACACAAATCGAAAACCGCTCAAGACCGACACCCATATTCCGGGGCTCGATAAGGTATGACTGTGTGTATGTGTGTGTGTGTGTGCTACGGCCTACGTCATAGCATTTCGGTTCTCTTTGGCTCGGTTCCAGGTGTTTTGTGTTATGTATTTCACACCTTACATATTCGAACATTCCCGGACGTGTTGAGTGCTGAATGAGGAGAGTTAGACTAAAATTCTCGCCATGGGAAAGCAACTGCTTGGTCAATATTGGGCACCATGGTGTAACTTCTCCCCCCGCCCATCCGACAGTTGCTATTCATCGGTGTACGTGGGTCAAACACTCCTTCCCGTAGCAGCGAGAATGAGCTGCAAAAATGCACGCTTCAACTGTGTTCTCCATCATGGCGAAGATGCTGGGCCCTCAGTTCCTCGGAGTGATCCCCAAAGGAAACCAAATAGCATTCGGTTTCATCTTTATCAGTTCCCGGCGGTTTCATTGAATCATCTCACAGCCAGCAGCAGCCGACGAAGAGGTCGTACCAAGGAGCGTAAACAACGCGTTTCTTTAGATGTTTTCGTGCCTTTATTGTGTTGACTCAGCTCAGCTGGCAACATATGGCCGGCTTCGTCATGGTAGAGCGCTACTTGCCGGGAAGAGATTGTTTCTTATGGATTGCTTATTTGAATTGAATGTCAATTGGAATAATGTAAAAAGTCGTTCCCGACGTTCGAGACGTCGACCGACCACTTCGTCGGCATGTCGAAACATAAATATTATCTGCTCAATCGATTTTGTGTTGTAAACAATGAGCGAAGATATGTGGAATGTATTGAGCAGCGTATGAATTGCATGATTATTTCTGGAGCGTTAGACTATCTGAGTCCTTTGTATAGTTCTCAAGTGAAGTAGCGAATAAGACTTTCATATATTGAGCGCCCAAAATAATTGGGATTGATTGAAACACAAGGAAATTTGATGCAACATGAACAGAAGTCATCAATATCGTCATTGAGGGCATGAATGCTCAGATCGGCAGGAAAGATACAGTGACTCAAACCCGTAATCGTACTCCACCATGCATATCTCTTTTCCCTTCTTTTAGAAGTCGAAAACAAGCTTTCGGAACATTCTATTTAGATAAAGTCACAGTGTCATATGAGAGTTAAAAGGTTTGCTATCTGTTTTCAGAATAATGGTTTTTATTCCTCTCAAAATGACGAATGTATGTGCTAATGTATGAAAATTGACTCTAGCTCATATTCGTACGCTGATTAAAATCTCTACTCAATTTCGAAGGCTTTGGCAAATTTCCGAATTCCATCATTAGTATGGTATTCCTTGTTCATTGCAATTATCTTTAGCTGTTTTTGGCCTTATCTACGAGTTTTTTGGAGTGTTCGGAAGGAATATTTGTCATTTTTTTCATCAAGTGGTTTTTTAAATCGTTATTTTTATAAATTTTATGATTTCTGAATTTCCTACGCAGATAACTTCCTCAGTTCTTAACTGGGATTGATGTAGGAAGATTCTAGAGGAATATCAATAACTTTTGAGCAATTGTTATGTAACCATATGCGAACTTTATATGTCTTGAGCTCTGGGTCATTGTCTTGGCAAAACTTGGATCCTCAATTCCATCACATTTTGTTGACACAGCCCAATTCATGCAATTTTGCCTTCGTTTTCATTAATTTGTGATTTTTTCCATTTTTTCACAATAAAAAAAAGTTGTTTCACTCTCAATGCTGTAACTCACGAACCAATCGACCGATTGCTGTCAAATTTTGACACGTATCCATTGAAAGATGGTGCTTTGTGATAGTCAAGTAGATTTTTGCAAGAGGCGCCATCTAGAGTGTCAACCTTATGAACTTTTCAGCCAATCCTGGCCTTATCTTAAAATCCTTGGCCTTAGTTTAAAATAATATCGACTTTTGTCAAAAACTTTTCATCTCTTACAGCTTCTGAAGCATAGGATTTTTTTTATTGCATGAAAACTCCTGAAAAATTATGTTTTACTCGTATCATTGTTAAGTGAAAATTTCGCGATTTAAATGTTTTGACAAATTAGTAGTATGGATGTCTTGTTGGTTATTGTCTGGGTTATTCATATAATATTTATCGGAATTCGAATTTTTCTCAACGCATTTCTTTAGAATTTGTTTGATATTTTTAATACAAATTTTGTTGGAAACTTCTGTATTTTGAGTTTTTTTTCTATACTTTCTTGCAAAAAATTGCGAAAACTTAAAAACTAAAAGAGCAAAAAGGAGAAACGTAAAAAAATGTAGGATGTTATGTATTTTTTCATTAAAAAATATCGAACAAATTAAAAAAAACTAGCACAAAAACAAGGTACAAGGTTTAAAAATCAAAGAAGGCGTGGAATTACCGTTTTGCTAAAAACACTATAATATTGTTTTTTATGGGTCGGAGGTGATCGACGTAATGACCAAAGGTCAAGAGCCCAATTGTCACTACCGACATTCTTCCTTCAGAACGGAAGTCAACCCGTGGTCCGAGTGACGAAGCAGCCAAAACTCTGGAAACTAATAGAATACAGCAAAAAAAAGTTTTCTATGGTCCTTTTAGGATATCCCATGCTTAATGTTTTCGGATCAGAATGTTCACTTGAACATCCTGAAGGAAAATATGCAAAATGTCAACAAAATGGGATGGAATCGAGGATTCAAGTTTTGCTAAGACAATGACCCAGAGCTCAAGACATATTCTAATATATATAATATACTAATATATTATATATATTAGTTCGCACATGGTTACATTACAATTGCTCAAAATTATTGATATTCCTCCACAATCTGCTGACATCAATCCCAGTAAAAAAAACTAAGGAAGTTATTTGTGTAGGAAATTTAGAAACCATCACATTTCTAAAAATAACGATTTTAAAGCCCACTTGATGAAAAAATTGACAAATATTCCTTCCAAACACACCAAAAAACTCGTAGATAAGGCCAAAGACAGCTAAAGATAGTTACAATGAACAAGGGATACCATACTAATGATGGAGTTCTAAAATTGGCCAACGCCTTCGAAATATGAGTAGAGATTTCAACCAGCGTACGAATATGAGTTTGAGTCAATTTTCATACATTAGCACTCATGAGCAAGAAGTATAGGTGAAGCAGATGGCAGAGTTAGCGAGCGTAGTGTGCGTGATAGCACTCGCTGCCATAGCTACTTCTCGATTTGTGACGTTCATATTTGTGTTTACATTCAATTGCCTTCCACATCCATGCAAAAACGCTATTTTCAGTAAGTTTCTTATCAATCAAAAACAGATGGGGGTCTCCGTAGCAACATTGGTTGCGCGTTCGCTTAGTAAGCGATCGATCGTGAGTTCAAAGCTCAGGGCCCTCATTGACCATCCTTGTGTTGTTACAGAATAACTACGTCCACGCAACAATCATCAGCGATGGAGATCGATCCACGGTCGAAATAAGATCGATTCATCCATACAACTGCTCTGCTCTGCAAGAGACATCGGGCTGCTGTTCGATAAATAAATCAACAATGATCAACTGTCTCCGTGTTCGGTGATCTAACTGAATAATGGAAGATCAGAAGGAATACCCTTACGCCTAAATGGCTACTGTGTAAAAGAACCATATGCAAATGGTATAAAAGGGAATACTCTAACGCCGAAAAATGGCAACTGTGTAATGTGCTAATTATAGATATGATAAACATGTGACATGTACACGATTAAAATTCGGCTCTGTTACAGATAAAATGCTAATGAGCTTAAAATAAATAAAATAGGACCAAAAAAAATCAAAAACAGATATTTTTTGGAATTCCTGCTGAATATGAGTATAATGTGGTAGTATGCAGTGGATATATGTGGAATCATGTTGTAGAAAATGAATGAAAATTATATTTTTGTGTGTCTTTTTCACTCTCTCTCTCTCTCTCTCATCATTATAGAAACAAAGAGTTTTTCATCATTTTCGCGATAAAACGACAATATTTTCAAGACACACAGTGTCGGTGTATGTGATACAAGAAAATAGTTTACAATCAAGCAACATTTCATTGAAAATTTTTCTATTTCTGAGTACTAAGAATACGACTGTTCTCTGGACCTTTTTACCTTTTAAATGATGGAAATAAGTCACAATACAATTATCATCTTTTAAAAAGCAATCAGTTACAAGATTTCATGAGCAAATTGGCTCACGACATCATGAAACCATGCGTTATTTGAACATTGTTTTGTTTCTTCCATATTGATTCCATATTGAATGCAATTAATGACGACACCATATTTTGTTTACCAATCCAAATTTACTCTGCCTACTACTCCACCTTCTATGCACCTCATTGCATTAGCACATACATTCGCAATTTTTAGAGACATAAAAACCACTATTCTGAAAACAGATAACAAACCTTTCAGCTCTCATATGACACTATGACTTTATCTAAATAGAATGTTCCGAAAGCTTGTTCTCGACTTTTAAAAGAAGGGGATAGAGATCTTCATGGTGAGTACGATTACGAGTTTGTATCACTGTATGTGGAATGTATTGAGCAGCGTATGAATTGCATGATTATTTCTAGAGCGTTTGACTATCTAAGTCCTTTGTACACTTTTCAAGGGAAGTAGCGAATAAGACTTTCGTATCTTGAGCGCCCAAAATAATTGGGATTGATTGAAACACAAGGAAATTTGGTGCAACATGAACAGAAGTCATCAATATCGTCATTGTAGCCATGAATGCTCAGATCGACAGGAAAGATATGTATAAACCGGGGAACGGACAGGACAGTCTGCTGCCGAAACGAACGACGAAAGTAAACTTGACCAACCATGAGGCGACATGACCACGACTCTGAGACGAAAAATGGATCAACAGAAGGATCGTGATCATGTAGATTTTTTTCTGTTCATGGTGGACTTTCGACACTTTTGGCTGGTTCGTTACTTTACTTCCATTTTCGGAAGGATGCCGGGAGTCGGAATTGAACTCACGACCTTTAGCGTGAGAGGTATGGATGTTTCCACTACATCAGATCGCATCCATCATGTCGAAATGAAAGTGCCATATCGGTCCAATTATACGCTGAAGTTTTACAGAGCATCTGAATGGCGATGCAACAAGTTGAAGTGGAAATGGAACCGTCCTAGGAGCGTCAGCAACTCATAAGCGATAGCTGCTATTCGATCCTTAGGACATCTAGCGGAACATTAGAAGACTGAAGACTGAAGCTCTACAAACATCGGAGAGGGGCATTTGCTTAAGTACTGTATTGGGTTATGTCCTAGGTCTAGAAGAAGAAAAAACTAACAACAGAGTGGATGTAGCTAATCGCCTGATTTGTGTATAAGAAGAGCGACAATCGATAAGGTTACAATGATCGTAACAACACGATAATCAATGCATTCTAGAAAATACTCTTCCAAATCCTATTCCGACGGAGCCCAGCGATCCCAGCATGAACGATGACTCGATCATAGATACTGACTGAGAGAGACTGATAGTCTCAACGTCTGAATGGCAAATGAAGAAAGCCGGTGGACATTTATATCGATTTGCGCAAATAGATTTTACCTAGTGAAGATTCCCTTAGCCCATTTCCGCATTTGCTTCAGCGTTTCTAACCTTATTAGCTAACAGTGACTTTCATACAGAACCAAATCCAGCAAACCATACCATGGCCGGCTACTTAGAGCGAGTCTGATTATTCTTCCCTGAATGGATTCAATGCGAGCAGCCACTATACTGCCCAAATATGCATGATAGACGTAAAGGTCAACCGTGTATTCCAGTTGAATTAAAAAAACAAAAATCATAAAACCCCACATAAAAAGGCCACTTTTGATCGATAATATTTATTGAATAGAAACAGATTATTCTAACAAATTGTTTCTTGTCATGATTATTCAGCTACAAACAAGAAAAAAACATTTTACATCACTGAGTCTTGTTGGTGGTTACGTCAACCAAGCATATTTGGACAGTATACTACGGTAAGGGTTCTTTATTGTTGAAGCGATTTTTACAAACGGCTGAACTAGACACACATACAAAGCGTGTCTCTAAATCCATTACTCACTTTGCTCACATATTCTGTCAAATATATACCGTGGATTTGTGTTTTTAAAGAAAATTCTCATCTAAATTTATACTATCGCCTATAAAATAGGCCTCTTCCGAAGCAATATACTTTTTCCAACAATCCAATTCAGACATTGGAACATGTTTTGAGGATGTATTCAGGAATTGCTTTCAGTCCACGCAGCGAATTTTTTTTTTCTTGCCTTCAATGCTGTCAAATGAGATTTGAGTTTCGGAAATAGGTTAGAGTCACAACCATGTCTCGTCGCCAGTAATTATGCGTTGGATGAAAGTGAAGTCCAAATTTGATCGTTCAAGCATGTCTTCAGCCACTTGATTGCGATGTAATTTCTGAAGAAAATTGAGCTCTTCTGGCACTAGTCGGGCTGTGACTTTTCTCATGCCCAAAACGTCTACCAAAATATGATGAAATGTCTCGCAAGAAATTAATTTTGGTTCGAAAATTCATGGTTTAATTATTGAAAATATGTAAAAGAACGATTAATAAGCTATGACGTGGAATTACCTTTTCTACTAAGTAATAATAACCTTGAGAATCGGTTTAGTCGGTTTTGCTAATGATTATTTGGAACAAAATTGAATAAAACAAACTGAAACGCTCTTATTCACTCAGATTAATTCGAAACCCAGAAAACATGTCGTCAAACGGTTTAACGGCGAAAGTTTGAACAAAAAATATATTTTTTTGTTCAAACGATTAATTAATTTAGATTTTTTTTTCTCAGCACCTGTCCATATTCAAAGCATATGGCTTCATGACAACTTTATATCCTTTTTTCAAACGTTGGCATTTCTCCAGTTTTTAAATTGTTACTTTATTACGCTACCTCTTAATTCCAACTCATATTAAACCTCAATGAAGCATTGTATTTTCACTACAGTGTATGTACTTGCTGGTTCTTGCTGGTTTACTGTTACATTGTGATATCAATAATAAATATGCCAATCAATGATACTAAAGCTAAGATTGTAATTTAACTCATTAGCGCTCAGCTGTTCGAAAAATCGAACAGCAACTTTGATAATTTTTCATGCCTTTGGAAAGCAACCATAAGGTAATGTTTTTGCATCAAGCCTCATTTTCCACCACTTGCCATCAATTTAATTCAATTTTGTATAACTTTATTGGGCATTAAATTCGGTTTAACAACTACAACAAAATAGCAACTATGTGCGAAAAGTACATAATCTAAAATAACCAAACAAATGAAAAAGCTAATAAAATACAAACATATGTAAAACTTCTATTGCTTTGATAAAAAAAACACACATTGTAATGTAGTAAAAAAACATTGGATTGAATCTCCTACAGGAAAAATACAGCTTTTTCTGCCAATATTTTTATAAATTAAATTAAATTATTTATAAATTAAATGCAGATCAATACAGCTTTTTTATCAAAAAACTAAAATAGAAAGATTTTTTTTAGATCAAAAACACAAGTTTTATTAGGGCAACCCTGTTTCCGAGCACCATTCCTTTTATTTTGTCGACGTTTTCATCACTTGAAGAGGTAGAGAGTCACCGTGCCAAATCGTCAATCGCTTCTCAGCCGTCTTCGAATGCCTTATACCATTAATACACCCGATTTTTTTCGACATAGTTGAGTCATCATTTCAGCACAAGAAATTTTGTTTGTAACTCATGATTTCACACAATATATTTTAAAATATAATAGAATTATCCGTATCAAAAATCACCGAGTAAAAAAAAAGTTAACTTGTTCTTAATGATGCTGTAAGCAGACTAAATAAAATGTTATCTTAAAAATTTATATTAAACTTAATTTTTTCTATAAATTAAATTGAAGCTCTCTAACCGCTCTACAATTTGTTCTTTGACACCTAACTTCTATACTTCTATATATATATATATATATATATATATATATATATATATATATATATATATATATATATATATATATATATATATATATATATATATATATATATATATATATATATATATATATATATATATAAACATTCCTGGTGACAATTCAATTCCTAGTGGAAATTCAAGCAAAATCTTCAAAAATCACGATTTTGTAATAGCCACATAAATTTCACCTTAACGTTGAAAGGTTCCTTTTTCTTGAAATAAGTCATATTTGAATATAAGAAAACAAAATTCAAACTGTATATAATCGAGTCTAAAATTGTATATAATCGAATCCGACCTGTATTCAGCAGGAAGATTTGAAAATAAAAATTGCCGGTATATATTTGACAAAATTTATTACGTGACTCATCGTATCGCGAGATTTCTATTTTTCACCTAACGTTTCATAAACACATACGCACGGCAATGAAGGTTTCTTGTGAACAGACTAAGACTACTGACTAATGCTACTGAGAGAACACCTCTTCATCAAAACATTGAAAAAAGGCATTTGATCAAACCACAGAACTTGTAGCAGTATGTCTGAAAAATATATTCGATCGTGATCCACTCTGAACAATACACGCCTTAGACGCCGGTAGAACTCTGATTATTTTAAGGTGAAGGTGTAAGGAAGCCATTGTAGTAGTATATGTAAAGCCACGAGTAAAATTGGTGTAACAGTGTTTGTGAGAGAAGAGCAATTTTTTCGTTTGTTTTGATTCTTGTACGTAAATAGATCAATTCACTTATCAGACTGTGGGTGCTTCACTGACACGAGTCTTAGAATACATTTGAAAAAAATAAAAATTCAATACTAAAGTAAAATGTATAAACGATGCGTTCCGGTGAACAATTGCAATTATAAATATATATAGAAGGTGTATTTGCATATGAAGTAAATTTCTGATTATACGTGAGCGTAACATGAGCAAATTGGGGCTCTTTTGGTTTTAACAAGTTCTTCCGCACAGTAACTCGATGTTGATAATGCCTCAATATTTTCCTTGGAGAGCTTTAACCCTTCGTTGACCGAGTCATTTTGATTGAATAATACCTTTCCGTTTAATATTTTTGAAAGTATAGGCAGTCGTGGCAGTGTTCCGTGCTCTGCAATACAATTTTCTTAACCAATGTTAAAGTTACTAAAACTTTCATTATATACCCATTAAACGTAAAAACAATAATTGTATTGATATCAACACAATTTTGTTTTATTGACATGAAACGCTACGACACAGGAATAACATTTTATTGAGTGGTTTTTATAGCTGTTTCGATTATGTTGTCTGGCATCAGTGTCGAAAAAATAACGATGCCTTCACCAATACAAACAAAACCATTGCCGAAAATTGAAAAATGAAAATTTAACTTTCAGAGCACTAGTTCGAGTTTTCCGACGTTCTTCACTATACAGTGCGACGGCAGATGAAAATTTAATATCTTGTTAGTAATCGATTAAAGTTTGGTTGATAATACTTGATGGGAAATGTGCGAAAACAATCATTTTCTTCACACTGTTCCGCAAAACTATCGACTTTCGGGCGAGGAGTGAGGGAGGGAGATGAAAGAAATGAGTGCCATTGTGGCAGCCATTTGTGGCTTCCTTCCACCTTCACCTTAAAGTGATCCAGTTATCAAGCCAATTCATGATTTCTTCATTAGATCAGAACTGATTTTCGGAAAGTGCCAACGTCAGAGACCGGAACAGATAGCAATCTGAGGGAGTAATGTAAGGGAAATATGGCGGACGAGGTAAACCTCATGAAGACGTGGTCTAGCGTTGTCAGGCTGTAAAATATTTTCTCGTGTCTATTCTCTTATTCCGGTCGTTTTTCTCTCGGAACTCTGAACGTATTAGTTGTAGTCGTTATGGTTCACCATTGATAGTTTTGGACGGTAGTTGCTTCCTTGTCTTGACATAAAGAAATATAAGCATAACATTTTATAAGCAAAAAATAAAATAATATTAGGTTGGGGAAATTTCTTTTCTCGGTAGCTGGCTTTAGTGATCAATATCTCGCGTAATATCAATCATACAAATTCAAGTTTAGGCTCGTTGTGCAGGTGAAATTTCACACAAAAAAAAACTTTTGCTGTTTTTTTATTCCATTCAGTTGTGAGTTACAGGGTGTTAACAATGGAAGCAACAAATAGAAAACTCATTACATTTTACACTTTTTCGAAAAAAAAATTCACACTTTTCCGTCGAAAATGCAAGCTAGGCCGCTGAAATTGTGAATGGTGTTAATGGTGCTGATACTGTAACAGTAAAGTACGTGCAATTATTTTTTTTATTTTAAATTTTTGCTAATTTTGAATTATTTAAAAAAAATTGTTTTATGTTTATTTTTTTAGTGCAATACACTAAATTAAAATTTCTACAGTCAACAAATGAACCTTTGAAGCTAGCGATTGACCAGAAATGTCCAGAATCGGCCAACAGATGAGGTGTTTTGTTCCACCAGGACAATGCTAGGCCACACAACCCCGTGAGCTTGATTGGAATGTTTTAATGCATCCACCATATAGTTCGGACCTGGTACCAAGCGATTACCACCTTTTTCTTGCATTGCAAAACTTCCTAAGTGATAAAAAATTGGGATCAAGAAAAGAATGTAAAAGTCTAATGCTTATCGATCTTCAATAAGGACCAAGACTTCCATGAGAGAGGCATTATGGAGCTACCTTTGGAAAGGTATCAAAACGATACATATTTCACCCAAATCAGACAATCCGAAGCATAGGAAAAGAGATTTTGAATTCAACCCGAAAATAATTAATTAATTTTTCCCCAACCTAATATATGAATTTATTATAAACATGAAATTAAAAACCTTCCGTAATTAACGAAAAACGATGTTTCAGCTTTCAACTTTCTAGGAAAAAAATAGTAAATTGCACTCCAAACGTCCAATTCTGGGCAAAACATTCGAATTTATCAGTTGTTTTACGGTTCAAAGTATCGAGATCAAAGAGACCCTAGCTGTTCACAACATTTTTGGAAATTTGCGACCTATAATGTTTTTATTTTTGAGATATTTTGAAAATGATTAGCTGTAGGATGCAGACCAAACCCAAACACAACAAAAATTCGGCCATCGTTAGAAAGACATGGGAAAGATCCAGATATTCGAAAAATGGGTACCTATAATTTGAGCAAAATCCAAATTGTACATAGCAAAACCAAAATGTAAACTGCTTCACCTGGCACCGAAAGCAATCGCTTTTACATCGGATTGCCATGGTCGACTAAAACTGATTTATTTCGAGAGCTTAAAGCGCAAAAATCATGGTTTTGAACTTAACTACAAAGCCAAAGAGTACCATGAGCTACTCGAACCGGGCTTTGATAGAAAACATACCGGAATGGGCCCGAAGACACGGTAAAGTGATATTACAGCATGACAATCCACCGGCGCACATCGCTGAAGTCGTGAAGGACGCTAGAAAAATCCTTAATTGAGAAACCTTATCGTACCCGTATTCTCCTGGCCCTCACTTTTTTGCTTCAGACGCACATACACTTGCAGAGCATCACCTCGTTGAATATGAAGATGTAGAAAAATGGGTCGACGAATGGTTTTCGCTGAAACAATTATTGTTTTATCAGGAGGGAATCCACAATTTGCCCAAGGGATCGGTGAAATGTGAAGAATCAAACGATGATTGCTTCTTCGCTTTCTATAAAAGTATTTTGATGTTCGATTGAGGTTTATGGTTGGGAAGAAAGATATTATTTCGTTTATTTTTACCGAATAGTTTCCTTGCACTGGAACAAAATTTCCGATTGTTTAAATATTTCTCTGTTCCGTCTTTATAAACAATTTAAGTCTAACCAAATAAGCAAACGAACGTTTTCCTGGTCGAGAGAAAAAATCTAAGGGATTCATCGCGGTCTTTGAGAACCACAGTTTGTCAGCGATGTTGGAATGTGTGGTTTAGATCTAGTGGAGAACTATTTTCATCAACGGTGGAATTTCTCCAAAATCTCGCACCTATAGCTTTGATTTTTCATCATTTCCCGCTTTTGATTGTACACTATTATGCCATTCGTACAAGCGGGGTTTTAGAATGCATCATCGCTAAATTAGGCTTGTGAATGTGTCGAGACTTCTTTAGATTTCGCTTCTTTTTCGTCAAGAAAAGTACTATAAATATCTAAAGTTCACAAAAAAATTCATAAATTTTGTTTATCTTTCATAATCATACATGTTATGTATCACTGCTCTTTCAAGTAGGAATACTTTTGGTCATTACAATACCCATGTCCAAATTAAATACGACCGCAAAACGTCGTTTTGTACCAAAAAAGTATTCCCGGAGAACAGTGTTGATTTACTTAATTAAAAAAAAAACTGTAGCTAAAATACACGGATAGAATTGGTGGGTTTGAGCCGAGCGATGAAATACAAATAATATCCACCGTATTCTACAGATGCTACCCTTTCCGATTAGCACTTGTTCCAATGAATAAGCTGCGCTATTATTCTTGTGTAGGCGCAAAGTTCAATTCTGGCTAGCGAGGGTCAATTTTTGACCTTCCTATACTCGCGCTTAAGTCTGACAGACCGAGCATCATTGAGGTGGTTGAAATAAATGATTATTAAAACTGAATGAAGTTAAAGAAAAAATATTGTCTGCAGTTTTTCATTCAATTATAACTTTTTCTTATTATAAATACCAAATAACAATATCACAGAGACGCGCACAGTCTATGAGTACACAAGTTACAATTTTTTGCGCGAGTACAGGAGTGTTAAGATGACATTCTAAAAAATATATATTTTTCAAAAAAGCAAAATTTACGAAATCCTTTATTTCTTTAGACCAGTGATTTTCAACCGGTGGGGAATTCCCCCCTAGTGGGGAATTTGGTCCTTAAAAGGAGGATATTGTGCAAGGGTATATTGCACATTTACTTCGCTTTGAAGGTGACGATTATAAGCAAAAATAGCCACAAAAACTGTTTTTGGATACGCTAAAATTTTCGATCCTCTGTTAACATTTCCAATGCTGAAATGTGATGTTCAATTGAATAACTTCACAATGTTTGAAATACTTTCGTCAGTGAATGATGATGGAACAGACGACGAAACGGTACAGAAGACCATGAAAAAGGAAATTGTACAACATTTGTCAAGGCTTTTTACAAAAAATTAACCTTGAAACAAATTTGACTTATATCAAAGATTTGGTCATGGTTTGAAATCCCTTCTGGCAGTGATGAAAGTTTCGGATCAAATTCAAAACAACATTTTTTCCTCGCTAACAACTTCATGGAGCTGGATGTGCTATTCATCACTCCTCAAGCATTGTTCTCGAAGTTTTTTTTTCTCTTCTCCCCAACGAGTTGGTTTTTTTTTCTCGTGTGTTCTGTGGTGAATTAGTGCCCAAAGTGCCTAAAGCAGCTAGAACCGAGGAAGCAGCGCCTCTGCAGTGGTCTGGATCGGCGTCTGTAGTGGATCAATAACCATAACGGCATCGTCAACACGTGGTTGACGCTCAGTTGACTACAACAATAACTTCTGCTATTGTGTTGTCTCCGTAGCGCGTGACTTTTGTGTCTCCCTTAATAGGGTAACAGAGCGCATATCGGAACATCAAATTTATGTGATTATTTTTATTTTATTTAAGTTGTTTTTAATTTTTTTTTACAAGTGAGATAAAAAAATTGTAAAGGTAATAATCGTTCGTTCTAAGAATGGAGGAGGGTGGGAGTCTAGACATGGACATTTCAGACTCCCCCTCGCTTGTTCACGCAGGGTGTAGTAAGCCCCTTAAACGGACTCCTATGCCCGAAGATTCTTCTTCTGGGGACGAGTCAACTCACACTACCAAGCCCCCCTCCAAAAAAAAGATTGCAAACCTTTCCCCTGATTCCTCCAATACTTCCACCCAATCATCGACATCACTTCCCCCCTCTGATGTTACTGTCCCCACTCAAACCTTGTCCTCGAATACCTCTCCTATTGTATCCGCTCCCCGTGTCAGGGTTTATCCGGACGATGTACCTGGCGCTGGTCCTTGGGTTGTTTTTTCCGGCCCAAACCTAATGGTAAAGCCTTGAGGGTCGTACAGATTATGACAGATCTGAAAAGATACACCTCTGTTTCCGAAATTTGCAAAGTAAGACCGAACAAACTGCGAGTTGTCGTGACTAACCGAAAGGACGCGAACGATATTGTTGCTGATAAGCATTTCATCCTCGAATATCGAGTTTTTATTCCCTCCCATAACGTAGAAATTGGGGGCGTTATATCTGAAACGGGTCTGACGTGCAAAACTATAGAAAGTATGGGAGTTGGCAGGTTCAAGAGGCTTCCTTCGATGGAAGTCAAAATCTTGGAATGTCGCCAACTTGGAAAAGTTACCCAGGAAGGAGTAGAAAAGAAATTTACGCCGTACGACTCGTTTCGAGTCACTTTTGCTGGTGCCGCCCTCCCTGACTACGTTATGGTGGACAAATTGAGGCTGCCGGTGCGACTCTTCGTGCCAAAGCCCATGACTTGCAACAAATGCAAGTCAGTTGGTCATACAGCAGCTTATTGCGCCAACAAGGAGCGCTGTGCCACTTGCTGAGAGCAACATGAGGGGAAATCCTGCAGTGCGACTGAGCATAAGTGTCCATATTGCGGGGGATCCCCACACGTGCTCTCAGCTTGTGAAACTTACAAGAGTCGCTGGGATAAACAAAAGCGCTCTTTGAAGGAACGCTCGAAACGCACTTTCGCGGATATTTTAAAGGGCGCTTCCCCACTGGCTCAACAACAACCATTACCAACAAACAATGTCTTTGCTTCACTGCCAGTTGACGAATTGGAAGCGGATACAGCTAACGAGGGCACACTGTTTATTTTCAAAGGGAATTCCCGGCGCAAAAATGTGTCCACTCCCAAAGTTCAACGACAAGTCTCATCGGTGGTACCCCATGTTAGCTTGCCTAAAATATCGAGTGCAGTGGACAAGCAAAATCAGGTTCCTCCTGGCTTCCGTGGGAATAGTTCACCTTCGAACGACCCAGCACTCGAGGGGACATCAAAAATCCCAACTGTCCCTTTTTTGCGTCCAGCTCAACTTCCCAATCGGGATTTATAAAGTTGACTGACCTTGTGGATCAAATCTTCACGTGTTTTAATGTTTCCGATTCCATCAGAACCATTGTCATCTCAATGCTTCCAGTACTAAAGACAATTTTGCAGCAATTGATGCAAACATGGCCCCTCCTTGCAATGATCATCTCTCTTGATGTCTAATTCAAATAGAGAGGTCGGAGATATCACTGTTTTACAGTGGAATTGTCGTAGTCTTATCCCTAAATTGGATACATCCAAATTTTTAATTCATAAGTTCAATTGTGATGTTTTTGCTCTGTCCGAAACTTGGCTTTCTTCGCGAGATGAAAGCGTATAATATTAAAATCTCTTTCCACGATTTTAATATTATACGCTTGGACCGTGATGACAGATATGGAGGGGTGCTATTGGGGATCAATAAGTGCCACTCATTTTTTCGAATTGACCTTCCACCTATTGGAGGGATCGAAGCTGTTGCTTGTCATGCAAACATCAGAGGCAAAGACCTCTGTATTGTCAGCTTGTATTTGCCTCCGAGAGCTTCAGTTAGCCGCAAGCAACTTATTGACATGTGCTCACTCCTTCCTGAGCCACGATTGATCTTGGGAGACTTCAACTCTCATGGAACTGCCTGGGGGGAACCGTACGATGACAATCGTTCATTGTTGATATATGACCTTTGTAACAGCTTCAATATGACCGTTTTGAACACTGGGGAAACAAAACCTCCTGGTAACCCAAGTGCTCTTGACCTCTCGCTTTGATCGAATTCACTATCGTTAGATTGCAAGTGGAATGTAATCCAGGATCCCAACGGTAGTGATCACTTGCCAATCAAAATTTACATCACCATTGGGTCAAATTCTTCTGAATCTATAAACATGGCATATGACCTCACAAGACACATTGACTGGAAAAAATAGGCGGACGCGATTACTCTAGCCATCAATTCCAGAGATGGTTTACCTCCATTGGAGGAGTATAACTTCCTTTCTCGTTTGATCCATGACAGCGCGGTTCGCGCTGAAACGAAACCCATCCCAGGTTCCACCATTCGCCGAAGGTCTCCCAATCCATGGTGGGATAGCCAATGTTCAAAGCTTTATGTAGAAAAATCGAATGCATTTAAAGCTTTTCGGAAACGAGGAACCATTGACAATTTTCAAACGTATTTAGACCTTGAAAATCAATTTAAAAACTTGATCAAAGGTATAAAACGTGCTTATTGGCGAAATTTCGTGGGAGGTTTGTCACGAGAAACGTCAATGAAAAAATTATGAAAAGTGGCCCGAAACATGAGATATCGCTCTTCATCGAATGAAAGCGAGGAACATTCACATCGATGGATTTTTAATTTTGCACGAAAGGTTCGTCCCGATTTCGCTCCCGTGCAAAGAATTGTTCGAGATATACCACAAGATAGGTGCGATCTTGATTCCGAGTTTTCGATGGTAGAATTCTCTCTTGCTCTCCTTTCAAGTAACAATTCGGCTCCAGGATCGGATAGAATTAAGTTCAACTTGTTGAAAAACCTCCCCGATGTGGCCAAACATCGCTTGTTGAATTTATTCAATAAGTTTCTGGAGCATAATGTTGTTCCGGATGATTGGAGACAATTACGAGTTATAGCTATTCAAAAACCCGGAAAACCCGCGTCCGACTTCAATTCGTACCGCCCAATAGCAATGCTGTCTTGTATACGGAAATTGTTGGAGAAAATGATCTTGTTTCGCCTTGATCGTTGGGTTGAAACGAATGCCTTACTCTCAGATACACAATATGGGTTCCGCAGGGGCAAGGGGACGAATGATTGTCTTGCGTTGCTTTCTTCAGGGATTCAAATGGCTTACACCGAAAAAAAACAAAGGGCTTCAGTATTCTTGGACATAAAGGGGACCTTTAATTCTGTTTCAAGAGAGGTTTTGTCAGACAAATTACACTCTCGGGGTCTGCCGCCTCTATTGATTAATATGTTATATAACTTGCTTTGTGAGAAACATTTGAACTTTTCTCACGGAGATTCGGCAATAAGTCGGGTCTCTTACATGGGCCTCCCCCAGGGCTCATGTTTAAGCCCCCTTTTGTACAACTTCTACGTAAGCGACATTGACAATTGCCTTACACAAAATTGCAGCCTAAGACAACTTGCAGATGATGGAGTGGTGTCTGTCGTAGGATCAAACGAATCCGACCTGCAAGAACCCTTACAAGATACGTTGAACAATTTTTCAACCTGGGCCATTGGGCTAGGGATCGAATTCTCCACGGAGAAAACAGAGATGGTGGTTTTTTCTAGGAAGCATAAACCAGCAAAGCCAAAGCTTCAACTTTTGGGTAAACCGATCACTCATGCTATGTCATTCAAGTATCTTGGGGTCTGGTTCGACTCCAAATGTACTTGGGGGGCCCATATTAGGTATCTGAGTAAAAAATGTCAACAAAGAATAAACTTTCTCCGTACAATTACCGGCACCTGGTGGGGAGCCCATCCCGAAGATTTTATAATGTTGTATCGAACAACTATTCTCTCAGTGATGGAGTATGGCAGTCTGTTTTCAATCAGCTGCCAAAACACACCTCATTAAACTCGAACGAATTCAGTATCTTTGTCTCCGTATTGCGTTGGGATGTATGCCCTCAACGCATACCATGAGTCTCGAGGTTTTGGCAGGCGTACTCCCAATAAAAGATCGCTTCAAATTATTATCTCTTCGGTTCTTCATCCGGTGTAAGGTTATGAACCCATTGGTGATCGGAAATTTTGAGCAGCTGATCGAGCTAAAATTTCACTCCAGATTCATGAGTTCATATAATGAATTCATCTCCATGCAGGTTGATCCTTCTTCGTATATTCCCAACCGTGTTTGTTTTCCTGGCTACATCAATTCCTCTGTGCATTTTGATCTGTCCATGAAGCAGGATATCCATGGATATTCAAATTATCAACGATCGAGAATCGCTCCAACGATCTTCGATTCAAAGTATGAGGGTATCAATTGTGATAATATGTACTTTACTGATGGGTCCTCTATGAATGAGTCCACAGGATTTGGAGTGTTCAACGAAATTTTTAGCACCTCCCACAGTCTTCAGAATCCTTGCTCAGTGTATATTGCTGAATTGGCAGCGATATACTGGGCGCTGGACAGCGTCGCCTCACGACCTGTTGAACACTATTACATTGTAACGGATAGTCTTAGCTCTGTCGAAGCTATCCGTTCAGTGAGGCCGGAAAAGCACTCGCCGTACTTCCTTGAAAGAATACGAGAAATTTTGAGTGCTTTATCCAGACGCTGTTATGTCATTACCTTTGTCTGGGTCCCTTCTCATTGCTCAATTCCGGGTAATGAGAGGGCTGACTCATTAGCAAAGGTAGGTGCGATTGAAGGCGACATTTACCAGCGTCAAATCGCCTTCAATGAATTTTTTTCTTTAGTCCGTAAAACTACCATCGCTAACTGGCAACGCAAATGGAATGGAGATGAATTGGGCCGGTGGTTTCACTCGATTATCCCTAAGGTTAGCCTCAAACCGTGGTTCAAAAGTCTGGACTTGAGTCGGGACTTTATTCGCACCTTCTCCCGACTCATGTCCAATCACTGTTCGTTAGATGCGCTACTCTTTCGTTTCAATCTTGCCAGCAACAATCTCTGCGTCTGTGGCCAAGGTTATCACGACATCGAGCATGTTGTTTGGTCGTGCGAGGTGTATCTTGTCGCCAGATCGAATTTAGAAAACTCCCTTCTGGCCCGAGGAAGACAGCCCAATGTGCCGGTGAGAGATGTGTTGGCTCGGTTAGACCTTGATTACATGACCCAAATATATGTTTTCCTTAAAGCTATCGATCTTCGTGTGTGATTGTTCCAATGTCCTTATACCCTCCTTTTCATTCATTGCGAGCGATTGGCCCCCTTTGTATAAACAGTAAAATAAGTTGAAATGTAAATATACAATAGATATACGAATAGATTTAAAATCGAGTGTGATCATCAACATTGTAACAATTCCCTTATATCCCATCCCTTTCCTGAAAGAATATGTCACCCTCTAAACTCGAGTAAACCGCGAGTAATCGGTTTTCCACCTTACTAACCATAGTGTTAGGAAAATTATATATGTATAGTATTAAAACATATATTTAAGAATTCGGCTCCTTTAAACTAATGTAACTGAGCCTGTAAAAATAAACGATTTATATAAAAAAAAAGATTTTGTCATGGTTTGAAATCCCTTCTGGCAGTGATGAAAGTTTCGGATGAAATTCAAAACAAGCTCATCGATCTACAAACTATCGATTTTTATCCTGATACGCGGAATAAGCGTTACGAGTGTTGTTGTCTTTTGCGTTGTATTTATGTGAATCTGGATGTCCTATAATGCTGCTGATGGAAACAAAACACCGTTACAGAGTGGATATCGAAGATGACATGAGGTGCGCTTTTCGACAACGTTCTCAAGAATTACGATTTTGGCGGAAATCATTCGGGCGCAGGTGTCACACTGACTTGACAAACTTTATATACCCTTTTTATCTGATTACAAAAAGGGTATATAAAGTTTAAACTTAATTTTTTTGTGAATATTATTTGAAAACCGTTTGTATTCTTTCATTATTTTACTGATATGTTACAGACTTTCTTTAAAATTGCTGACAGGGGGGAAGCACTGGGATTAATTTTCGTTAAGGGGGGAATGAACGAAAAAACGGTTGAAAACCACTGCTTTAGACTTATTAAATGTCCTAATGTCCTAATAATTCGATGGTCCAGGAACAAATGAAAGCATAATAGTCAGGTTATATGAGCTTGATACTGATTTGATCATTAACATGTTTTTCAAGTAAACTGAATGATGGTTCAGCAATATGTCGAGATTTGAAATCTTTCTTTTTAATCTTTCTTTTTTGAAGATACAACTACAATGAAATCAGCTGTTCCGCCGAAATATGCCTATCACCTATTATAAGGATATCATTATCATCTCTCATTTGAATTTGTACTGAAAAAACGCTTCTCAAAATTGTTTATTTTACATTCATTGATTTTAATGATTCATTTAATACACCCCAATATCGGATGCACCATTAATTCTCGTTCTTTGCTCTCGTCTGTCTCTTCCGAAAGCTTCTCCACTACGAAAAATTTTCCCCCAAACGAAAACAGGAAACATCGAGTTTTTCTTCCTCCTCCATAGCTTGTTTTAAAATTAGGTTTCAATCCCATTTCACACTCGACACCTCCTAAAAGCGTTGTGAAAAGCGGACTCGTCTCCCCCGGTTTCCCATCAAATTTTAACCAGCTTTCGTCGACATACGTAAGTGGGAAAACGTGCTGAATTCCTGGTCTGTCTGTTGGGGTGTCTTTTTTTTTGCTTCTGCTCACAATCATCACGATCGTCATCATCACCCGGATGATGGTAAAAAAAGGGGGACAACATCCTCCTCAGCATCCGCGTTATTTTCAATCCCGTCCCTCCGTTCGCATTTTCCCCATCGGATGTGGTAAGTCGCAAACTGAATCAAGTGACACATCCTGCTTATGATGGTTGATCATCGCGACAACGTGGCTCCTTCCAGACTGGAATACTATTTCCACCTCCTGAAGCCCATTTTTTCCGCAATCGAACGGCCTTCAGGCACAACGCCGTCCGTAAATTGCTATAAAATGTGGCTCTCGTTTGCACCATTACCATTTCCGGCGGAACACTAGAACCTACCGTGGCTGCAATACTACTTCGTTTACTGAATGGTAAACATTGTTCTTTCTCCCGGCGCACTGCCAGTGTTGCTGAAATATTTTTTCACATCACGAAATGTTAATTGTTCGTTATTTCCTCACATTCCGGCTGCACTGGTCACAACGGTAACCGTATGCTGTGCGCGGTAATTTACTTCGCCCAGTTACCGACCCAACTTTCCCCCTCATTTGCTGCCAACGGAGAGCTAACCTCTCAAGTCAAGCGGGGGATCATTAAAATGGCCAGCACGGAAAAGTTCAGCCAGAATGTATGAAGTGGACGGGAAAAGTTCTCCACCGAATTGAGTTAACGCAACTTTGAACCTCGTCATAAACGTCGTCAACGTCGTCAGTCTTCGTGTGTGTGCGTCGTGTGTTTAACGGTTGTGTCTTTTTTATTTCCATATTTCCCCACCCAGCAATGCTGGGAAAGTTTCCTCAAATTCTACCGCCCATTATTTTCTCATGTAAGCAGCCTGCAGAATGTTTCATGAACAAGAAAAGAGGAGGTACTCCAAAAACTAAGCCTCGGAGAAAAAAACCCGAGAACGAGTTTGGGAACTTCGTCACCCTCCTCTCGTGAGAAGGGAAGGAACAGCAGCAGCAGCTTTCGGCGCATTTTGGATGCAAGAGAAAGTTTTGTATCGATGTGTGTGCTAAATACGAAGTTTTTTTTAAAGTTAAAATGGTTGTAAAACATTTGTTGTGATGGGGATTTTTTGTTTCCTTATTTGGTAACTCGTTGTGTTGGGGGCTGTAGTATAATGTATAATGCTAGTTCAATTGTTCATAAAGCAGCAATAAAACATCTTTGCAGGTAAGCGAAACAAATTTTTCGGGTTTATTTTGAAGGGGAATTGTTCAATATGTGGTAATGTTAACATATTAAGGACCGCACGTTTTGGGGCAAACTTGAACACTCCCTTTGTTCCCTTGATTCCACGAATGAGATCGTTTCCTTCGGTGTGGATGAGACAAAGACGATTGTTGTTGGCAGTACAGGTCCGAATTGAGCGTTTGGCCATAGGGAAGCAGCTCATAATAGATTATTCCTTGACAATCCCACCAAACATACAGCAGAACCTTCCTGGCCGTTAATGAGGGCTTGGCCACCGTCTGAGCCGCTTCAGCGGGCTTCGACCACGACCGTTTGCGCTTCACGTTGTCGTAAGTGACCCACTTTTCATCGCCAGTCACCATCCGCTTCAGAAACGGGTCGATTTTGTTGCGATTCAGCAGCGATTTACATGCGTCGATAAGGTCAAAGATGTTTTTTGCGTCAACGTGTGTGGCACCCATACATCGAGCTTTTTTTGTGAATCCAAGCTTCTTCAAATGGTTAATAACGGTTTGATGACTTATCCCCAGCTCTTGGCCTTGGCTTGCTACGGCTGCTACTATACCGGTCTTTCTCGGCTAATTCAGCGATTTTGTCGCAATTTTCGACGACAGGCCTTCCGGAGCGTGGCGCATCTTCGACGACCTCTACACCAGAACGAAAACGTTGGAACCATCGTTGTGCGGTGGAAATGGAAACTGTATCGGGTCCATAAACTGCACAAATTTTATTGGCAGCTTGAGATGCATTTTTGCCTTTGTCATAGTAGTACTGTAAAATATGTCGGATTTTCTCTTTATTTTGCTCCATATTTGCGACACTATAACTCACGAACGACTTAACCAAACAAAACACTGTCAAGGACTATATTATACCTTTCCAACGCAAAAATACCTTTCCAACAAGCTATAGTATGACTCGATACAATGAATACAACTAGAACTACGCGCTTACAACGACACCTCGCGGAAATACCGCAGGTCTTTTTTGACAGCCTAATATATAAAAATGGATTTCTGTCTGTCTGTCTGATTCTTATGGACTCGGAAACTACTGAACCGATCAATATGAAAATTGGTATGTAGGGGTTTTTGGGGCCAGGGAAGGTTTTCGTGATAGTTTGAGACCCCTCCCCCCTCTCTAAGGGGGGGCTGCCATACAAATGAAATTCAAATATCTGCATTACTCGAGAATTAACAGCTATCCATTAATGAAACCAAATTTGGCATGTGGAGGTTTTAGGGCGCAATAAATGTTATGGTGGTTCGACACTCCACCCGCTCTCTAAGGGTGGGCTGTCATACAAATGAAATACAAATTTCTTCATAACTCGAAAACTAATCAAGCGAATGAAGCCAAATTTGGCATGTGAATGTTTTACGGGGCACGAAACGTTTCTACGGTGAATACACTCATCCCCCCACTCATCCCCATACAAACGAAACACAAACTTCTGCATAACTCGAGAACTAATCAAGGGATGTGAGGGTTTTTGGGTATGAGAAATGTTTCTATGATGGTATGACACCCCTACATACATGACAATTGAAAATTTTCGGAAAACTCTGAAGGAAAAAGGGAAAATAGGGAAAATTTAATTCCCATATGTTCTACAATTACATAGTGACAAGTGCTGTTAGCCCATTTTATGTTTGCGCTAGCGAAATTGATCTTTGTTCGAAACTGGAAATGGATTTTAATGTGATGAAACGCACTCCTATATCTTCTTCTATCTATACCAAAAAAAAGGATCGCCGGATGTCAAAAAAACAAATTTTGGGCGGGACAAAGTTTGCCGGGTCAGCTAGTGTACTGATAAAAAGACGCATACCAGGTGTATAAACATTGAACCCGTTTTTTTATTCGAAAATACACGTTTATTACTCTCGAACGACTTACATATTTTATTCAACATTATCATTATAAGAGACATTCATCTTCAAAAAAAAACTTTATCTTTCGAGCCAAACCAGTGAACGAATCGTTTCCCTAGCCGATCTTGTTCGGTGCATTGTCATTGTCACAACCCTACGGGATGCGACGCATCTTACGTCAACTTATTTGAGCAACTCCCAAATGCCATCCTGGGCTATTTATTGTCAACATGTTTGTTTATGGGTAGACAAAACAAATAGCATATAGAGACAAAAGTTTATTGATTAAGTGATTTGGTGAAAGAGAATTGTTCAGAATTAGAAAAGCCATATGCGTTGAATTTATTATTCTACTTAGATCTAACTGAAAAGTATGTAGATTTGAATTATTTTTTATTCTATAAATTGGATTATTTATTCTACTTAAATCTAGCCTAAAAGTGTCAGGAACCGTATCGATTTTCACTTAAAATAACAAACATAAAACTACATTATCTACAGTTGAAAACACACAGAAGGTACAATGATCTGCAAATATTCAATAATTATTATAAAGCCACATAAATTTTCATTACGAAAATAGCAAGGACCGTTATTTTGCAACTAGCACGGACAAAAAATAGTACGGAGAAGAAACTAAACGTGAGTGCCAACATTTTGTATTTAAAAAGTATTTTCTTATGTATCAAAAATTACGTAGTTATGCAAACAAATTATTCTCCTGATCCGAGGCACAAATTGTGAATTTATAACTTTATATATTTTCTTATTCTGTGTTTTCTCCCCGAAGGGATTTTATAACTCCTTTTTTTATAAATATACGAGTTACGAAACTGGAAAACGTCTTTTCTGTCTGTCCGATTGCTAACGCTACAGTCATCAAGAAAATTCACTTTGTGTTGTTTTTTTTGGTATTCCGGTCGTTTTGCAGCGGAACACGGTTCAATTCAATGGATTGTTTTCGATAACGTTCACCATCAACAGTTTCACCGATTTTCAAAGGTCGTACCAGATTACAGACCGCTGATTCCAGAAAACACACAACATTTTTGTTTATTCAGGATACGGGCACTTGCCCTCTGATCTAGTTCCTCCCGGGTTGCGATATATCTCCGATAATCGCACTTGGGATTAAATTTCGGTTTGGTGTTCCCTCCTTTGCAATCAATATATTATTTTGCAAATTGATACCACTTTATTTCTTTTAAAAGTCCTTTTGCTACAATTCACTTTATTTCACTACTATATACAATTTTTTTCTCTACAAATTCTTGGTAAATTAATCCTTTTAATCCTTTTTGAATTTTCCTTCTATTCTCTTTGAATTCCTCGGCTATAATAATTTCAATACTTTCCTATAACATATTATTCTCCCCTTTCTTTACCTTTCTTTCTTTGTTTGATGTTTTGTTTACAATTTTATCCTCTTGGTGTGGGTGAGTAAAATCCCCAATAGAGATTATTCGGACCCATGCCGCAAAATCTACCACGTTGAGGGGCTGGCCGAAATAATGCTTCATGTTGTATCGAACACTGTCTTCCTTCCGAAGCGATATGGCCTTGAAGTCGATGTGGTCGGGGTCAAAATATGATTTTGACGTAAGATTACGTCTTTCGGGAACATATTGGGGTACAAATTAAACATCGAAAATCGAGTACATCGTGAGAATTGTCCAATTTCGAACGCGTATTGCTCAGTCATTTCATGATGGATTGATGACATTTTTGCGTCAATCGATTTTGGCACTCCCTAACAATTTTTTATATTGAAGATAATAATATATGTCATGAATCTAACTATCGAACAATTGAAAAATCTCAACCCCCATCCTAACGGAAATACCGACTTCTGATTGGTCGAAATTGACGACACATGCGGCGGGTCCCTAACAGAGACATCAAAACCAAGCTACCTGGGGGAAATCGGCATTGCAAATACATGAAAGTAGGGGGAACTTTTGTTCCTACCGAAATGTGTTCCCTAACAGAGGCATCAAAACCAAGCTGGCTGGGGGAAATCGGCATTGCAAATATATGCAAGTAGGGGGCATTTTTGTATTTCAAGTAAGATGAGTGATACGATTAATTCTAACAAATAAAATTTAAATTTGGAACTTTAATGTTGGTTGCTTCGTGAAATTTCATATCATTGACCGATCGTGTATTGTGAAAAATTTAACACAAGTGTAAGTGTAAAATTGTATATGGTAGCAGTTGTGTTAAAAATGAGTTCCCGCTCGAGAACGGGTCGTTTGGTTTAAGTTGTCTGTTTTGTTGTGTTCATTTTCACCCAAGGAAGGTTCATACGGTGTGGAAAATTGGAAAAGTGAAGAAATACTAGAAAAAATGAGTTCCCATATGCTCTACGTATAGTATTAGGTGTTGTTAGTCAAATTAGAATTCGCATTGGGTTGAATAAACACTCAGAAAGTAGAAATTATAAAAGAAAATTACCTTTTCCATTTCAAATTTGTTTTCTCTATATTAAAGTAACATGTTTTTTTCTGATTAGAAAAATGGATATTGAAAAATTGATAATATTACATTGGTAAGTTGTTTTTTTTCTGTATTTCATCCATACATATCACAGGAGGCATCTCGTCTAGGATCACAGAGGGCGGTTTTCATCATATTTCGTTCCACTTCAGTATCTTTTATCTGATAAGCACCATTCAACGACAGGTTACCAAACTTCTGTCATCATTACTCGGTAAACACTGGTGGAGTGAACAAACAATACCCAACAACTAAACAAACCGCCACTTTTCAGAGCCACCAAATCATTATAAAAATTTTGAACGATGTAATTTTTCAAACAAATCCAAAATCAACAGATAGCCTAACGGAATCCTACGTCAACTATGCGGTCGTGTCTCGGACACAACCCTCCTCTGCCTTTTTTACGCTTGGGATTGTTGAAATAAATTCTCTTTTCATCCCCCGTCAACATCCGACTGTATGTGGCATTACCTGGCTAGCTAAATTTCGCAAACACTTTCCCGGCTGAGTTTCTGACCATTGTATTCGTCCAAAAAAGTTTCTAATTCAAACACTTCTGGTGATTTTGCGCTTTCGTAGTAGCGATTTGCCAACAGTAAGCTTTCTCCCAACGTTCTGTGAAGGAGAGTTTTTTTTTCGCATCAAAACATCAATGATATTCGCAGATCGTAATTCGTAGGCATAAAATTCACAATTTTCAATACACGAAAAAAATTACGATCGAGTTTATTAATCAGACTCAATTAATTATTATCTAACGTTTACAGAGTCAAATTTCAAAATGAAGTCCCGACCTACATTCAATCCCTTGAACCATGCGTTCGTCGATACCTTGGGAATAATTGTATGTAACCAGCGACCCATATTATCTTCACTCCAATTGTGTTGCCAATTGGAGAGTAAATAACTACGAGGAGTACAAAAAAATTCATGATAGGTAATTTGTCGCTCAAAAATAATGTCTTCCAAGGCCCGAGCTTAGCTAACGAGTCCGCTTTCTCGTTACCTGTAATGGAGCAATGGGCTGGGACCCAGGCTAATGTAATCATATAAGATTTTTCCACTAGTCTACCCAAGAGCTGTCTTATTCTCATAAGAATGATGCTTGACGAAGGTTGCAATCCTTGTGTACGGAACTCAACATATAAGGTGGTGAACGTTGACTCTGGATTCAATTGAAGAAGTTCTTCGAGATTATCAATTACCAATGGATTCATAATCTTACAGCGAATGAGATATCTGTATGATAATTCTATAAATCGAAGAGGCAGAGGAAGTACTCCAGCCAGAACCTCAATACTCATCGTATGAGTCGATTGCATGCAACCTAAAGCAATACGCAAGCAACGATATTTTATTCGCTCGATCTTAAGAATATGAGTCTTAGCTGCCGTTTGGAAGCAAAAAATACCGTACTCGAGGACTGATGATATCATTGTTTTAAATAAACTTACGAGGTCTCCTGGATGGGCACCCCACCATGTTCCAGTTATTGTCTTGAGAAAGTTGCCGAATCAATGAAGCGGAAATTTTGCGGGTTTGTGCTTTTAAAAAAAAATACCATCTCTGTTTTCTCCGTAGAGAATTCGATACCCAGCTTGATAGCCCATGTGGACAAATTGTCCAAAGTATCCTGTAATGGACTTTGCAGATCGGTGGATCGGAGGATCCCCTACTAGAAACCACTCCATCATCTGCAAGTTGACGTAGCGTAGAATGTCTCGAAAGGCAATTATCGATGTCATTAACATAAAAGTTATATAATATGGGGCTCAAACATGAACCTTGTGGAAGGCCAATATAGCTTAGTCGGGAGACTGACAAATTTCCATGAGCAAAACTCATGTGTTTTTCTGACAGCAAATTATACAAATTACGATCGATATGGCTCTCAACGTTTTACATTAGCATGTATAATTAATAATGTGTGATTTCCGGTTTCATATTTATACCCTGCATGGAAAGATAAAGTTATTTATAGAATCTACAAGATATATTAAGACTTAAGTTCCTCAATGAATACAATGAAAAAAAATGCATTTTCTTCTCTATTTTTCAGGTAAGATTGGATTAATATGTCTACGTATTCCCGAACAATTTTGACATAAATATAAATTTTCTGGGTGGTGTAAGGTAAGCACTTGAACTCAAGAAAAATCGAAGACATCATGACGAAACGAGTTGAGATCTGTTGGTGGAAATGGTAACAATGGGTGTTTTGAGCCACATTTAATCATAGTGCATCGAATCAGGTAAATTTAAAAATCATACTGAGAGCACGATGTGTGAATTGACAGAAGAGTGGATTGTAAAGTGAACAAATAGAGCATTAGATAGGTACGAGAGATGCAATGTTCATAGATTCTATTGTTGAGTAATTTTAGATTTGGTTGGATCGTGCCTTATCGAAAATTAGACACGTATTTCTAATTTCGCCATTAGACTTGACCTTTCTAGTTTTGACTGGAATCATAACTCCTCAGACACTCGATTTTCGTCATTTACCCTGCAAATTGACGATATTTTAATGATTTGTGGGAAAAATGCAAGAATATTCCGAAAACTGGGAGTAAATGGATCACCCAGAGGTTTTTAAAACCAGTACTGGTACCAAAGGCATAAAACATTATGGAAATTTTTGCGTTAGTTTAGAATAATTTTTGGCGGAAAATTTTGTAACACAGCATTGGAATGAAATTGATCAATCAATTTTTTCATGATTTTCTAGTGTAATAAGCACAAAAATGTCTATGAATTGACTCATTTTTTTCCTGCGGTCATTTAAATTGTAACAATTGTGATTCGAGAGTTTAAGAATACAAAATTCTGATTCGATCCAAATGGTGTAGTCGTGCTTTTCTTATACATCGATTTAAAGTTTGATTTGCAGATCACCCGGAGTCCAGGTTATCCTAATGTGGCCGAAAACCCTCGAAATGGTCACCAATTTTTTGACAAATAATAATGTTCGGTACGTCGCATGATGGGATTTGGTTCTGGTCAGAAAGAGGTCACTTCCCTCGGAAACCTAATCATAACCAAATCCGTATCCAAATTATTGGTTACTTTTATGGCTGATTTATATAATTGCACTGTTAGAGTAGTGGGTTTTTAGGTGCAGAATTACCTCGAGTGAAGTATAGGTTTTCTGGTTGAGAAAAAAAGATGGTGCTTTTTCGTAAAATTGATTTTTTCACTTATTTCAATAGTAATTCCAACTATTTGGTTACTGTTTCGAATACATCGCTAATTTATGCTGTTACATGGTAAAATTTAAAGTATCTTCCATCTAAAAATATTAAAACATGTAGTCATTTCAGACCATTGCAATTTTTCAATTTTGTATTCCGTAACAACACTCCTTGAAGTGGATTGTATATTGTGTCCAACTTTGAGCTCAATTGGTTCCTTTTCTACGTATTGTATTGTATTGTATAATTTTTTTTCTACGTATTGTATTGTATTGTATAATTCATCCGGGAATGTGTTTGTTATAATAAAAATGAAAATTCGGTCTAGTTTAGTAGTTTTTTCGGTCTAGGTTGAGAAAGGGTGATTTTTGAAAAGATTTGGAATTGCTTAATATTACGGTTGGACTAGTTACGATTTTTTTTTTGAAATGCATCGCAATTTAACCCATTAACGACCAAGCTGTAAAATTGTTTTTTTTTGACGAAAGCTATTGTTGTATTTTCGATTATTAACGCTAAAGGAACTCCAATGTTCAAGAATTTTTTTTTTCGCATCTTCCATTTTTCGGGAAATTGGCCGAAACCCACACTTTTTTTTGCAAGTACAAACATACTGCGAACTAAAAGTCACTTCAATTAGCAAATATACGGTATTCATAAATGCGTCAGTTTGCTGTGGAGAATTGTCAATGCTTAAAAACTAGTCTCTCCAATTGTCCATTTCCCGAAAAAATCGAACATTTTCCAAAACCTGCAAAGTACCAGAGTACTACTAAAAAACAATGGCATAGAGGGTTGGGAGGTTATTATTCAGTCCGGCGGAAGAATATTCACACAAACAATCTAATTACAATCCTCGTTACACGTACTGATCATTTCCTCCAGCTACCCCACAAAAGAAATTCTACGGGCCGCCATCATCTAAGGTTGTTACGGACAAAAAATCATACAAATTTTCAATAATATTTGCTAAATTAATCGATATTTGCAAACATTCACCTGTATTCCTGTATGCGGCTCAATCGAATAATTTTTGCTCTATATCACAATGTATGTTCTTTTGTCAAAGCAATACTGTAGAAAACTTCACATAGTTTTGTATTTTATTGGGGTTTTTTATTGAAATTGAAAACACCTTCCAAACATACTTGCTTTAAATCGAATTTATTATCCAATAAAGTTACTCAAAATTGAATTAAATCGATATAAGTCGTAGCTATCTTTTGGTGCAAAAACATTACCATATGGTTCCTGTCCAAAGACGTGAAAAATTATCAAAGTTGCTGTTCGATTTTTCGAACGCTTGGCCTAAAATGGGTTAATATAAAGAAATATCACGAAAAAAAGAATCTACCGAAAAAATATCTGTTTCACAAGCTGGTATAAATTTTCTTCGTAAATTAGGGTGGATTCTGCTTTTTTCGGTTATGTTGAGTGGACCCATTTGGTAGTTTTGACCGTTTTGACCGCTGAACCGATTCCGTTTTCCGTTTTGTCCTCTTATGGTGAGAATTTCAACAT
Source organism: Toxorhynchites rutilus septentrionalis (assembly GCF_029784135.1). NCBI lineage: Eukaryota > Metazoa > Arthropoda > Insecta > Diptera > Culicidae > Toxorhynchites > Toxorhynchites rutilus. The sequence continues at coordinate 170,743,817 of NC_073746.1, forward strand.
TTCTCGCCGTCGATTACTTCCTCTGGAGGTATGTGAAGGACCGTTGCTATGTTGATAAGCCACAAAATTTGAAGGAACTCAAAGAAGAAATAGCTCGGATTTTCAACAGCCTCAAAGTTGTAATGCTAGAGTTGTGCATAAAGAATTTTGTTCACCGTTTAAAACGCGTTATCGAAAAAAGGGGTGGTCAAATCAAAAATGTCCTAAAATAAGATTTATTTTCGTTTTTTATTAATAGAAATCGGTTCACTTTCGTAGAAGTTATTAAAATTTGTTGCGTGAGCGTTTAATCTGAAAGACCCTGTAGTTATTTGTTTATTATTTGAGCTCGAAAAAACATAATAAACGTGTGCCTTTATACTTGAATACCTCCTTAAGGGAAAAAACCGTTCTTCAATTTCCAAATAACATTTCCTAAATTCAGATATCAGTTTCTAGATTTTATATTGCTTTGAATTTCGGATTTAGATTTCAGATTTATTTCTCATAATCAAATTCCTGATAAAGAATTATGATTCATATGCCCGACTGCAAATTCCATTTCAGATTTCGAAGGCCTCAAGATTGTTGATTCCAAATCATGTTTTGGGTAAAAATACACAAAATTTCAATTCAAATGACCTTACCAATATCACATACACCTAATACTTCTACCCCAAACTCCACCAAGATTTTCAAGTCATATTTTTCAATTTATATATTTTTTAAACTTTTAAGAAACTTTAAAAATTTCACAAGAAAAACAATCTAACAATTATTAACCGTTGATATCCTTTCTCAGTATACAAAATATCTCGACAGCCAAAAATCAACATGAAATACACATGCATCTGGCTGATGGCAATAAACATAACTGATTGATTCGGATCATATGTAAGCCGTGAATGAATCTTCCGCTTGAAAATAGAAACCACCTCCATCTTTACCTTTTTACCGGGAAAATCGATTTGCCTAAATACCTCTTCTGAACGTGCTTCAATAGAAGGAAACCCCTCACGCAAAGTAGTAGGGGAACCGCGGGTAAGACGGACAGTGGGGGTATGATGGACAGGTGGTTGATTTGTATAGTTGCATTATGGATTTCATATTTTCTGGAACCCCTTCTACATGCTGTTCTAGAATATTTAAACCATCCTATGACAATGAATACTAATCAAAAGTGAAATAGGGAAACACAAACCGAAAATCAAACATGATTCCGCGTGTGGATGTTATTTTTGCGACTTCGATATCAAGCATTTTGAGTGGTTTAATTGCAAAATTGAATTCGTTGATGGTTATATTTCGGTTTGTGAGTTGACAAGGAAGCGCTATTAGGTATATACGGAAAAGTAAATTCATTCGTAAGTGGTAAATTTAAATTATTGAATTAATTGCACTGGTGGGGTTAAAATGGACAGTCATATCCAAGATCACATCCAATGCATGAGGGAAAATGAAGGGAAGAATATTAAACTTTTTTCTATATTGCTATATTTCAGTAAACACATGAAAAAACACATTTTTATAAAACATTTGGTCAATTATTTCGAAAACCAGTATATTGAACTGTAAGAAACTTCTTTTAAGTTTCGGAAAACATGAGTTTTCAAAGATACAATTGAAGTTTTCCTTAACATGTCCGTCTCAGTTTCCGATCACCAATGGGTTCAGTGATCGGAAATTTTGAGCAACTGATCGAGCTAAATTTTCACTCTGGATTCATGAGTCCATATCATGAATTCATCTCCATGCAGGTTGATCCTTCTTCGTATATTCCCAGCCGTGTTTGCTTTCCTGACTACATCAATTTCTCTGTGCATTTTGATCTGTCCATGAAGCAATATATCCATGGAATATCAGATTATCTTCGATCGAGGATCGTTCCAACGATCTTCGATGCAAAGTATGGCCGTGTCAATTGTGATAATATGTACTTTACTGATGGATCCTCTATGAATGAGTCCACAGGATTTGGAGTGTTCAACGAATTTTTAGCACCTCCCACAGCCTTCAGTTTCCTTGCTCAGTGTATATTGCTGAATTGGCAGCAATACACTGGGCGCTGGACAGCGTCGCCTCACGACCTGTTGAACACTATTACATTGTAACGGATAGCCTTAGCTCTGTCGAAGCTATCCGTTCAGTGAGGCCGGAGAAGTACTCGCCGTACTTCCTTGAGAGAATACGAGAAATTTTGAGTGCTTTATCCAGACGCTGTTATGTCATTACCTTTGTCTGGGTCCCTTTACATTGCTCCATTCCGGGTAATGAGAGGGCTGACAAAGGTAGGTGCAATTGAAGGCGATATTTATCAGCATCAAATCGCCTTCAATGAATTTTATCCTTCAATCCGCAAAAATACCATCGCTAACTGGCAGCGCAAATGGAATGGAGATGAATTGGGCCGGTGGCTTCACTCGATTTCCCCTAAGGTTAGCCTCAAACCGTGGTTCAAACGTCTGGACTTGAGTCGGGACTTTATTCGTACCTTCTCCCGACTCATGTCTAATCACTGTTCATTAGATGCACTACTCTTCCGTTTCAATCTTGCCAGCAGCAATCTCTGCGTTTGTGGCAAAGGTTATCACGACATCGAACACGTTGTTTGGTCGAGCGAGTTGTATATTGTCGCCAGATCGAGTTTAGAAAACTCCCTTCGGGCCCGAGGAAGACAACCCAATGTGCCGGTGCGAGATATGTTTTCCTTAATGCTATCGATCTTCGTGTGTGATTGTCCTCATACCCTTATCACCTTCTTTTCTTCCTTCGCGAGCAATCGGTTTTCTTCTTGCTAACAATAGAATAAGTTTAAATGTAAATACATAGTAGATATAAGATAGGTTTAAGAATTGAGTGTGATGGATGTGAGTGAGGGTGTGAGTGTGAACATTGTCAACATATTTTTATATCTCATCCTTTTCCTGATAAAAAATATGTCACCCTTCTAAACTTGAGTCAACCGCGAGTAATACGGCTAAACGGCTAAAGTAAAAATAAACGAATTATTAAAAAAATGTCCGTTTTACCCCCATCTCCCCTACATATTCAGTGCGGGCGAAGGCAATGCAACCTAACGCCATTCCGCTTTAGTTGATTGAGCGAAATATTTGCGCAAACGGTTTGGAAAAAAAAGAGAGGAAAAATATCGCAAATAGGTGTTCTCCGGATGCTTTGCGGATGAATTTCCAGAGAATCGGTAAAGGGCTGCTGCTGCTGCTCCTGCTCCTGGGTGGGTGCTCGATCCAACTTGATTGCGTTCATTCGCCGCCCGGATTCCTTTTTACGCTTCCCTCTCAATTGTTGTTGTTCTGTGTGTGTATGATTGTGTGGGAGGAGGTATGATTGGATTTGGCTCTCTTCGAAAATAAATTCATTTTTATTTTCCTATCATAAAGTTTATTCTGTCGTAAACGTTCATAGTGTATTAAGCTATTGTTCTATGTTATTCTTTGTTGTTGCATGGAAAATTTGAACCGGACGCAGAATACAAAGACCATTCGCTCGGAGGGATATTCGTCGAAAATGAAGCCGTGCGGTTGATTATTTGCGAATTGCTCATCATTTAATCGACTCTCTTCTCAGAACACTGCTTCCTCCGGGTGGTTTCAGAATTATTATTTTAATCCACTCCAATCCCAAACGGCAGAACGCTGGAAAATCTAAAAGCGTTTTAATTGCTTAACTAAATACACACGTCATTCTTCGATGTTTTCTCTTCGTCCACTAGAGGGGAGGAAATTTGCGCTCGGGTGAAAAATTTTACCGCTTGAGATAGCCGAGGGAAAGCAACGGCTTTATCCGGAGCCCCTCTGAGTGAAACCATGAGTGAAATAAACGGTCTTTATAGTCAATGCACCACTATAGAACGCAAGTGTGCAAACACAGAGTCCCGGTATGCTGTTTACCATATTTTCGCAGTCCGAAATCGCTTCCTGGCTGCGGTGGGTGGGTTCATGAGGAGGAACCCGGAAGAGGGAAAACCACCAGTGGTAAAGTGGATTTACACATAATAGCATCAGCTCAGTCTCGTCTTCCGCACGTGTACTTCGGACCGGCAAACGGGAGGTTTCTTCCATGTTGGCTCCTTCTTGTCGATGTCATGTTTGATGTTCGGCATTCTGTGCCTTAAGTCTGTTGGCCTGGCTGTTACGTAACGTTTGCTAAGGATTAGCTAGAAAGTTGAAGGAAGACATCAAACTGATGGTCCGATAAATTTAATCCTCTGTATGGTCGCTCAGTGGAATAATGCGATAAGCCTGAGTTGTCAAAATATGTAAGCGGTTGCAATCTTCCCATCACCGATCGATAAGCGCCTTCCCCGGACAATTCCATGCAGAATTGGTCCAAAAACAAGAAAATTTATCTAATATAAAATTTAAAAAAAACTTTTCTCAAGACAACTTTAGTTTTTTTTCCTCGTTTTTTCAATCGGAAAAAAATCCATAAACACCTAATGAAGAAATGAATTGGTATCTGATTGGTTTATCCTAAGCTTTACTCCAGTCTCCACAAAAAAATCACTTTGAAATAATGGAAATGAGTAATTACAAATGACAAAACATGAGTATTTTTGATTCCAATGAAAGTGTGTATTCCGTTTGGGTTAAAGGAAATAACAGTTTTCCACAACAATTGGGATTTTTTTGACTCAAGTAACTTTGTCAAAAAAAAAAAAGTAATTTGAGTAAGAGAAATCTTTGATCATTTATATCTCAAAAACTATGAGTCGTACCGAAATAGTATCTTCGAATGAGTTATAGAGTATTGATGGTTGAATATGAAAAAAATGTACACTGAGGAAAAAAAATTAGGACTCTTTTTTTATTTACAAAATTAAAATTCAATTTGCAATATCCAAAATACATATTTTTACTTTTTTTTTGATTTTTCATACATAATTTCTTTTTTCATTTTTTCATTTTTTCAAAATAGAACTCATGCAGAAAATTCAAAAAATGGGCCCAAGATGGTAAAACTATTTTTGACGAATTTTTGTTTGTTAGCAAACAGTCTTAGCCACCAACTATGAATTCTAATGTGATTTAAAACAAAAAAGGTTATTATCAATCTCCTTCTAAATGCAACCATTCTCGAGATATTTAAGAAAATATTTCTAATTTATAATCTTTTTTATAGTAAATAATCTCTTTTAATATGTTTGTCGTGTTATACCATCATGTTCATGAAATTTTATGAATTTTCTTATAATTTCCAACAAATTTTTTGATTGATTGAAGTTTGTATTAAGATAAAAAAGATTTTTTAGTTTCGCTACATTTTGTATTAACCCACAACCCACATTTGTATTAATTCACATGTCCACATGTGTTTCGTAACGTAACTCCTAAACATATGTCTTTACCATAATGATGTATTTGGAAAAGTTGTTGGAAATTATCAGCGAATTCATAAAATCTCATGAACATGATGGTAGATATAAATTATCAAAGATTTCTCTTACTCAAATCGATACGCCCTTTTCAAAAGTTACGCTTGAGTCAAAAAATGAACCATGATGATGTATTTGGAAAATTAGTTGGAAATTATAAACAAATTCATTAAATTTCATAAACATGACGGTATAACACGACAAACATATTAAAAGGGATTATTTACTATAAAAAAGACAATAAATTAGAAATATTTTTTTAAATATTTCTAGATTGGCTACATTTAGAAGGAGATTGATAATAACCTTTATGTTTTAAATCACATCAGGATTCATACTTTTGTGGCTAAAAATGATTGTTAACATACAAAAACTCGAAGTTTCGAAAATTCCAAAAAAATTCGATGATCCACAAAGTTCGTCAAAAATAGGTTTTACCATCTTGGGCCCATTTTTAAAATTTTCTGCATGACTTCTATTTTATATGAAAAAATAAAAAAAAATAAAAATATGTATTTTGGATATTGCTAATTGAATTTTTATTTTATAAATAAAAAAAAGAGTACTAATTTTTTTTCTCAGTGTACATTTTTTTCATATTCAACCATCAATACTCTATAACTCATTCGAAGATACTATTTCGGTACGACTCATAGTTTTTGAGATATAAATTATCAAAGATTTCTCTTACTCAAATCGATAGGCCCTTTCAAAATTTACTCTTGAGTCAAAAAATTTCCAATTGTTGTGGAAAACTCATTTTCCTCCAACCCAAACGGAATACACACTTTCATTGGAATCAAAAATGCAAGTTTTTGAAATCTGCATTTTTAGGACGATTTCATTTGGAATTTCTGAAATGAGACAATCGCTAGAATAAGCTTTCCAGTGTGAATCAAATAAACTCACTCTTCTACCAATCTTTTTTTTTAATGTGGAATCAACAAGTGAAAGAAGAATAAACCCCATCGAATGAGAACCCCAAAAGCACAAAAAAAATGGGAAGAAAATACCAAACACAAACAGTTTTGTTTTTTTTCTTCTTCCGAACATTAATTTGAACGGGGGAAGGTCGATTCTCACACCAAGTGCTAATTGTGTTTTAATGGTAGCAACGCTATAAAATCTCATACTGCAAATTGCACCCAAAATGTGTACTAATTGCATGGGACCATCCTCCGGCGGGAGTTTATTTGTTTTTTTTTCACCTTCAAAATCCAAGAAACAGAAGTCAACCGGAAAAACAACGATCCGTATAATGGCAATAGTCACTAGGAAAGTGACCTGATTCCGCGACCAGTCCCGAGATGATTTCATTTAAAAATTTAATCAACAGATGAGTCTGCGAAGCAGACAGGGTGTGGAATTTGCGGGTAGTCATCAGGGTGATGCCAAACTGCTGCTACTGCCCCCATGTCGGAGGTTATTAAAGTGATTAAAGGCTTACTCATCGTCATCTTCGATACCGCGACCGAGCCCTCCAATCGCCACACAGAGTGACTCAGGGCGCTGTTTTGCATCACAGAATGACCGCAAAATTAAGTTCGTGGAGATTATCATTGACCGCGAATCAATGATATCTGAAATTACACACACCCACACACACTCACCGAATGGTATGAGTCATTGACGACCAATGCTATACGGAAGGCTTGTCGTAAGCCATCAAACCGATATCGATCTCGTGTTGGCACTTAAACGTGATATTAGCATAATTGTCTCGTTGAAATTCAACTCTCAACTGACATTGCAAATTTAATTCGCGACAGTCGGATAAATACATCACTCGCTATGAGATAAAACGTAACAAGTGCAAGTTATTTCGCTTATTGGTTGTATTTAGTCGCTTTCAATCAAGGTCAAGTTAATCTATTTTAAATTTGGGTGTGTGTGTGTGTGTTTTTTTTTAAATAATGTATCAAAAATATTCAACAATCATTCCATCGTTTCGCTATCATTAAAATTTTCAAACAGTTCAACGATTGAATAAGTAGACCCAAAGACATTCGCTTGGTCCACCCAAAGCAACTCTATGAGATAATCTTGATTTCGTGCTCTGACGTTAGATGGATAGCAATTAGAGTGGACAGATGTTCATCTGCAAACAACAATGTAATTATTTACGTTTATCGTGAGATGGATCGAGATAAAAATACGAAGAAAAAACGAAACAGCTTTTGATTCCACTAATTGCAGGCTACTATCTTTTTGACCCGTGCGAAATTTGCAATCAGAGGCTAAATGCTTCCGTTTCGTTTCAACGAATCTTTTATACAACTGGAACTTTGATAAATAAATAAATAATTGGGGGTAAGAGGGGGGTAAGAACAATTTCGATTGTGTCTTTGGAGACTTCTGTTTTTCCGAAATAATCAATCAAAAATTCAAAAAAAAAAGTGTTTTCCAATAGAATAAAAACAGTCCAAGAAGTTGAAGAAGTTGAAGAAGTTATAGTTTGGTTGAAACGGACATATGGTTGGGTTAAGACGGATCACTCATCATGAGCATCTACTGGACAATCTTAGTATGACTGGTTTGTATCAGATGAACAGAGTCTTCAACAACACCAACCGTGATAATGACCTATGCTTCAGGAACTGATGGTGAAATATATGACAGTAACTTAGAGATGGGCAAAACGGTTCATTTCAGTGAGCGGCTCAGTGCCGTGCTCTCAATGAAAAGAACCGGCTCAATTGGGCGGCTCGACGGCTCTTTTGAAGAAGCGGTGTATTCGGATATGTAAAGAATGGAAGACGTATAAAATCATAAGGTTTAAGGTTGATTAGTGCAGAGAATAGTAAAAATACTACTTAACTGAAGGTTTTCTCTGATAGATTTCCATAACAATTACAAGATCTGATAGATTCATTACATATTTTGATTCAAAAATATTATCTTTTCAAAATTATCCGATGAAAATCTACTATGTCTTTCAATGCAAACTTGTCCTGCTTCCGGGAAAATTCGCTCACATGATATTGAAGTCGCCGGAATACATAATATTTAAAAAAAAATCGTACAGCCGCGGATAGATAGATTTCCTTTCTTTCCCCCAAAGCAAAGGGTCGCTTACTCTCAGCAAATTTGGCTCCGCTGAATATTTATCTACAATAGCTATTGCAGGAGCTTCTGTATCATGTGAGTATTGAAGATTATCAATACAGCTTACATACATCGCTCGAAAACCAACAATTAAAAGTTTGACGAATTAAATGTGTTTGTTATTTCGGTTTTACTTGCAAACCGTTTTCTCCCGCACAGTGAAACGAGCAATCTTTTTGCCTACAATTCGGCGTTAGCTCACAATGTGAGTCGATGCGTATTATGTATTATTCTCGATTTGCCGATTATAGGCATTTATTAGTTGCCAGAATCAATGAAAGAATGATAATTGAATGATCTTGGAGATGATCTTTTGATTTTGGTTTTACACTATTCTCCACAAAAATTTAACAAAGATTTGTGTACCTTTTTGATCATCGATATAAAAAAAATCAAATAGTGTAGAGTTCCTCGTGTTCATCTCAGAATGTGGTTCCGCATTCTACCTCATCATACCCGTTCAATGGGTATAAGTTAATATGAGAAAATATTTTTTCAGGACCTTCTTTTGATACAAGAGTAAAACTTACGGATTTCTGAACTCAACTCAAATGCAATCACTACAAAAAACTACAGCCCTACGTCACGCACCCGTCCATGCCCCTTGGCTCAAACCCATCTACTTTTTTCTATTTTTTTTAACAGGCTCAGTTATATAAGTTTAAAGGAGCCAAACTTCTATCTGTATTGTTACAAGTATATATAAACATTTTTCATTAATTCTAATGTTAATGACGTAGAGAACCGATTACTCGCGGTTTGCTCGAGTTTAGGAGAGTGACATATTTTCTTCAGGAAAAGGAAGGGATATAAAGAAATGTTGGCAATGTTCACACTCACATTTACACTTAATTCTTAAGCCTATCTCATATCTAATATGTATTTACATTTCACCTTATTCTATTGTTAGTAAGAAGGGCCATCTACTTTTTGTTGATTATTGTTCCCAGGAATATTAGTTACTCACTGCCAATAATGTGACGTATGATAATTGCAAAAAAACATCAAGGATCATGACCAAAACAGACATTTCACATGGTTATGGTCCACTCTGACTGAACCAATGAAGGACTTTTTAAGACTTGTTTCACCATGACTGAACGATTTCGAAACATTTTTGAATCAATCAACATTTGTGAGTCAGAATGTGCAATTCTGTTAAGAAAATTTGTGATAGAACTAGTGTGAGGTAGGTCCTGCGTTAACATATGGCTGCATATACTTCCCTTTTTCAATCATTTTAGACAGTATACCTTAATAGAATGATCAAATTCGAATTCATTGTCATTGCTACAGTCTGAACCGTATTCTGAAATAGCATATTTTGCAATTAGTTACACTGAAGATAGGCATTTTTCACTGATCCGTTCAGCCAGAGTGAACCAAGTTCATTTTTTAATACAATCGAAGAGTGTACCTTCTACGCAAACGGGTTCAAGTACATTTTAATAATACACCTTCGCGAAAAAAATTTGTTGGTATGGTTTTGGTGCTTGAAAATTATTTAAATTCAATATACAACTTATTGACACATAGTTCACTCTGTGTTCGGTCTGCGAACAAAGACTAGTTTGCGGTGGACTGTATTTTCGGTAACTTCTGAGCTCGGGACCAATTGGCTAAACGGGTGGAGCTCTCGTCGGAGATCGTAGTCGGATGCGGATTGATTCGCCGGATCGGAAGCCTCGAGAAAGACTGAAGATCTCTTTCGGAATTAGAAATGTAGAGGAAAAGATGGCGAAAACTCAACTCTTTTATATATTTCTTTCTCCTTCTACACTTCTTCTATATGTTTCGGTCAGCTGTTTCTGTTGCTGCTGCTGCTTTCCTCAGATGTTGTCGTCGCGATGGTCAGTGAAATAATGGTGATTTTTGGGCAGCGCACCTCGCTTTTATAGCGAGCGCGAATTGCGTTGTTGTTGATTTTTCTGCTGTGCTGCGTAATTTCTTCGCTGGTGGTGTGGCATACGAAGTTCGTAGGCGAGACATCCGTCAGGGGTTTTCGCTTCCGTTAGGACGGAACACTCTGTCTGTACATGATATAGAGCCATATCACCATGGTCAATAGCACATGGTCCGCTCTGACTGCATACTATGAGGGGTTTTCTTTAATCAATCAATCATAAGAATTTCGATCCGTCACTCCTGCTGTATGCATAATTTTCCAAATCTGTTAAAAGTGGGGTGTAGCTTACGAAATGCTTAATCGAATGCAAACAATAACCCGATTTTTTTTTAATTTTTCGACTTGTTCCCTCTAACTTACACATGTAATGTTGCGCCGTGAAACATTATCCGTGCAACAGGTATGAAGGTTGACCTGGAAATGTTTAAAGCCGCTAAAGTTCAACGCTACTACTACTGTTTCAGTTTAGGCAACGAGGATGCCCAAATAAACAAATGTATTTCTGTTTCACGATACAGTGCCGAAATCTATTGTTAATAGTTCCTAGTTTTCAAACTGTAGTAGTCTACTGAAGGTGTCAGCTTAGGCTCTACGAGCTGTGCGGAGATCATCTAAATTTATTTTGTTACCTTCAGAAAAAGCCCCTTCTGAAGCAATACACCTTTTCCAACGAACAATCCAGTCATCGAAACACATACCATAGCTTGTATTCAGTAATTGCCTTCAGTTCCCGCAGCGAATTTGTTTTAATCTTTTCAAGCCTGTCGTAACGGGTCCCACGAAGCGATAATTTAAGTTTCAGAAATAGGATAAAGTCAAACGAAGTCATATCTGGAGAAATGGAAACGTGGAATCGGAATTTGATCCTTCGAGCATCTATTCAGCCACTTGATTGCGATAAAATTTTTGAAGAAAATAAAGCTCTCTTGGCACCAGTCGTGCTGCGACTTTTCCCATACCAAGTGGTTTGAACCGATGGAAGTTTGAGATCCTGTTCTAATTGTAAAGTAAACGTACGGCAGCATTATAGACCGAATACATACTTAAGGCAGCGGATAGATAGGTTCGGCGAGCAGTTGTGCAGACTGAGAACGGATCGCTGAACAGAGCTGCCAGAAAATTCTGGACCTTCAGGAATCTTCAGGAAATCCATAACCGTATGCTCGCACCTCACGCTTAACTCCACTGATAAGGTTCTGTACAACATCTGGCCACAGCTTCTTCTGTACGGAAACCCATTTTTTCTCCACTTCCACTTTCTGTCCAGTATTTTCCGATGGGCCTTAGTTTCGGTGCGTTGGGAGTTGGTAGGTTCATGTTCTTGGGTACGAAAGTGACCCCATTGACTTCGTACCACTCCAGGGCGTCCTTTGAATGGTGACACGAAGCTAGATCCAACCAGAAGATCGTAGGGCTCTCGTGTTGCTTCAACAGAGAAAGCAAACGCTTCTGTAGACACTCCTTGAGGTAGATCTTGGGGCACTCCGTTCGCCACATGAGAAGATCGCTTGTCAAATCATGTATTTCTTGGCAAACTTCGAAAATGTTCCGCCGGAACATCAAACTTGTGCTGAGCGGGGAAGAACTGGAGCCTCGGAAGCTGCTGGAAGTACGCCTTGACGTAGGTCTCATCATCCATGATGAGTCAATGAGGCTTCGTCAGCATTTGGGTGTACAGTTTCCGGGCCCTTGACTTTCCTACCGTATTTTGCCGTTCGTCACGATTTGGAGCCTTCTGAACTTTGTACGTAAGCTGTTTTCCCGGTCCTTGGCTCTCTGAACGAAAAACTTGGACAGATTCATGCCCTGACCGAAGCATTGGGATTCCGCTTAAATGCTTCCACGCTTGTCACTGATACTGACACTGCTTTATACGAAACTATAGGGAAGTTTCGTGTGGTGGTATCATGAGCACAGCATCGTCCGCAGCATGCGATAACAAAAAATGACACACGACCAGGACACGACCGCAATGGTAACGTAGGACGTTATTCTTTCGAATCGCCTGCAGGGTCCAATATGCGAATTGAAAAAAAAAATTATATATCATCTCAGGAATACAAACTGTAAATACACAGTTTATTATATTGTTTCTTATTCATATTTCTATGTAGTGTATATGTAATGCAATTAAAATATTCTGAGCGGTGCAAAGCAATAAAAAGTCAATTTGAAGATTGGCAAATCATTTCTAAGCATTAACATGCACTGCTGGAAGCGGCACTAGAAGACTGAAATCATGGAAAATAGTTTCTTTTTCAGCTGTACGGTGAAATGAACATAACGGCGGACACTTATGTTCCTTATCCGTTTTAGACGACAAAACAGAGGGAGCACCAACCGAACCAATCGAAACGTGAGATCGAGCTCGTTTGAACAATGCTTGCCATTTTACAATTATTCAGTTATTTATCTTAAAAAGAAGTAAAATGTTCTTTATAGTGATAGGTGCGTAGAAATATTTCTAATCGACTGACGCAAACATCGCAAACGCAAACAAACAGTTTTCGATATAGTGGCTCGGAGAAAAACAGAAGAAAAAAACGAAAATATGAGGAAACAATAACATATGACGAATTTTATGCCAACTCGTTTTAGGAGTTGGCAGCACCATCTCAGATAGTAGTGAAACGTTGTGGGTGTAAAGACCTGGGTCATTTAAGCAACTTTGCATACTTGAAATATTCGAAAAAGAATTAGACTACTTTTTGGAAAAAGCCATTTTTTTTTCTTAATTTTTTACAAAAAATTATAACTTAAAAACTATGATACCTACAAAATTTTTGTCAAAGGATGAAATGTAGGAAATTGTTTAAATTTTTAAAATACCAAAAGTTTTTTGGAAAAAAGTTTCACTGACAAAAAAGTTATTTTAAAAATTAAATTTCATTTTTCTCAAAAACGTTTTTTTTTTAAATTCCCAAAAATATATGTATATATGAATAGCCCTTATAATTTCCAACAAGTCGTCCATACATCGGAAGATGGGCACTTTTACAGGGAAAAAGTTTTTCGAACATCAACTTTTTCATGTTTTCTTTTGAAAAAAATACAACTTATCCTAGTTTTGTTGAAAGTCAAGATAGTGATATAGTGTATTCGACAAAGCTTCAGATCTTGTTAAGGTATAAATTTTTGTCGAAGACATCAACTTTCTATCTTTTATAGTTTTTGGAATATGAGTCATTTTTGTATCCTGAAATTGAATCAGGAATTTTTGTATCCTGAAAAAAATAATGTTTTGCTCGTAACATTTTTGTGTTTAAATTCTGATTTTTGACATGTTCTTGACATGTTTCTTAATAGAGAAAAGTTAGCAGAGCATGTAAATTGCGATAATTCATACATAAAAATGTTACGAATTAAACATTAATAGTATTTTTTCAAAGACATACTACATTTCATCATTTGACAAGAAAAAAAATTTGCTTTTTCCAAAAAGTAGTCTAATTCTTTTTCGAATATTTCAAGTATGCAAAGTTGCTTAAATGACCCATGTCTTTACACCCACAACGTTTCACTACTATCTGAGATGGTGCTGCCAACTCCTAAGACGAGTTGGCATGAAATTCGTCATATGTAAACATGGAATTTGTATCGTTATACAGTAAAACTTTGAAGCTTCTAGTTCCTTTTACTGTCTAAATTTCATTATCAGAGAATTGATTTTTCCAAAGTAACGTCATGTAAAAATAACATTTTCGAGTGTTAGTAGAATATTCATTCCATTGCTAGTAACATATGGTTAAATATAAAAAAAAAGCATATGTCTTCGTGGGACAAAAGTTAATACACATTACATAACCAAGTCCTCCCCGTGCAGAACACGTAAGCGTCAAAGTTTCCTGGTTGCCGTGAGAGTAATAAGCACCCATCAGCCTCAAATCGGCTCAAACTGATCGTCTTAAACCTCCTCCCTTGATTGATACACATTGTGCTGTGTGTTAAACCCCCAAAAGTATACCAGACACGAATAGAAGAGGACAACAAGAAGGCAGCAAAAAAAAATTATTGAATCGAAAGCATCAATTTGACGCGATAATTTTGATTGGCCTATTGACTGTGGCCGATTTCAAAACGATGAAATCTAGCCCCCAATCAGAAGATGACGGTGCTGCGCGCGGTTTGAGACCGCGGCAATGGAAAGTTGATGCTCTGAGCAATAATTGAGACCTGATTGCGGTGGAAATTTTTTTGGCGGAAAATTGTTGAGAAATCATCAATTTGAGTTTGCGACTTTGTGAAATTGGATTTTTTGAGTTTTCAGAGAAAACTTCAAAAATAAAAGAAACTTGATGAGAATGTTATCACCATCACAAAAATAGTACCGTTTGGAAGGTTCGATTTCATTCCAATTCATAATCATCGAATTCAGTATCTTTAGATTCAAAGCAATTGAGGTTTGTGATGGAACGCTGTTATCCTAGACTGAAAAAGTAATAATGCTGATACAAATAGCGCCATTGCCCTGTAACGGCGCAACAAAGTCACGTTACAGCAAAAATAGGTTGGCATTCGATAAAGTCACGAACAGAAGATGTCGTGAATATTTCAAAATCACGATTGCGATCCTCCATATGGGAGCATCTTCTCCAGCATGGCAAAAAAAACAGAAATGTGGGCGAGTCTGAGTCGCACGATGAGCGCGCATATCACATCTCATTCCCGAAGCGCGATACAATGGAGCGATGGACAGGCGCCTGATGGAATGAGGGCTATTCAAGGCATCCACCCACCCCCTTAAAAGGAGGGAGGCTAGTGTGTGATTCGATTCACGTATGCCCGGATGAGCTTGAAACGAATCAAAAAGGGCCTGGCCGGGTAAGGGAGTAAAAAGTGCCCCCAAACCAAATCACTAGCTGTATGGCAAATATAGTAAAGGATATTAAATAAGAAATTTTGGCGGTTTATTTGAACCCCTATGTGGTTTGACGTAGGATCTATAGTGACAAACGTACTTTTTCGTGCATTTCACGCCATCCTCAATAGATCCGAGATAAAAATTTGAAAAAAATACTGAATGTGCATCTTACTACGATGTATCAAAAAAAATTATCAAAAAAAAATTTCATCAAAAATTTTAGTACTAAAAAAAATAATGAAATCTTGAAAATTTTTTTTTTGGGATTTAGAGATTCAGTACTACTCTAATTCATATTTTAATGTGTTTCTACGGCTTTTCTAGATATGTGTGATTTTTTTCAGATTTTTTTGAGTGTTGCGCGGTATCAAAAAATTTTTTTTTTATGTTTCCAAAGAGTGGTTAGGTAAGGGAGTAAAAAGTGCCCCCAAACCAAATCACTAGCTGTATGGCAAATATTGTAAAGGATATTAAATAAGAAATTTTGGCGGTTTATTTGAACCCCTATGTGGTTTGACGTAGGATCTATAGTGACAAACGTACTTTTTCGTGCATTTCACGCCATCCTCAATAGATCCGAGATAAAAATTTGAAAAAAATACTGAATGTGCATCTTACCACGGTGTATCAAGAAAAATTATCAAAAAAATAATTCATCAAAAATTTTAGTATTAAAAAAAAATTATGAAAATTTGAAAATTTTTTTTTGGGATTTAGAGATTCAATACTACTCTAATTCATATTTAAATGTGCTCTTACGGCTTTTCTAGATTGATAAATATCGTCAAGCTGTTTTTTTTTAAATATCTAATAATAAAAATAAAATAATAAAAAAGAAAAATACACAGTACAAAAAAATGTTATAGATTTTCTGGCATTTCGAAATTTTGAAAAAAAATATAACTTTGAGACCACAAATTCGATTTGTTTTTTTATTTTAATCTTTCAATTGAAAACCACGAATACAATAAAATAATCGATTTCAAAAAAATAAAAATAATAATGCAGACGATGAAGAAAATTATTTTGTGTCACACAATGCTCTTAAAAATTCAGGAAAAATTACGCCACATGTAGAAAAAAGACACATACGAACGCATTTAAATAAAAATTTGAGCAGGAGTGGGTCTCAAAGTTATATTTTTTTTTTCAAAATTTCGAAATGCCAGAAAATCTATAACATTTTTTTGTACTGTGTATTTTTTTTCATTTTATTTTTAGTATTAGATATTTGAAAAAAAAAACAGTTTGAAGATATTTATAAATCTAGAAAAGCCGTAAGAGTACATTTGAATATGAATTAGAGTAGTACTGAATCTCTAAATCCAAAAAAAAAATTTTCAAAATTTTAATATTTTTTTAGTACAAAAATTTTTGATGAAATTTTTTTTGATAATTTTTCTTGATACACCATGGTAGGATGTACATTCAGTATTTTTTTCAAATTTTTATCTCAGATCTATTGAGGATGGCGTGAAATAAACGAAAAAGTACGTTTTTCACTATAGATCCTACGTCAAACCACATAGGGGTTCAAATAAACCACCAAAATTTCTTATTTAACATCCTTTACAATATTTGCCATACAGCTAGTGATTTGGTTTGGGGGCACTTTTTACTCCCTTACCTAACCACTCTTTGGAAACATAAAAAAAAAATTTTTTGATACCGCGCAACACTGAAAAAAATCTGAAAAAAATCACACATATCTAGAAAAGCCGTAGAAACACATTAAAATATGAATTAGAGTAGTACTGAATCTCTAAATCCCAAAAAAAAAATTTTCAAGATTTCATTATTTTTTTTAGTACTAAAATTTTTGATGAAATTTTTTTTTGATAATTTTTTTTGATACATCGTAGTAAGATGCACATTCAGTATTTTTTTCAAATTTTTATCTCGGATCTTTTGAGGATGGCGTGAAATTAACGAAAAGTACGTTTTTCACTATAGATCCTACGTCAAACCAGATAGGGGTTCAAATAAACCGCCAAAATTTCTTATTTAATATCCTTTACAATATTTGCCATACGGCTAGTGATTTGGTTTGGGGGCACTTTTTACTTCCTTACCCGGCCAGGCCCTTTAGTGCGAGATGAAATGATTCGCGATTATTCGAGTGCTGAAAGCGGAACACAGAGCATGAGTGATAGTGGAAGTTTTTAATGATATTAAATCAGTGATGGTTTAGTGCGCGCATTTTTTTTTTAGTATGAAGGCGTTGACATGATGGAAACTGATCACAAGTTAGTCGAAATGTATCATTCGTAACACGAAATGTCAGTACCGGTATGAAGAACACCATTGCATGCCATTCCTGAGATCCAAAGAGTGCTGGTTAAGGACCACCTTCCCTCACGCTTGTTATCCGAAACAATTTCCAAACATTTGAAATAATTCCGATTTGTATCCATCGGTGGCCGATTTGGTAGAGCATGAAACCGTACCACTGCAAATCGGTCAAAAAGCTAGAAGCTTTGTGATGTGATGGATTGTGACCATGTGCTTCAACAACGGTTCGGTAGCTGAACAAGTCGAACATTGAAACAGAGAGGGAGAGAGATAAAAATACAAGTTCTACCGCCAAACTCAAGCTTCGCTTGGCTACGCATTTACGCATGAATGAGTCCGTGTAGAGTTGGCAAGACCTTAACTGCAATAAGCGCTACCACGGAACCTTGAACCTTCGTTTGATGCGAATCCGTCCGTTTGTTCCACGTTGAAAATTATGCAATGGTTTTTTTCTGCCAATGATTCGGAACAAGAAAATTATGTATGCTTAACACTAGAACTACCAACCGGTTAAAATGACCGGTTGTATAATTTGTTCGCAAGATTTTGTATTGAAATTAATTTTTATATTTTTTAATGATGTTATGACTTTTTCTTAATTCATGTATTTATTAATATTATAAATTATTTTTGTCTCTCACTTCCAATTTTTCTGATAATATGTGTGGTATACCTATTTATACCGTCCGGTCAAAATGACCGGTCGTGATTTTTAATGTTTCTAATTCCAAAATAGCTTACCATCAACGTCAATCTGCCACTACGGTGTCAACCAATCAAAATTTCCGGAACAATTACTGGTAGTTTGCAGTGTAAGTATGTTATGAATATTTGTACAATATTCTAAATATATATTTTTATCTAGTTATAAAACTTAACCCAAAAATGCCGAGACGCCCGAACATATCTAGAGTTTTAGAGGTCGTAACAGATTCAAGAGGAGATTTTTCTGATATCGATCAAGATGTTTATGAATTCAAACTCTGAAATTTTCCCAGTATCTGGAATATATGCAATGTTTCCTCAGAGAGCAATAGTAAAGTGAATTAACTTACGTAGACCAAGAAGAATGTTGATACTGTCGTCATCTTCAGATAAGAATGACCGTCAACATAGCTATAATTTCTGCTGATGGAACTATCTGTACAAAAAGCTGAATGCACTCCAGGAAGGATATAAATAAATAGCAGTTTCAAAAAATAAATTGGATGGTAGAGTATGTAAGTGTGTGTATATGTGAAAATACGTAAGAATATTTGTGAATAGGAATAGGTGTATGATACCTTACAATCGTCATACCCACAAACGCACGAAAACGGATGTTACGAATCGTTCATTTGAAGGGTACGCATAGCATTTTGTAATTTCGGTGTGTAAATGTTGCTCTAGTTTACTCCAAACTTTGATCGATCGGCTTGAAAAAAAAAACGGCTGAACGTATCAATATGACATGTTCACAGGAGTTTTGGGGATACACTATGCTAGAAATTTACCTACTAACCAATTACAGAAGATTTTCTAAAACACTATAAAAAACGTGATTTTGACACTTTTTTAAAATTGATGCAAAAAATTCAAATTAATTTTTTCGTCAAAACAATAAATTAACTTTAAACAAAATTTATTGGAGTTTTCAAAACTACCGATGCGATAATTATTTATTGAATTATTTGTCATCAAAGATTAAGGGGTAAATTTTCATTCAAACAAAAATATCTTTGTATGTAAAGGTCCTACATGAACGTTATAGGAATCAAATGAAAGCTGTTTAATAAGGTTAATTGGATTTGTTATTGCGTTGGTTTGCAAAAAATTGTGTTGGTCTACAAAAAGTTTGAAAAAATAGAAAGAAATCGATTTTTTATTACTTCCTGATATTTTTGTCCACTACATCTACATACCCCCAGATAAAAATATGTTCATAACATACTTCGAAACAAGAAAAATGATATGCTTCCCATCTTCATATGTTGCTTTTTCAAGAAGTTACAGCATTTCAAAAATCATTTTGCACTTTGCACTCTGTTTCTGTAACTGTTTTGTCGAGTGTATATCTAAATCCTATATTTTATGCGAATAGATTTTTTTTTTTTTTTTTTCATTATTATAGTGACTTTCAATACATTTCGGCTGGTTCGTCACTTTTACTTCCATTTTTGGAAGAATGTCGGGAGTGAGAATTGAACTCGTGATCTCTGCGTGAGAGGTATGGATGTTACCACTACGCCAGATCGCCTCCACATGCGAATAGATGTATTTATCATGTACATGCAATATTAGAATGAAATATATTTTATTCTCTGTTATTTTTTTCAGAATTTTGATATTTTGACAACCAAACATCACACCGGTCAAAATGACCGGTTTGGTAGAAATAGGTATATAACAACTGTCGGTAGTTCTAGTGTTAAACAACGCTCTGAGAAGAACCACTCACCAAATAACTCATCTCAGGTCCAAGTTTCAACGACTTCTCGCACAAATAATTAAATTTTGAGCATTCATTTTCATTAGACTTACTGTCGCCTTCCTTACGAGGTCCCTCTTCTCTCAACAGCATCGAAACGCATCGATAAGCCAACGTGTAATGGCTTTCCCACATTGGAGCAACAACCGAATGGATCATTACTGCACTCCTCACCACCCCCAGAGAAGTTCCTTCAGGTGCAACTTTCCGTCGACTGCTATGCACACACACACACCTTGCCGATGTAATTATTTGCATACCAATCGAGAATGTGCTAATGGACATTTGGTGTTCTGTTGTGCGTTTCCCCTCGTTAAAAGTTTACCACCGGCGAAAAAAGGGTTTCCATGGGTGAGAACCGTGTCCCGACTTCACGCCCCATTGAGTGGGACCCATTGTATTGGAAACGGGCAGACGGCGGCGAGCAATGGCTTTAACAATTTGTAAAATCATTAATCCTGCAGTTTCAACACCGCTGAGTAGTATCGTGGCTGAGGCGGGCAGAATTTGTCCCAAGAATGCACTCCACTTCAGTTGTGGGTTTTCGATTTATTCGGAGACGGGAAAAAAATATTTAATAAGTCTTTCCGTGAATCCAACTCCGCATCACTAGTTTATAATGTGGTTAGAGCCACCAGGGACGCCGGGGAATGTCTTTCGATTGAAACCTTATAAAGACGCCCTCCGCTGGACCGATGATAATGGCAATGGACGGTGTAATTATTACTTGGGTTGAAACAATACCACAACAGTGCATTACATTTTCATTTGATTTATGTAGGTACGGACGATGTAACATATCGAATAGTACAGCAGTGCGCTTGCTAATGGACGACAGCTCCAATGTGGCTGCGAGCACTAGCGCAGTAGAGTACAGAGTAGAAATACACAAAGAATCGGTTCAAAAACGGTGGTTCAATATTTTTTGAAACATTCTCCATATAACAAATACAGTACAATCCTGATTATCCGCGGAATAGTCTGGCAAGGTCACCGCGAATGAAGAAAATCGCGGATAACGCAATGAAGGACTAAAAATTAAGCCTAGTTTATACGCTGCGAGTAAGCATACGAGTCGGCCTAGTCAGTTACTGCAGTATAGCTACTCACACAGTGTGAACACCTCATGCCAGTTAGTGTCATGTGTGGTTTTACTCGCTCTCGCATCCCTTAAAATGTCAAAAACAGCATTTAGCGTTCGAATGTTAAGCGTAAAGAAATGTTTCTATTTTGAAGATATTTGAAAATATGTGATGAAATTGACAGACTTGGAAATTATTTGAAAAACAAAAAAAAAAAACTCACATTTTCTAAACGAAATCGTGGCACGCTTTCCTCTTGAGATAGTATTCTTGAGAACAAGAACATAAGCCATCCTCAGTGAAGACATCAGAAGATAATTCCATATGCCATGCGAGGATATTTGAGAAAGATCAGTAGAATGCAATTCACATATTCTGATCACGAATATACTGAAACATCACAGGCGACTGTAGGGTTTCCACCAAGACCACCCTAACCCTGATACCTACAAAATTCTGGTCAAAGGATGAAATGTAGGAAATTGTTAACAAACATTTTCACAGAAAATACCAAATATTTTTTGAAAAAAAATTTCGCTTAAAAAATTTATTTTAAAAATTAAAATTAATTTTTCTAAAAAATTATTATATATATATTATATATATATATATATATATATATATATATATATATATAAGTTTTTCTAACAACAACTTTTGCATGTTTTTTGTTTTAAATGCAACTAATCCTAATTTTGTTTAAAGTCAAGATAGCGATATAGTGTATTCGACAAAGTTTTAGATATTATTAAAACATGAACTTTTGTCGAAGACATAAACCTTCTTTCTTTTATAGTTGAAGACTCCTGAACAAAATAATGTTTTGCTCGTAACATTTTTGTATGTAAATTCTCACGTTTGACATGTTTCTAAATGGAGAAAAGTTGGCAGAGCATTTAAAATGCGATAATGTATACATAAAAATGAAACGAATTGAACATTAATTGTATTTTTTCAAAGAAAAAAATGAAAAAGTTGTTGTTCGAGAAACTATTTCTATGTAAATGTACCCATCTTCCGATGCATCGGTGACTTGTTGGTAATTCTTAGGACTGTTTATATTTTTTTTCAAAATTTTAAAAACACATGTTTTTGAGGAAAATGAATTTTAATTTAAAACAAATTTCTTTTCACTGAAATTTTTTTCCAATAATTTGTTCGATATTCTTTAATGAAAAACAAAATAATTTCCTACATTTCATTCTTTGACTAAAATTTTGTAGGTCTGATAGATTTTTTTGTGAGTTTTTTTTTAATTTTGAGTTTTTTTCAACTTTTTTTCGAAAAATCTTAATTAAAAAACTATAAGATCTTCAAAAAGTTGGTCAGAGAATGAAATGTAGGAAAATTTTTACGTTTTCATTAAAAAATATCAAAATTTTTGGAAAACAAATTCCATTGAAAAAAAATATTTTGAAAATTAAAATTCATTTTTCACGAAAACATGTGTTTTTCAAATTCTGAAAAAATAGATATAAATAGCCCTAATAATTTCCAACAAGTCACTTATACATCGGAAGATGGGCACATTTACATAGAAAAAGTTTTTCGAACAACATCTTTTCAATTTTTTTCTTTGAAAAAATGCTATCAATGTTTTATTCGTAAAATTTTTATGTATAAATTATCGCAATTTACATGCTCTGCTAACTTTTCTCAATTTACCGATCAAACGTAATGCGCCGGGTAAACGTATACCTGACTAAACCTGACTGACTAAAGGATCGTCTCCTATGTTTCAAACAAACCGGGCAATCGGTGGAACACAAATTTGCTTGCGAGAGCCCACCGCTTCCGACGACGGGTCGGCGGCCGACTCGGATTGCGTCATCTCGGTGGCTTCGGATCCTTATTCTGGTTGTATGAGGACTTCGCCCCCATAACATTGATCTCAGAATAAAGTTCACCACGAAATAATAAATTCATGATAAATACTGCGCTGCGGTGGTAAATACATAAGTACCTTTTTTTTCTTATGTATTCTTTTGACATTTTCATTTGACTTTTTTATGTTCATGTTACCTGCTTTATCTTCGGAGTTTTCCATAAACCATGCTCATTTCTGAATGATCTCTTGACCTTAAAGAGCAAAACGGAAAGAAAAGAAAACGGCATGTCAATTGTGCCCACACTAATTTCTAAAAATGACACAACTAAGTCTTCAACATATTTTTCGAATTTCCTCATTACAATTTCTCATTTGAACTCGTAACTTCGTAACAAGAGATTCGACATAACTCATAATCTGCTTTGTCGGAATTTTTCTTTCTTCATTGGGCTAATCATCCCTTTCGGGTAAATGTTGCATTCGGGTAAATGTAGCATTCGGGTATTTGTCACATTCGAATAAACGTTGCATTCGGTTAAATGTCCATTCGGGTATTTGTCGCATTTGAGTAAATAAAATTCGGGTAAACGTGTTTCGGGTGAATGGCATTCGGATGAATGGGACACAACTGAATGCAACATATACCCGAATGCGACATTTATCCGAATGCAATATTTACCCGAATGTGATATTCACAGCTATATTTAATTATAAGCTTTTTTCATATTGCATCCTGATAAGCATTATTAAAATGATAATACAAGCTAACTTCGATATAAAGTATATTTTACTTTCAAAATTATACGTTGTATCGAATTGTACATTATATCGAAGCATAATGAAGAACTAAGAAACGTAGCTTATATTACTTTATTGTGTTGCTGTTTGGGTGAGGTTAATGATAAAATTCAACTAGAAGACGAAGCCAGCCTTTCTCATAATGTTTCCTTTCGTACTGTTGATTAAATCTTGATTCACTTAGAATCCAAAACTAGTTGTATTTTGGGATTGGTTGAAGGTACAAAACATGTTTTAGTTTCAAAATGCAGATTATTTATTTTTCTTTCAGAAAAAAAATATTCAAAAAATTATTCCTTTACACTTTGGAACTGTGTACGTTATATCGAGGTAAAATGTACGTTATATCGAGGGTACGTTATAAAGAGGGTATGTTAAATCGAAGTTTCCCTGTATTTGTACATTGACTGGTATCCAAAAACTCGTATATTGCGTGTGTGGAGAAAATACGAGAAAAAGCAGCGTTGCATACTATATTTTTTCCATAGTTATGAAAATGATACATAGTTTCACTTTTATATTACCTAAAAATTATAATTTTGTATGAAGGATAATCTTTCAAATTCGATTATAAACATTGTCCAGCCATATGGATCAGGTAACCCATACACGTAGAAAAAAGTTGTCAACTTGAAGCAGTCGACATGAAATTCATGAAATGAGATATTGAAATCTGTTAAAAAAGAAAAAAGAAAAAAAACTGATAATAAGTTGGAATGTGATAAAAGAACAGTATTATACCACAACGAGTTGTAACTATCAAGGATCTTGGTATCGTCTTATACTCAAAGCTAACGTTCAGCGACCATATCTCATACATCACTACCAAGGCATCTAGGATGTTAGGTTTCATTTTTTGCATCACAAAGGTGAGGGTAATACCTTTGGAAGGAATTCAAAGACCCACATTGTATCAAAGCTTTTTATTGTGCTTTAGTGCGCTCTCATCTTGAAGATGCGTGCATAGTATGGTCTCCCTACTACCAAAATAGTGTCCAGCGAATTGAGGTGATCCAGCGGAAATTCGTCCGTTTCGCCCTACGCAACTTGCCCTGGAGCGATCCTTCGAACTTACCCAGTCAAGAGGATCGTTGTAAATTGATCGGACTCGATTTGTTGAGCTTAGGTAGAGATGTAGCGAAGGTAACTTTTATATCCGATCTAATTTGATCCCGAGACAAAAGTCTGCGTTGATCACTGAGAACAAAAGCAAATAAGTAAAAACTGATGAAAAGCAAGCGAATGACACTGAGACAAAAGCCCTGCTTCTTCTGACGATGTTTGCGGTTAATAGTAAGAATTTCATGGAAATAATATCTCTCGGAATAGGAATAGGAATAGGAATAGGAATAGGAATAGGAATAGGAATAGGAATAGGAATAGGAATAGGAATAGGAATAGGAATAGGAATAGGAATAGGAATAGGAATAGGAATAGGAATAGGAATAGGAATAGGAATAGGAATAGGAATAGGAATAGGAATAGGAATAGGAATAGGAATAGGAATAGGAATAGGAATAGGAATAGGAATAGGAATAGGAATAGGAATAGGAATAGGAATAGGAATAGGAATAGGAATAGGAATAGGAATAGGAATAGGAATAGGAATAGGAATAGGAATAGGAATAGGAATAGGAATAGGAATAGGAATAGGAATAGGAATAGGAATAGGAATAGGAATAGGAATAGGAATAGGAATAGGAATAGGAATAGGAATAGGAATAGGAATAGGAATAGGAATAGGAATAGGAATAGGAATAGGAATAGGAATCGGTCTTATCGGAAACATCAGAACATTCAACTCTTTCTGTTCTAGCCAAATGGTCGCCAACTAATGAAACGGCATCATACATCCATGGATCTTGTGCAGTGGCAACGCCCGGCTTCAATAACCGCCACGCATAAACCGTGAATGAATTCAACTGGAAAACATTACAGAGGAAGTAGATAACAACTCCCTCGACTTGTTGTGCCCTTCGTAACGAACACACCACCGACGGATTCTAAGAGTGATGAAATCACCGCCCGTTCCTCTCCATCCGCCATATTCTCGGCTTAGGAGTACTGGAGAGAAGTTGCATTTCTCCGCTTGCTGCACGAACTGTGCACCCACACTGAGTTACCACTTAATCAAGTACACTTCCTATAGTTCCCCAGCCCGATTGAATCACTTCTTGGGATTTGGAAAGAGCGATAAAAGACAACCGGTCTGTGCGGTCGGAAACGACGCGTTTTGGTTGGATCCCCCCTGTCTCGAAATAGGCGCGATTCGAAATTGAAAAGTTAATAGCATCCCAATTGATGGGCCCCATTTCGGGCCGTGGTGTTGATTGGGAGAATTGATTGTACTGTTTGAACTGAAACAAATACCGGCAGCACTCGTCCAATTCGCGGCCGCCCAAATTATAGACCGCGCGCTCCGCGGAAAGGGTGAAATTCGCAGCACATTAAGTTGGCGGCCAAAGCACTTTTGCCATTGATCTCGGATCGGATGCTGTTGAAGCGAAGGTAAGCGCTTTGGGCACGAAAAAGAAATTGAGAAAGAGAAAGTGAAGACTTCGCAAATTGGCTCTGAAAGCAATACGGGCGCATCTTCCGACATGAAGGCCACTAAGAAGGTAACATCATTTCGATTTGTTTGGTCGCATCGTCGGAAATTGGGTCGATAAGCAATCGCCAGCAGAGATGCTGCTGGCTGGTGCCACTTGTTCCATTGTCTCGCTTCGATTGGCGGCGAAATTGGCTCGAGATACCATCAGCCGGGTATTTCGAGACAATAATATGTGCACATTTAGAGATCATATGTATCTTTTGTGAGATTCCGGAATGCTCGAGCAAATGTTTCAATTTTTTGGATGGGGCGCCGCCTTGGTGTGCGGCAAAATTGCCGACAGAACGTGATTGTGGGAAAAAAATCTCATGTTTTTGTTATGCAAAATGGAATACCCCACACCCCTGGTCGGAGAAAAAAAGAGCGACGAGGCAAAAAGAACAACAACACGGAAGGAGCAAACTTACCGGTGTAAACAAGTTATAATATTGATATAAAAAGTGAGAGGAAGAAGACGAGGAGGGGCAAAATCTGCTTATTGGATGCTTGGTAAGGCTAAAGAAGGTGGGGGGAGTTGAACAAAAATTGCACACGAAAGGGAACTTGAGCAACAACCATAGCGAAACCAATTTCTTGTGTTTCCGCTCGACAAAGGTTCGCACGTTCTGTGTTTGGGCAAGTGTGTGTGTGCGTTTGCACACCGGTTCTGAATGGAGTTTACAGAAAGGGAAATGTTGAATCAATCGAATTGGAAAGTATATGCGCGCGGACTGTGGTGTGGAGAAGGCGAGGAAGCAATAAAATTATTATGAGCCCCAAGTTTTCTTTTGCCTAAACATGCTCCAACATATTTTATTAATTCGGTGAAGTGATGGACATTTGATTTGGTTCAACGAATTAAGTTTAATGGAGTTTTTACGAGTTCGTGATGGTGCGCGGAAATCCTTTGCGTTCGAATTTCCTCCCCACTATGAATAAACAAGTAATAAAACTCCTGTACTGGAGGAGTTAGATTCAACATATAGAAAGCTAAATAAAATTTTTCGAACAACGTGCGATGTTAAGTTATAATGAAAGTTGGTTAAATTACGTAGTGCTTGAATGGTTTTAATTCACGAAATTTGAAGAATACCTATTTCCCCATAGACTTTCTCGATGCATTTCTCATTTTTATTCTGTCTCCACCTTCATCAAGGCGGAAAGTTTAATTTAAGTTTTCCCAATTGGCCTTTTTCAAGGCTAGCGGCGAATGAACTGAAGAAGTCTCTTGGAGAGGGTTATCCTCAACCGGTTCACAAAATCGTACATTGACCATGGTCTGTCAAAAATGCAGTTCGGTCCACTGTTGGTGCCATCCGGACGGTGATCTGAAAAACTGAGGAGTCATCAAAACAAAAGCGAAGGGGTGATCGACCCTGCGCAGTAGTAACGATCGGCATGAAGAATGCATTTAATAGCCCTAACTGGGACGCCATTGTCGAGTTCCTGCACCATATGAAGGTTCCTGGGTACCTGTGTTGTGTCACATTGCCCGAAACACGTTTACTCGAAGCACATTCACCCGAATGTAACAAATACCAATGGATAAATGTTGCATTCGGGTAAATGGTAAAGGGTAATAAAAAATATAGAACGTAAATGCCATGAAAATGTGAAAAGAATGAATAAAAAAGGTACTCACGTATTTACGCCACAGCAGCGCAATTTTGATCATGCTAACCCGGCAAACTTCGTCCCGCCCAAAATTTATTATTAGTTATCAATATCTTCAAACATTCACGTGTTGGTACTAAGCACACGATCATTGGTCCAATTGCAGTACTGTTCATTCATTGATCTTCTAATCGACTCTCCAAAATTAACTTTCACTATAGAATTCCTAGTAGTTCTACCAACACTCGTCTTTATAATATCAGGTTATTTTGAGACATAATTTTCGTTCAAGATTTTTCAACCACTTGCACATAACATGTTTCTCCATTACAGGGAATAAATGTTTGATACATAAAATATGATAGAATAAAGACAGCCCTAAATCGGACAATTCCTTTCTCGAGTTTTAACACATTCGGCGATCCATTTTTATTTATATAGATAGAAGAAGATATAGGAGTGCATTTTATGACATTAACACTCGTTTCCACTTTCGAACACAGATTAATTCCGTTAGCGCAAACATCAATTGGACTAACAACGCTTGTCACTATGTAATTGTAGAACATATGGGAATTGCATTTTCCGAGTTTTGTTCCATTTTCCTTCACTTTTCCGAAATTTTTCAATTGTCATGCTTAGTTGAAATATGTGTAATATTTTTATGGAACCCCCTCTCCATTCCAGAGGAGGAAGAGGTATCATATCATCATAGAAATATTTCTCTTACCCAAAAACCCTCACATCACAAATTTTGCTCCATTTACTTGATTAGTTCTCGAGTTATGCAGAAGTTTGTGTTTCATTTCTATGGCAGCTCCCTTCCCCTTGGAGAGGGGGTTATTGTGTTGAACCACCATTGAAACATTTGTTGCTCTTTAAATCCTCCATATACCAAATTTGGTTCCATTTGCTTGATTAGTTCTCGAGTTATGCAGAAATGTGTGTTTCATTAGTATCGCAGCCTCCTCTTAGAGAGGCCCTCTTGCAATTTCTTGCCCTTTAAAACCTCGACATGCCAAATTTGGTTCCATTTGCTTGATTAGTTCCTGAGTTATGCAGAAATTTATGTTTCGTTTGTATGGCAACCTCCCCTCCCTTTAGCGTGGGCGGATGGTTCTCGAACTGTCATAAGAACCTTCCCCGGACCCCAAAATCCCTACATACAGATTTTTAAGTCGATCGGTTCAGTAATTTCCGAGTCCATAAGAATCAGAAAGATAGATAGAAGTCTGTTTTTATATACAGCCATTCCATGCCAAACCGATATAGTGGTTCTCAGATTTCAATGAAAAGTTGTAGTTTTGTTCTTTATAGCACAATATCAGACCCGTATTTAATTATTTTTTCGTTAGGGTGACCATTTACATTTTAGGGTGGTTCGAAGAATAAACTTTTTCCTAAGATTGACTTTTTTCAAAAATTTATAACTTTTGAATCATTGAACCGATTTAGATGATCGACATATCAAATTAAAGCCAATAAGCTTAATTCATTCATTAAAAAATATTGGAACTGCAAAAAAGATTGATTTCGTGTTCGTAATTATTGATTGTAACCATTTTTTTATTGTTTTCATGGCTTTGGACTAGAGGGTGCTATATTTTTTATATTTTTCTTGAAAGCTGAGGATTTTTTACATAACATATCTCGATATCAGAGATGCAATTTTTTTCGTTTTTAGGATATGATTTTCCAAAGTTAACCGATTGTTTGAAAAAACAATTTTTCATCTTTTTTCCATTACAAAAATTCATAACTTCTGAACTACTGTACCGATTCAGATGATCGACATATCGAACTGGAGCTTATGAGCTTATGAGCTTATGAAAAATATTACATTTGGGAAAATTTTTGATTTTCGTTTTTGTATTTATTGATTGAGTCAGTTTTTCATAGTTTTCTCGGTTAAAGATAGAGGGCGCTATATTTTTTATATTTTTTATGGATAGCTGAGGATCTTTTACATAACATATCTAGGTATTCTTTTTCTTCTTCTTCTTGAATGGCGTTAACGTTCCATGCGGAACTCTTGCCGTCTCAACGTATGCATTAACTAGCGTCATTTATCAATACTTGGTTGAGATTTCTTAAGCCAAATAACACGCCTTGAATGTATTCCGAAGGGCAAGCTCTAGAATACGCGTGACCACAGTGCAAGTCGAAGGAAATTTATCTGACGAAAAATCCCGAACGCCCTGCATGATAATGTGAGACGCTAACCACTCGGCCTCGGGTGCACTAATATATTAGATATATTAGAGATGCTATATTTTTTTTCCTTTTTGAGATATGATTCTTCAAATTTAACATGTGTTAACAGAACATACGTACACCTTGTTCCGGAATGCCTAATAACAACGAGATTTATATTCTGCAAAGTATTGCAGATTACTACCTTCTTCATAAAACGATGTTTTTATGCATAATCTTTCGGAAAAACACAAAAAAAAACTTATTGTGTGTTCCCAGTGCTCCAAAAAACAACGTCAAGTTCAATTATCCCATGTTGATATTCTAGGCATAACAATCCCACCATGAATTTTGAAGCCTGTGACCAGCATTTCAATTTAGCAATACACCGGGTTTTTTATAGGCACTATACTATTGTTTAATGAAATGTGAAAAGATTATCTCATTTGAATCAATCAATCTTGGTCACAGGCTTTAAAATTCATGGTGGGACTGTTATGCCTAGAATATCAACATGGGACAATTGAACTCGATGTTGTTTTATGGAGAAATGATATGAATCTCATTGTTATTAGGCATTCGCTTACAAGGTGTACACGTGTTCTGTTAAACTTTTTCTTATTTGTTTGAGAATGAGTCCGTTCTTCCAAACCAGAAATGAGTGCATTAGCCCTGCTAAAAGTGTGACATGAAATTCTTGTACTTGAACCGATTTATTCGATATGGCTCTACAAAAATACATGGTGGGACCGTTATGAATAGAATATCAACATGGGACAATTGAGCTTGATGTTGTTTTTTTAAAAGCTGGGAGCAAACTATATGTTTTTTTTGTATTTTTCCGTAAGATAAACATAAAGACGTAAGATGCATAAAAACAAAGTTTTATGAAGAAAAGTGAAAATCGTCAAAAAGTAACATGGGACAACTATGCGTAGAACGGCAGTACAATAGTTATGAATTTTTGATAAAAGTATTTTCTGGGGAAAATTGGAAAAATAATTGGACTTACCTAAAGTGGAAATGGGCCCCCTAATAAAGAAATTTAAAAATACGGGTCTAATATTTTGCGGCAATGAGCAAAAATATCACTTTTAACGAGAATCTGAGAACCACTATATCGGTTTGGCATGGAATTCTCAAATTCATAAGAATTTCTTATATTTATATATTATACTAGCTGACCCAGCCAACTTCATTCCGCCCTAAATTTGTGTTTTGTTATCAATACCTTCAAACATTCACGTTTTCTTACTAAGCGCAAGTTCATGAGTCCAATCGCAGAACTGCTCATTGATTGATCTTCTAATCGACCCCGTTGAATTTACCTTTTACTTTAAAATTCCTAGTACTTCTACCAAAACTCATCATTATAATATCACATTATTTTCAAACACAATTCTCGTTCAAGATTTTTTCAACCACTTGCAAATAACATGTTTCTCCGTTAAATGGAATAAATGTTTGATACAGAAAATATGATAGAATAAAGACAGACTCCACCCCTCTTCTCCCCTTAGAGAGGGGGAGGAGTGTCTATTCACCATTGAAACGTTTCGTGCCCCCTACAATCTTCACATGCCAAATTTGGCTCCATTTGCTTGATTAGTTTTCGAATTATGCAGAAATTTGTTTTTCATTTGTATTACAGCCCAACCTAAGAGAAGGGGGAGGAGTGTCGAACCACCATAGAAACATCTATTGCATCCTAAAATCTCCACATGCCAAATTTGGTTTCGTTTGCTTGATTAGTTCTCGAGTTATACAGAAATTTGTGTTTCATTTGTGTTTCATTCGACATCCCCATTGTCCCACGTCAGCATATGAGCAACATTACTGGGACTAATAAAATGCAACATTAATCAATATTATCTTCGTTTGATCTCTGGCTGCATTGGTGACCAATGTCAAGTGCAGTAAATTTATGCTGTTTGTGTACTTGGTACACTGTCACACATACACACAGATGAAAGCAATGCACATTCGAGTGGAACTGATCTGCTGTACAAAGCGACTGTGACGGAAGCAGCAGCAGCAAAAAAGCCGAAACCCCGAAAAGGAAACCTTGTATCATGGATTCTATTTGCCTTGCGAGTTTCCACTTACCGCTCTTCCAACGGCGGGTGGAAACGTTTCGAAATCCGGTTCCATGTATGCAACTCTCTGCTAATTCTGTTCTGTGGTCGGAACAAAATGCAGCAGTGTTTACCCGATGGCAAACTCTCCTCGGAACCGTGTAGACAATGTGCACAAAATTCCAGCATCCCAGCCATGTGTTTAGATCCCCGCGCCGTTTGTGTATTTGCGCTGATTACCCGCACTTTTCTCTTCCCGGAATGAATTGCACTTGTTATTTGCACTCGGAGACCATCTTGCTGATGCCCCTTCCCACCAGTCTCTCTTTCCGCGTTTTATTGTTGCTCTGACCGAAGCCGACTCCTCTGGCTTCTACAATTCGTTCGAAAAATGAGGCCACAGCACAATATATACACATGGCGCGAAGTCGCAAAACCAGTTCCAGACATTGGTACAATCGCTAAAACGCGCAGAAACGTCTTGCGTCGTTCTTGAAATAATTGCACTTTTGGTCCGAAAACTCGGAGGCTTAAGGCTATTCGCTATATGACCGAATAATCGTTTGCAGTTGTCCCCCGGAAGATAAACGGTTCGCAAACAGCTGAACGGCTGTTTCTGCGGTTGTCAACTAGCAGCTGATGTTTTCCGAAATGGTCAATTAGTTGGCAACATGTAGCGGTGTGATCAGCTGACGACTTATGGCTTCATGAAGTGTCTGTCACCTGGACACTTGGAAAATAATTTAAAATATATAACAATAATTAGTACGCTTATTATTATTTCATGCGATTGATCGATCTGGAACGCGAAGCCACGCACTGTTCATATTAATGACCACCAATCGGCAAAGCCTTCACAGTGGAATTGCACAATCATCCGCCAGTCGTGAGCATCGTTTACTACTGCGTGACTTCTAGATTGGCTCTAATGACGAGTAATCGACCGATTAATCGTTCCAATCGACCACAGAATGCGCTAATTGAGTGTTCGAGGCCCATTGATGATCGTTCGATTCCTGGCGGCGCTTCAACAAGGCTGCACTCGTGACCAACGAATTAACTCCCCTGCTAGAAGTAGCACAGACAATCAAAATCTACCCGTTCGATGGTTTTGATACGCGGGAAAAATGTTTTCAATCCATTGTTCCACTCGACAGAAAATGAAACTCTAGGTTGCGCAATGAACTTGGCTTATCTCGGTCCATAGCTCACAGTCACGTTCGGTGCATTTTTTTCCTTTCCATCTCTTCCCTCGGAGGAAGGTATTCACTTGGCTATCTTCAGCACAGTTTCCGCGACGACGTGATGGAAAATGAAGACGTGCGCATCCGAATAGCAGATATAAATTGCAAACATTAAATAGCACTCAATTTTCATTATCAGCCAGTGGCCAACTCAATTCTTGTCTACGAGGAAAAGCGCCAACGGAGGAAACAGAGCGAAAGCGTTCAGTTCTCGGGAATCCGAAATAGTAGCGGAAAATTTTCTCCGAACCACCAGAATCAAAACAGCTCACCATCGGAGTGGTGATTTGAGAGTAGTTTCAACAACTTCTAGTGACTGGGGGATGTGCGCGGGAGGGTTGGGAAAACCACCGCTCGTAAATCAGACATTTATTGCTTGCTTTCGTCGGTCCACTGGCCGGTCTGGCATGGCACTGGCCAGGGTGTGAACGTGTAAACGATTTTCCCAAGCTTGGACACGGGAGCTGAACGTAATTTTTCTTCTGTGTGTTTTCGGTGTTTTGAAATGGTTTGGGTCGTCCAGAGGGGTGATAAATTGATGTTTTTAATTGTTAATTAATTTTATTGCTGGGAGGGACAGAAGCTCTGATCGACGATAGATTTTTCGGTAATTTTTTTGTCACGCACTGATTGTGATGTTTGTCAAAGGTGAGATATAATAATACTCCATGCAAAACTATTGAAACAATGTACGGAATCGATCGATAATGTTCAAATTCGAGAAATATGGAATATTAATGAATGTTCATGGATTCATGGAATTCGAGGATTTTCATGGGGATGGATTGAAGAATGAGATTTTTTGTCAATGTTCAAATAGTCATAACCTTTTGAATAATATACATACTTTTAAGCAGCAATGCAATAAGTTGAATTTGACGAGAACATTTATTTATTTTTATTTACCTGTTTCTGAGTTTGGGGTGGACAGCGAACAATCGTGAGTTAGAAACATAGCGCCCTTAATTGGCCATCTTAGTTTGTTATTATACAATTACTACTTAAAAATGTAACAAGAAACATCGGACTATTTGTATTTTCCTGTTGAAGCATGGCAACCATAAGTTTAACCTATTGTGGTGTAACAAACTTTGTGTTACTAATAACACTACAATGAATGATATGCTACATTATTAGGGTAACACAGGGTGAGTTGGACATACGGGGTGATTTAGACCACCCCTTTATCTTGAAAAGTATGGCTCAACTTGGATTTTTTATAATGTCATTTTCTTTTATTGTTGAACCGTATGTAACTAACGTAAAAAAAACTTTGGTAAAATTCGACAGGTGGAAGGAAACGGTAGCATGAATACAACAAGCACTTTGATTGTCAAAAAATATGAGTTTTCCGATCGTGGTTTTAAGGTTTTCCCGCTGATTAAACTAAATTTTCGTGTATTGTACGGTAAAGTTCTGTTCGTCTACAGAAGAGGAACAGTTTGATGCTGGGAAACTGTAAGTTTGATAACAATAAATGAAATTAATTGCATTTTAATTTTTGCATGTTGTGTGGGGTGACATGGACATGTTTCTGTGGGGTGAATTGGTCCTACCGGTTTGAGGCTTTTATTTGATCTAATTGATTGCAGATGTCACGGAATTACAAAAAGAGGATGGACAGACAAAGTTGAAAGAAGGAGGAGCTTGAAAAAGCAACTCAGGCCATCCAGAACGGATTTTCTTTGACCAACAACGAAAGTGTTTGAAAATGCTCGAACAACAGTGAAAAGATTCATGCAGAATTTGAGATGGTATCAATCCAATATTTCTGGTCTGGAATCTGGCTAAGACACCTGGTATCGATCCCAAAACACGGTTACTGATTGTAACATTATCCCAAAATACTTAACATAAACATAAGTATGTCTTTTTCGATGAAACACACACATAACCAAATAACCCTTACATCAGATTTTAATGTCCCAAAAATCATCTCTTTTATTTTATGATATATTTGGTAGTTTGAAGCTTGATATAGAGAAAACAAGTGTAGCTCAGTATACAACGTGACATTTTTGATTTAGATCGTATTGGTTTGGAAATATTAGGCGATTTGCTTAGGTGGTTCAAATTCCCCCCTTTTCCCCTACTGTCCCGCTAAAACAAAACGAATATTCTTCCGACAAAAAAGCGGAAGTGTGTTATTTGCCATATGTATCGATAGGACAAATATGACAAATAAATTAGGCTCTGTTACAGATGAAATTCAAAGGAGCATATATTATGGAAAACAAGGGGTGGAAAGCGCAGTTTTTAACATATCCTTCGAAGATCTAGTGTTCACTATCTACCCCAGTAACCTTAAGGCAGGATTCTAGTCTAGAAATTTGAGAAAAATCAAAATTTGTTTTCTTCATATTCCTGAGGTTTATTCATTCGAGAATCTATATACCTAGAAATTTTTTTCTGAAAATCTCGTTATTTATTTTAGTGCTGCGGTATCTAACCTAGTACGGTCATAACAATAACTTCAAACACGTTTTTCTCGAAACTAGTTTTTTTAATCTTGCATACACGATATCTCAAGTTCCACCGAACCGATTTCTGTTTATATGAATACAATCTGCATGCACCTCTCTATCGCATTAACCAATAGAAAGTAGCATTTTTTTAATTTTACTATTTTTCAAAATCGAAAAAATAAGAAAACTCGTTAAAAACGGCATTTTGTTCTTCAAACGTGTTCAAAACTTCATTGTGTCAAAAAACCGTGTACGCTTGTAACTGTTCTAATCATGTATGTTTTTTTCGTACCATTTTTGTTTTATTGTTTAAAATGAGCTGCCATACAAATGAAATACAAATTTCTGCATAACTCGAGAACTAGTCAAGCAAATGAAATCAAATTGGCGTGTGGAGGTTTTAGGCTTACGAAATATTTCTATGGTGGTTCCACACACTTACCCCCTTTCTAAGGGGAAGGGTTGCCATACAAATGAAACACTAGTCAATTAATCATGCAAATGAAGCCAAATTTGACATGTGACAGTTTTTGGTTACGAGAAATGTTTCTGGGGGTCCCATCAAAATATAACACATATTTCAACCAACCATATTCCAACCAAACATGACAATTGAAAATTTTCGGGAAGCTTTGAACAAAAATGAAAAAAAAATCGGAAAATTGAATTACCATATGTTCTCCAATTACATCGTGTCAAGAGTTGTTAGTTCATTTGAAAGTGGAAATGAATTTTCAGGTGAAAAACGCACTTCTGTATCTTATAACAGTATACCTAAAAAAACGGGTCGCCATATGCGATGGTAAGCGCAAAACTCGAGGAAGGAATCTCGTCCGATTTGATATGTCTTCTTTTTATTATACTTTCTGGATCAAACGTGTATTCCATATAACGGAGAAACATGTTATTTGCAAGTGATTGAAACATATTGAAAGAGAGTTGTGTCTGAAAATAATTTGATATTATAATGACCAGTTTTGGTAGAAGTACTAAGAAATTTATAGTAAAAGGAAAAGGATCAGGGTCAATTAGAAGATCAATCAATAAACAGTTCTGCGATCGGACCCATGAACATTCGCTTAGTAAGAAAACGTGAATGTTTGAAGGTATTGATAACAAAATATCCATTTTGGGCAAAACCAAGATTGCCGTGTCAGCTAGTAATATAATTATCAAGTACCACTTAATTATTGATTATAACAAGCTGTGGTAGTAACATCGGCTGAGTGTATCCTATGGCTTACTTTTCCTACTAACACATTCTTAAATTCTAGAGACATTTCTGAAAGGTCGTAAGGTAGGACCAGAATGCCGTGCTATGCGTTGCGTTGCGACAATTGTGCTCTGACACTTCATTTTAAATATGTATGTTTCCATTTAGTCGAACACAATAATGCGTTGCGTCATTAGCATCGTTGTACTAAATGCTAACATTTGTTCTAAACTGCTTGCGCCGAATTCGCGATGACAGTGGCATGGTGTCGACGTCTGGTGGCAACTTCAAATACTCGCCATAATTTGGGTCCCAAACTCGTTAGTGTAATCTCTATCAGATTAGAAGACACAGAGCCGGTTTTTAAATTCAAAATTTGAATGAAAATTTTCACATCATGTTATTTGACTACTTGAAACACGTGTTTCTGACTTTCATTCAACCATATGGCTAAACAATTCCAACATTGTTGCTGATTTTTTTCATCATAATATAGAGTTGTCTTCATAAAAATTTATGTATGACACTTTTTCACCACCTGCAAACAAAAATGTTTTTCATTTAAATAGAATACTAGTTTGATATGGAAAAGCCAATTTTCATTCATAATTTTAATTTTCAAAACGTGTTCATTCCGACTGAAAATCAGCTATTCTTCCACGCTCCCTTAAACTAGTAAACGAAGCTCAATACCGTCAGCGCGAATATGTCAATGTGTTGTTTTTAAAAACATTCAACTGATCCGTGGACACAACAATAACAAGAATTTCATACGAATTTTAATTTGTTTTTATTTACATGAAAAATTGTGACGCGAATGCTAGATTGTGGCTGCAAATCAACAGACTGCGTCGGGTGAATGTTCTAGTACAAGCAATGACAGCTGATGAGAAGCAACGCACAGAGTAGAGTTCTCTGAATCTCTCTTAAGTTAATGTCGAACTAACATTCCTTCCGTTTCCTCAGCAGTTGCAAGGACAATTCTTAATTTTTGAGAAAGCATGTCTCATTTGAGATATAATACTAATCATCAGCAACGGATGGATACCAGTTTTTAATTTAACAGTTATGAACTCGTACCACCTACGATATTGTTCAATGCTAATTCTAAATGCTAAAAATTTCCATTTTTGTAATACTCATCGCCAATATACTTGAAGCGAAGATAACATGGATCGCTGATAGCATACAACTAATCCTAAGCCATGGTTAAGGAGATTGCATGTAAGTCGGGATTTCATTCGCGTGATGTACCGACTTGTTGACGAAGGACTACGTCTAGCCGATATATATATATATATATATATATATATATATATATATATATATATATATATATATATATATATATATATATATATATATATATATATATATTTATATATATATGGGAGGTAAAATGAAAACCTAAACACAGAACATGCTGGATAGAATGTTCCCACCGAAGTATGT
Organism: Toxorhynchites rutilus septentrionalis; assembly: GCF_029784135.1. Classification (NCBI taxonomy): domain Eukaryota; kingdom Metazoa; phylum Arthropoda; class Insecta; order Diptera; family Culicidae; genus Toxorhynchites; species Toxorhynchites rutilus. The sequence continues at coordinate 170,782,373 of NC_073746.1, forward strand.
TCCCTAACACAGCCATCAGATCTAATAAATCATTTTACATGTAGACAGCGATCAAGACCCACTTATGTCTCCTCTGAAAAGCTCCGCATTGGAAAAAAAACGCAATTAAATTGTGCAAAGCGTATAGAAAAAAGGACACATAATAAACGTGTTATGTGCAATGTCCACTTGTGCTTCACAAGTAAACGAAATTGTTTCGTAGAATACCATGAATGATAATTCATTTTACTTTTTTTAATTTTTTTTATCCCATTTATTTATTTCAGGCTCTTAGCATTTTAGCTGTAACAGAGCCGAATTTTAATCGTGTACATGTCACATGGTTATCATATCTATAATTATAGCACATTACATTACACAGCTGCCATTCGCCAGTATTCCTTCTATACCATTGCATATGGTACATTTACACAGTAGCCATTTAGGCGTAAGAGTATTCTGTATTGTATATTTCTTCCATTATCCAGTTAGACCACCGGACAGCGGAGAAAGTTGATTGATCATTGTTGAGCTATTTATAGAACAGCAGCCCGATGTGTCTTGCAGAGCAGAGCAGTTATATGGATGAATCGATCTAATTTCGACCGTGGATCGATCTCCATCGCTGATGATTGTTGCGTGGACGTAGCTATTCTGTAACAACACAAAGTCAATGAGGGTCCTGAGTTTTGAACTCACGATCGATCGCTTACTAAGCGAACGCGCGACCAATGTGGCTACGGAGACCCCCTTTTTACTTTTTTGACAATTTTTATTATGTTTTTTTTATTACAAAGCAATTAATAAAATATTATAAAACCTAACCTAACTCTTTGTTTATTTACTGTTATGGTCCATAGGGAAAAATATTTCCCATGAAACACCCTATACACCCTGCTATGTTTTTCTGGTGATATTCTCTTACTTTACACCCACAATAGCTTAAATATTATGTTGTATTGGCATATTTAGTCTTAGACATCTTATGGTCCTGTAAGGGTTAAATTACATGGCGTTTGTTCAAATTCTTTACTTACACAGCAAATATGTTAAATTCAATTGAATTCGAAAATTGTTTCATTCAATCAATAATTCAATCAATACAAACCAATGGTTACAAAGCCAACGGTAGTCTCACGTCAACCTTGCGGTTATATCATAGGTATAACTCATCCATTTTTTTTTCTAATCATTATTTATTTAACGCGCAACTACATCGTATTGGAATTGTTACAATCGATGACTAGGTTTGTGAAAATGGCATCGAACACGTGTATTGTACTATTTATTAACTTTGACAGAGCTAGACCGCCTGGTTCGATACCCTTTTGAATGTGCAACAATCATGAAAACTTAAGAAATAATTTAGGAAACATGAGATGAGAATAATGGAGTTTTACCAACCAAATTTCAAATCTAATTTTAGGAGAAAATTGGAAACGTTATTTGAATAAGCACTAGTTATATAATAATTTTTTTGTAACAAATTTAATTTTTATGCACCAACCTTTGAGAGAGACGAGTTTTAAAAATTACATAATTATATTTAAAATATTTTAGGTTTTCACTATTTTTATGTTTCTTGACATATCTCTACACATGCTTAACCAAACTTCAATGTCTATATGCCATTGAATGGGTGACTAAATGCTTGTTTGAAGAGTCGTGGGTGGACCTACGTTTCATTTTGTAATTCATGAGAAACAAGCATTTGAAAAACAGGTATTTTGAAGCGTTGTCATGTCACGAAAATAGAGCATTTTTTTAGTTTACCAGATGAACATAGGTTCAAACATTTTTATACTTGGGTTTCTCTGAGCAAACAATGAAGGTCAACAACCCACAAGATTTGGTTTAGATCGGTTCACAAATAGAGGAATATCAACTGTCTCCAGAAGTTATTGTAACGTCACGAAAAGTATACAATCCATTCCAGTGTAACGTAACAACATTTTGACTCACTACAAACACTTTTTTTGCGTTTTCATGAATAAAGCACACAGCATTGAACGATGTTATAGTAAAATTAAGAAAATTTCCAACAAGAATCATCAGTTGGAGAATATTGTATAGTTAGATTGGCTTGTTGTCAATCAAATACTTTTGTGACGTGGCAACCTCACTTATTGCTGTTTCGGACTGTTTTTTTTTCAACTAGCAATAATCGCACCTCGGATAAACCTGATTGGTTACAATATCGCCACTGCGCAAAGCTAGGCTATTTCGGACTGTTGAAAATTAATGATTAATTTAATTAATTACAGTTCCGTTTCAAAACATACAAATGATCTTTCTCCTATGTTTTATCAACAATATATGAACGTAGATTCCATAATATAAGATATAATCTTATTTCAACTTCCGGTTTACTGATGGTAGTATTGAATGCTAAAAAAAATATGGAAACCCCATACGATATGGGCTTACTAGCGGAAGTCGAATATCTTATTTCGATGCCATTTTGGAATCGAGGATGGTGACTTCCGGTTCGTTAAAAACGGATATAAAAGACCGGGAATGGCATGAATTCCTACAAAACGATCGGGAATGGTGATGTGAATTGTTAGGTGAGAAGGAGATAATCTTTGAGTGGAATAAACTTAGCCTTAGAGCGACGTGTGTGAAGTTATACAAAGAAAGAGCACATACAAATGCACACGCAAACATCAACGATCAACTATCGTTGTCAACGTCAAAGTCAAAGTCATTTTCAACACGCAAACATAAGCGCCCTTGCACAGATATGTGCGCGGATGCATACAAAGAGTTTATCAAAAGTTTCTGATAGCTAAATCAAATGCGTTCCCCCTATAGTGAGCTCCACTCGAAGAACCAGGATTGTGCTAGCCATTGATGGCAAGCGCCAGAGTGAACGTGTTAAACAATCACCATATAAAACCTAGAGGTCGGTTTAGGAACACCCGACTTTTCCCAAATAAAGATATACCGTGTATTACAGGTTACAGGTAGATTCAATTTATATAGCTTATTTTGATGAACACACCATAAACGATTAAAATTGCCTTGTTTCGCAATGTTTCACAATCTAGAAGAACATAGAACTCATTTTGCACACAGGTCGAATATATTTCTTCTCTGTTTTTGAAGGGATGAAAACGTAAAAGCCAGAAAAAGTCACCATATTATCAAATTGTCAGCGTTATGACACCTTTTATTTGACACTATTGAAAATTCAGTAGGAAACATCGTTCCTGCGATACAAAGGAGGGTAGGTTCAGGACCATCGGTTGCGTTAGGACCACCTTTCCATATAGGATGAACTTTTGGAAGGGGAAGGGGCGATCTCAGAGGAAAGCAAGAAGTATTCAGAGTAAAAAAAAACATAAAAAATAGTATATCGCTTGCTACAATACGGTGAAATTCTTATTTAATACAACTTATTGATTGTGTGACGTGATAACGCTTCGTGGAGACTATTTATTCGCACAGAGTGCGTTGTCACGTCACAAAATAAATGCCGATTTTTTCAATGTTCTTGTGAGTTTTTTTTGAAAAACTGAATATACAGGAATCACCGTTCATCTTTTGTTGACAAATCATAGAACAAAGTTTATTTGTATGTTTTGAAACGGAACTGAAAATACAACAATAATATTCAAAAGTCGGAACCCGCAAAAAGACAGGTGTTGTCACGTCACAAAAGTGTTGGGCTGAAAACAAGCGAATTCAACTGCAAAATATTCTCCAACTGAAGATTCTTGTAGGAAATTTTCTCAATTTCACTTCAAAATCGTTTACCATTTGGAAATTGATTATGATTTATACATGAAAACTAGAAAAAAAAACTATTTTTAGTGAGTCAAACCGTTGTCACGTCACGCTGGAATGGGTCATTATTACACATTAGTTAGTTGTCTAGTTGAGTGGTAATAGTAGATTAATTATCGATCAAATATATTTAATCCGATCATTAGAGCTAATTCTGTCGGTATTAGTGAATTAAAATTAAAATATGGATATGAAAATATGAATATGAAATTATTACCTATTTTTTAACATAATACTATGCCTTTTATCAATAGCACCAAATCAACAGGTAACGTTTTTCTTTAAAATAGTTTTACTTTCAATATTTATTTTAAATCTGAACGGGATTTGATAGTTTGCATTCCAAACAAATTGGAAATTCCCTAAAATTTGTCGGTAAGATACATAATACACATTTTCTTATCGTGTTCCCCTGGCCGAGTTTATACCAGCTAGGTACAAAATATAAATATCACTGCTAATCAGACGAGTGTAAATCGGTCACTCGAAATGCAAATGCAGCACTCGCTCTATGGGCAATGTGGATAGAGAAAATATTTCAATCTTAGCTCTCCCGTGTTCTATTCATTTAGTATAAACAATCCATTCGCGATTAAAAATTAAAGTATTCACAATTCATCAGTCATCTATCTAGCGACCAGACAACCGCAAGGCTTTCGAAATAACCTGTTCAGTTTAGTTTTCGAAAATGGTCTTTTTCAAGACTAGATAATTCAAAACATCATAATCATCATCATCATTCAAGCCGTCTCGGTCCAGCAATCAGACAGCAGTCTTTCTCAATGAGATGTAAGTTCGAAATTTCTAAAACGAGAACGTTTCGTTTCTGGTGCAATGTTTCGGGTGTCAATACCCATTTGTCAGTTGTACAAAGTAGTATGTCAATCACTTCATTCGAAAGATAAAACGTGTGTGAGAAATACTGGTTACTTATTGGCCCAAAAACTTGTTTCGATAGCTCAAAGCTGAAAACTATTCAAATCACAAAAATCTATAAATATCAAGATTTGTCGATGGATGTCGTCCGTTGTCGATGAAACTTATCTAAATATTGTGCTTACCCCAACCTCAGTGCTGTGTTAAATAATTTTTCTCACCACAGAAGCCATATTCAGAATGAGCATGAAGCAAGCATAGCGCAGAGGAGAATCAAAGCAGAAGAGTATTGTTGATTTTTACGCGTTATCAAATAGATAACGGTAGTGGAAGACAAATATATTATCGCCTGGAGCCGCACTGTATGTAGTACGAGAAAAATGTCGCGATGTATACTGAGCTGTGTCTACAAAACAACGCAATCGGTCCTTTTTAGGGCCACGCAAGCATTCTAATAAAGAATTATTTTAGTGATTTCGATGCATTCTAGAAATCTATTTCATATTTATAACTGGCTGAAGAGAGCTTCTGTGAATTCTGGAACATGTTTGGATTCATTGGTGTTATGATATTGTTTTGAGTTAGTATTCTGCTTTCTCGGTTCATTCGCATCTAACCTTGAAAAAGACCAGACTAAGTGATTTCAAGGATTGTTTCCAGGTTAAAAGTGACCTAAGATATTTTTCATCGTTTAGAGTTGTGTTCTTCAGTGGAACATTTTTTTCGATGCTTTTGCTTTCTCCTCCGCCACTACCATATAATAGATTCGGTTCGGATTTTCTGTTGCTGTTGAGATGTAGTTTTGCTAGGAGATACTGAAAAACTACTTAGATATTCAAGAAGTTCAGTATTTCAGTTTCGCTACTCTAGACAGCGAGCAATCAACAGTACTTAGAATTAATTTGATCATCTACTCAAATTGGTTCGCATGAAAGCATTCGTTTGTCGTCCTTGCAATTGCAATCAAATATTTTTATCAAATAGATTTATTATTATTTTTTTCTAATGTTTGTGCTCGTCGTCAATAATTCCGTAGTTTTATGTTAACAGTGCGATCGTGTCTTGAACATTAACCTCTTCAAATTTTTTGTTGTGACCCGCGACATTGTGACTAACAAGTGTTTGTGGCCCCTCTGAAGAAAATGTTGAGTACCGCTGAGCAAGACTATCCATTTCATTTATAGTGCTAGGATTATAATCTAACTTAACAGTTAGAGATATGTTAACCATAGATGATAAGAAAATGAGTTTGACAGCTAAACGTTATGGAGAAAAAGAAAACAATTTCCAACAAATCCCACATCTGTGCGAAACACCTTTTCGAAAATAAATCCATCCGAGTGTAATATGTCAAAAAAACCACAACATTTCCCAATGACCTTAATACAACAAACATTCCGCATAACTCTTCCGGTAGAATTCGTTTGAAGTTTTGTCGTATAGGATCCCTGTTTGTGTCAGCGTTTAAAGGCGCGTCTGCCCCATTTTACGAGAATTTGCAAGGGTCGTAAATCCTCGCTCCAAAGCGCCAAATGTTCCCCAGACCACAATCGCGCGCCCACGTAGAAGATGGGCGTGTGCCCTACAGTTGTTGTTTTACACTTTATTGTTTTTACTGCCAACAGGAAAAAAACGCGTATTTCTTTTCGCACTTGCTCAGCTGGCGCCAATGCGGAAGTGTTCCACCAATGCGTTGTTGGGAAATCGAAACCCGCGACATACCCGCGGTGATAACGTATAAGCTTGGAAGATATTGACAGTTCGTGTGGCGTTTGAAATGGTCTTAATTTTGTTCTTGGCATGTCGTTTGTAAAAGATGAAATTGGCCCAATTTTCAATTCCGAATTTTGGTTCGGGTTAATTTCTATGTGCAAGCTGAAAGGCTACAAAACAGTAAAGCATTTATCCGCAATTAGTAGAAATTAGAGCACCAGTACACACCAGCTGAATGGCCACATTTGTCCCTCAGGACACACATCACCGTGGTTGCACGAAATAATTGACACAAGAGTCGCGCCGCAGTGGAACATGCGCCCATCCATAACCATTTTCGAAAATCATCAATCAAGTTTGTGTCACTAGTTGTCAAGTTGATGAATAATTCCCGCGTGTGTCTTTTTGCGATGACCAACGTGACGGGGAAGGATAGCGCTCCCATGACAAGCCAATGTGGCCAAAGGCTTCTTTTTGTGGGTTCACTCGGGGGCAAACGTTTGCCACTACGACGCGTCCAATCCCGCTAATTCTAATTACTGTGTCAATTAATACGATGATAAGGAGTTTGCGTATCCATGATATTGATGTCGCTGATGTTTGCCATTGGTCCATTGATCCGCATCATCGTATGATTACCAACCTGAAAGAAACAGAGATAGAGAGAAAAAAAAAAGTTCACATTAGAATCATCAATTTCTTGACAAGCTATCTGTTATGCGCCATGACTTAAAACAAACATTTCAGGGCACAGAGTACGACTGTCCGATGGTGCTGCATTCCGTCCGCCACATTTGTCATAAAACTTGTTCCACAAATATTGAAGCGAGAATTCGCCATCGTAAAAGCGCTGTCGTCATAAAACTATGTGCACTTCGCTCGTAAATTCATTGCATCAGATGCATTTCACACCGAGTCCAACTGCAGTTTCCGGACGGAATGGTAAGATGAATGTGATTTTTGAGAATATGATTTCTTGACAGGCGCTCTGGCTGGCGCATCCGTTTATGTGTGCGATTTTTACACACCGAAAAGACGAGTCCGATATCCGGTATTTCACTGTAAGTCGTAAAATTTAGCGCTTTCACTTCTTTGACGAGTTTTCTTTTGGGAAGAAAAATCAGCTATTGCCAAGCGGGATTATGAATAGCGAAAATAAAATCGTTCGCTTTTATGAAAAGTTTTGTCGTGTCTTGATGCTGAAGAGTGATTGGTTCGGAACAGCTGTATGTGAAAACAATAAAATCCACCGAGCGTTTGTTTCAAGAACTTGGGCACGAAACTGTAGAATGGATTGAATAATAATTGAATACTTGCAATATAATATGGTATTACACACACTACTATTCAATCTTTCAATGATGTCTTGAATGAATTGCGAACATGGTAGTTTGTGAGCGAATTGTGCTTTGTCGAAATTTGAAATTTGTGGTGTGAAATAGTGTCGTAAAAACTGTGCTTAACGGTCAACCAAATTGACAATTTATTATTTATTATAAGTATAGGTTAGGGTCTCCGTAGCCACATTGGTTGCGCGTTCGCTTAGTAAGCGATCGATCGTGAGTTCAAAACTCAAGGCCCTCATTGACCATCTTTGTGTTGTTACAGAATAGCTACGTCCACGCAACAATCATCAGCGATGGAGATCGATCCACGGTCGAAACAAGATCGATTCATCCATACAACTGCTCTGCTCTGCAAGACACATCGGGCTGCTGTTCTATAAATAACTCAACAATGATCATATCCAACTGTCTCCGCTGTCCGGTGGTCTAACTGGATAATGGAAGAACAGAAAGAATACTCTTACGCCTAAATGGCTACTGTGTAAATGTACCATATGCAATGGTATAGAAGGAATACTGGCGAATGGCAACTGTAAATTGTGCTATAATCATAGATATGATAACCATGTGACATGTACACGATTAAAATTCGGCTCTGTTACAGCTAAAATACTAATGAGCCTAAAAATAAATAAATGGGATAAAAAAAATAAGTATAGGTTGCTTTGCATGCTTTATTTTATTCTGATTTTAGTCAATAAAGTTGATCAAAACGCTACAGTGGAAATTAGCATTTAGAGCTCTACAGTTATTCTCTAGACAAAAACTGTCTTCGACAAAGTTGTTACACATAATAGAGTGCTAATTCTAATGTTATCAAAAATAGGGTGACCATAATAGTCGATGAAATAAAAAATCTAACTTTCTTATCTTTATAGATAAAGTTAAACATAGTTTGACAATATTGTAATCCCAGTTATTTAAAACATCTTTGTAGAACAAAGACTTTTTCTATCTCTTGAAATAACCGATATAGCGCTTTTCTTCTAAGTTGTGTTAGGGTCACCATGAAAAAAACTGTTTTTTTTTGCTCTTGGGTAATTCCAAATGAAATCGACAAATGACAAAACATGAGTATTTTTGATTCGACTGAAAGTGTGTATTCCGTTTGAGTTAGTGGAAATATGAGTTTTCCACAGCAATTGGGAATTTTTTGACTCAAGCGTAACTTTTGAAAAGGGCGTATCGATTTGAGTAAGAGGAATCTTTGATAATTTATATCTCAAAAACTATGAGTCGTACCGAAATAGTGTCTTAGAAAGAGTTATAGAGTATTGATGGTTGAATATGAAAAAAATGTACACTGAGAAAAAAAATTAGTACTCTTTTTTTTATTCACAAAATAAAAATTCAATTTACAATATCCAAAATACATATTTTTTAATTTTTTTTTTTATTTTTTCATACAAAATAGATGTCATGCAGAAAATTTAAAAAAGGAGCCCAAGATGGTAAAAATATTTTTGACAAACTTTGTGGAACATCGAATTTTTAGGAATTTTCGAAACTTCGAATTTTTGTATGTTAACAATCATTTTTAGCCACAAATTATGAATCCTGATGTGATTTAAAGCAAAAAAGGTTATTATCAATCTCCTTCTAAATGTAGCCATTCTCGAAATATTTAAAAAAATATTTCTAATTTATTGTCTTTTTTATAGTAAATAATCCCTTTTAATATGTTTGTCGTGTTATGCCGTCATGTTCATGAAATTTTATGAATTTGCTTATAATTCCAACAACTTTTCCAAATACATCATCATGGTTCAGTTTTTGAGTCAAGCGTAATTTTTGAAAAGGGCGGGCGTATCGATTTGAGTAAAAGAAATCTTTGATAATTTATATCTCAAAAAATATGAGTCGTACCGAAATAGTGTGTTAGAAAGAGGCTTCTTCAAAAATTGGCTTAATTTGAAAAAAATATACACTAAGAAGAAAAATTAGTATTTTTTTTTATTTACAAAATAAAATTTTAATTCGCGATATCAAAAAATATGCATTTTTTTTATATTTTTTTCAATTTTTTCATATAAAATAGAAGACATGTAGAAAATTTAATAAATGGGCCCAAGATGGTAAAATTATTTTTGACGAACTTTGTGGAACATCGAATTTTTAGGAATTTTCGAAACAACGAGTTTTTGTATGTTAGCTGTCATTTTTAATCACAAATTATGAATCCTGATGTTGTTTAAAATAAAAAAGGTTATTATCAATCTCCTTCTAAATGCAGCCATTCTCGAGATATTTAAAAAAAAAAATTATAATTTATTGTCTTTTTAATAGTAAATAGGCCCTTTAAATATGTTTGTCGTGTTATACCATCATGTTCATGAGATTTTATGAATTCGCTTATAATTTCCAACAAATTTCCCAAATACATCGTTATGGTAAAGACATACGTTTAGGAGTTACGTTACGAAACATTCGAAGACATGTGGGTTAATACAAAACGTAGCCAAACTAAAAGAGATTAAAAGAGATTATTTACTATAAAAATATTATAAATTAGAAATATTTTTTTAAATATCTCGAGAATGGTTGCATTTAGAAGGAGATTGATAATAACCTTTTTTGTTTTAAATCACATCAGAATTCATAATTTGTGACTAAGAATGATTGCTAACATACAAAAATTCGATTTTTCGAAAATTCCTGAAAATTCGATGTTCCACAAAGTTCTTCAAAAATAGTTTTACCATCTTGGGCCAATTTTTTTAATTTTCTACAAGACTTCTATTTTATATGAAAAAATTGAAAAAATATAAAAAAATACATATTTTTTTACATCGCAAATTAAAATTTTATTCTGTAAATAAAAAAAAGAGTACTAATTTTTCTTCTTAGTGTATATTTTTTTCTAATTAAGCCAACAATACTCTATAACTATTTCTAACACACTATTTCGGTACGACTCATATTTTTTGAGATATAAATTATCAAAGATTTCTCTTACTCAAATCGATACGCCCTTTTTCAAAAGTTACGCTTGAGTCAAAAACTGAACCATGATGATGTATTTGGAAAAGTTGTTGGAAATTATCAGCAAATTTATAAAATTTCATGAACATGACGGTATAACACGACAAACATATTATAAGGAATTATTTACTATAAAAAAGACAATAAATTAGAAATATTCTTTTAAATATTTCGAGAATGGCTACGTTTAGAAGTAGATTGATAATAACCTTTTATGTTTTAAATCACATCAGGTTTCATAATTTGTGGCTAGAAATGATTGTTAACATACAAAAATTCGAAGTTTCGAAAATTCCTAAAAATTCGGTGTTCCACAAAGTTTGTCAAAAATAGTTTTACCATCTTGGGCCCATTTTTTAAATTTTCTGCCTGACTTCTTTTTTGTATGAAAAAATAAAAAATAAATAAAAAAATATGTATTTTGGATATTGCAAATTGAATTTTTATTTTGTAAATAAAAAAAGAGTACTATTTTTTTCTCAGTGTACATTTTTTTCATATTCAACCATCAATACTCTATAACTCTTTCTAAGACACTATTTCGGTACGACTCATAGTTTTTGAGATATAAATTATTAAAGATTTCGCTTACTAAAATCGATATGCCCTTTTCAAAAGTTACGTTTGTGTCAAAAAATTCCCAATTGCTGTGAAAAACTCATATTTCCTTCAACCCAAACGGAATACACACTTTCATTGGAATCAAAAATACAAGTTGCATTTTTAGGACGATTTTATTTGGAATTGCTGTCTTACTTTTTTATTTCAAATTCTACATACAAACTGCCTTCGAAAAACTTTTAGAGCTTACTAATACAAATATTTTGCGATGCAGAACTTTTCAATATCTCAACTTCACTCAAAGTTATTGATATTCCTTCCCAAAAAATATGCTCTTCTTAATTGTTTGTTATTCCTTCTGGGGCAAACATAAACAAAGTTTATTGGCGATTCTAAATGCGAATTTCCACTTAAATGCATCTCCTGGACCATTGTGCATTGTTTGAGCGTCTTTTTGTGTTACTTGTGTGTTTTGTTCTTGGCTATTACTGCCACTCGTATGGGACATTGCATGCAAGATGAGTGTATGTAGATCGCGTGAAACAAAAATACTGATCAATGATGATCCATTCGCTTGCGGAGGGATTTGCGAAGCTCGATATCATCGGCGCTGCACATCTCTCACAAAAGTGGCTGCAAAATTGATGGCGGAGAATGAAAATGTTCCGTGATGATGAATAATGAATGTTTGTTGGTTAAAAACAATTGTGCGCGAGATGGTGTTCTGGACTTTGATGGAGTGGAAAAAGTGATAGAAAAAAATGTCTTCTTTTTTACTTTCTTTGAACGAGTTCCAGAAAAAACATTGATGAGCGGTTAAAGATTGCGATTGAAAAGGAAACGGAGAAACTGATCAAATCTTTTGATGAACTTCTTGCACAGAAGATGGGAAGTATTGAAATCTGTATTTCTCAAAATTTAAAAGATTTGAAAAGTTCGTTTTTGGAAAACAATAATGAAGACAAAAAAAATAGCTGTGATTAACAGAAAGCGTACTCTTAACAACAGGACTGTCCGTTCTGAACAAGACTGTTCTAGTAGAAAAAAAACAAATTTTGATGAATCAGCGCGAAGAACCGATACAAATTGAAATTAATGATAACGAAAATGATGACGAGGTTGAAAGCACATACCCAAGTGTGCTGAAGAGCGCAAAAATTAGACAAAAAATTGAAAATAAACGTAAGACTGACCCTGTTATAATGATCAAACCTGTTGAGTCTTCGAAAAGTAATGTCGATACAAGAAAATTTTCAAAAGAGAAACTGAATCCTAGAATCCACAAAATTTGTAATTTTAGAAACGGGGAAGACGGCTCGATTATAGTTGAGTGTGCAGCAGGGGATAACATTGAAAGTGTGAAGAATAACATTGAATGTAATCTGGGAGATAAGTTTAACGCTGTTGTTCCCAAACCGGTGAAACCAAAATTGAAACTATTGGGAATGAGTGATCGATATTCCTCAGATATATTTATCGACCTTTTGAAAAGTCAAAATTAAGATATCACTTTCCGAGAAGTGGAAGTCATTGCAGAATATGAAAATCCACGTTTCAAGTATAACAAATACAATGTAATTATCGAAGTTGACCATGACACTTATGGATGTCTAATGAATACTCGCAAAGTAAGCATAGGATGGGATAAGTGTGCGGTAGTTGAGGCCTTTACTGCCGTAATCTCGCAAAGTGACACAAGCGCCAACATTGACATTTTACGATTTTTATTATAGGTCGATAAAGAATACCAAAATCCTTCCAAACAACTGTGAAAATTTACAGAAATGTGAAAAAATGACCCTGCAAAAGCTTTAAAACGGAGTGGCTCAAGCGGCATTTCCACTGTGATGTGGCGCAAGCGCCATTTTTATTATGTTGTGACGTAATTTGATAGTGATGCAATGTGATTTTTTTATCTGTTTTGATAGATGATGAACGAGCAGGAACAGCAAATTTCACATAACAACATCTTCCATAATGAACATTTAGCATAATAAAAGTCACATACCTTCTTTCTTGTAAAAAACACTTTTCCGAAAAACTGGTCATGCCAATTTTTCTAATTAAAAACAGTCCATCCCCATGCAATGCTTCTTTTATAATAGCAATTTTGTTTCAGAACTACAAATCATGCATTCATAAAATCAAACTCATCTTAAAATAAAATTTATCCTAGATTGAAGTGTTTTGCTGTTCTCACATATAGCTCATAAAGATTAGAACTAAATAGTTCAAACTCATCAATTTAATTGTTGATTACAAGGATTCCCTAATTTGTAGTGTCTTTTTTCTTCAGGCATCAAGGAACAAAGCTTCTTGACGATGTTCAATTCCGCTTTCGGATAAATTGAAGCTGAGTGTTGATTGTAGGGTGAATGACGGATTTGGTGAACATCTATACTCTTCTAAATGCTCCATCGGAACGCATCTTGTAACAAAACTCAAAACATCCTCGCGTAAAGAATATGGGCATAAGAGCACAGTATGTCAAAATGAGGAAAATTGCTCAAAATGTAATGACAAACATAGAACATCCACATGCTCATCAACTGAATTTAAGTGCGTAAATTGTTGAAAACTTAGTACGGACCGGAACTTAAAATTGGACATAGAACATCCCGCTTTCAGCACACAGTGTCGGAGGCTGCTAAAAAAGAAGAAAAGCAACGTTTTTTCCAGTAAATAGCAATACAAGGAAAGAAAATGTGAGAAGAGACTAAAAATTATGTGCTTCGATGTAGCTGGGCTTTCTAAAAATTACGTTGCAATGCGACATGCTGTAGAAAGTATCCGTCCACGATTGGTTTTGCTTTCTGAAACTCATATTATTGATGAGAATTCATTTGATCAATATAGCAACCCGGGTTACAAAGTTGTTTTTTTGCCTTTTACATTCCAGACACACTGGAAGAGTTTTTTGGATTTTTGGAAATTTTGGAAAACTGGTGGGAGAATTTCATCGATTGTAGCAAACTAAATGAGGGGCTTAGAATGCAAGGGGTGTAAGTGACTGGATCGATTTCTCTTCATCAACGTTTTATTTAGTTAATAACTCGACTGCAAAAACGTTCCAAATTAAGTTTGCTATAGAATCCGATAGATGAGGTTCTGACCTATCTTCCACATTGTCAAATACAGCTGGGAATGTATTTGCAGCGCAGTTATGACCAAAAGAGAGTGTCGATGTAGAGAAATCGATCAAATCACTTACACCCCTTTCATTCTAAGCCCCTCAAATGTAATTGCTGGTGATTTCAACATGGACTGGCTCAACATACAGAATTCGAAGCAACTGAAGCAACTTTCGGATTTTTACAACTTAAAACCGGCTGTTCCAGAAGCCACTAGGATTACAAAAACTAGTGGAACTTTGATAGATCACGTTTTCTCTAATTTTAATACAGTTCATTCTTTGATAGAGGCCAAACTTAAAATAACGGATCACGAGACTATTCTTGTTTGTATTGAGAATGAACATAGTGATCTTGAAAAAAATAAATTTAAAATTGGAACAAAGTGCTGGAACTGAATATTCAAGCGCTGTCTGTTCTTCTTGAAAGAAACCTGGATGTTTCGAAAGAGTGTACCAATAGGATAGTTTTTGAAAAACAAATCGACTTGAACAATTCGAACAGCTGCTATTGTTCGTCGCTTTTGCGCCTCAAACGTAAACGAGATAAACAGTACGTAAAGTTTCGTAGAAGTAATCTTGAGAATGATTGCAAAAAGGTACACCTTCGCGCGGAACATGTATTCACAAGCCTTGAAAAAGACTCAGAGGAAAATCGACCAACATCAGAATAACAGCAAGAAGTTATGGAAAATGTTGAAAAGTTTACTCAACACTAAAAATAGTATGTCGCGGTACATAACTTTCGAAAATTTAGAAGAACATTCCGAACAAATAATAGCCGAAAAATTGAACAATTTTTCGTTAGTAGTGTTCAACGGATTAATCAAAGTATTGAATTGGTCAGTGAACCTCAAGAACTAATACAGCCGAAGAATAACAACTGCAGATTAGAATGTATTCTACTCATCACATTTGCAGAGTTGAAAGAAATTTGTTTTTCCTTGCAGAAATCGGCTGGTATCGACAATGTCAACGCAAAAGTGATACAAGATTGCTGTCATGTTATTGGACACAAACTGCTGGACCTGATAAATGAATCATTGCAAACAGGGCACGTGCCTATAGTTTGGTAGGAATCCATTGTGGTTCCCATCCCCAAGGTTAATGGGACGGATAAAGCCGGAGAGTACCACCCTATTACCATGTTGTACACATTAGAAAAAGTTTTGGAACTTGTTGTGAAAGGCCAGTTTATGAAATGTATTGATAACAATTATTTGCTAATACCGGAGCAGTCGGGATGTCGAGAGGGCCACTCTTGTGAAACCGCTCTTAATCTGGTGTTAGCAAAGTGGAAAGAGAATATCGAGGTTAAAGAAACGCGCTTTTGAAACAATTTCTAAAAAGTTAAATGAAACCGCGGTACATTTGAACGAAGATCTTCATTCTCTCGCTCGGTGGCTAAAATATAAACAATTGAAGTTAAATGTTAGTAAGACCAAATACATGCTCGTTTCTTCGGCAAACTCCAGATTCGATGGTCATTTTGAAATTGATGGCGAGGCAATTGAACGGGTTACAGAAATTAAATATCTCGGAGTAGTTATTGATGACAAATTATCCTTCAAATCTCATATTGATAATGTCATCAAAAAGATTGCTAGAAAATATAGCGTCATATCCCGTTTGAATAATGAGTTAACCGTACGAAGTAAAATCAAATTGTGTAAATCACTCGTCTCACCTCACATAGACTTCTGCTCATCCATCTTGTTCCTTGCAAATAGCACACAATTATTGAGATTGCAGCGCCTACACAATAAGATCATGCGATTAATATTAAGATGTCATAGATACACTTCCTCTAACATAATGTTGGACGCGCTACAGTGGTTATCTGTTAAGCGAAGGATTTATTACATGACAATGGTGTTCATCTTTAAAAATTTTGAACGGAATGCTGCCTCGATATTTGTGTGATCGAATTGAACGAGGAAGTGATTTCCATAGTTATAATACTCGAAACGCGAATGATGCAAGAACACCTAATTTTCTTTTTAGTAGGTCGCAAAACTCACTTTTGTATAAAGGAATAACTTACTCAATTCGATGCCCAGACATATTAAAAAAGCGGCAACAATGGCTGCGTTCAAAAAACTGTGCGTCATACATATGAAATCAATTTTGTTGCCTGTAATAATTTGCAGGTGCATAAGCTACTATGCTCGTACTGATGATGATGGATTTTTTATTGCATTATTGTAGTTATAGTTTTTAGATTGAAAATATATATACATGAGAAGTCTACGAACGTTTGAGCCACGCGCGCGTTTTGGTAGACATAGAATCTAGAGTTTGAACTCTGGCGAAAACAGATATACAATGTATTTTTTTAGGATCTGCAGTGGGAACCAGATTCAATCTCGGGATAGCCCCGTCGGAATACTCGTAAGATATCGTATAAGCAGATGGTTATATCGAGGTATTTCTGTACTGTGGCAGATCTCAGAGTATGTCTCTAGTGGAAACTTCAAGATATCGGGTTCAATTCCCGATCAGTCAAGGATCTTCTCGGGTTGGAAATTTGCTTGACATGCCTTGTGATTATTTTTTTCAGTTTTGCCTATCTTTTTGATGATATTATCAATATGAGATTTGATGTTATGATATGATAGTTAATTTATGTCTGCAACAGAACCAGTTAATTAGTTTTATTTTGCATACTGGGTTTTCATGTACATTATTAAAATTTATTATTATCTTAAAAATAAATTGTCCTGCTCAAACCATTTAGAGGTATTTTAGGGGTATCATCATCATCATCAATCGTGGTCATTGTAAACCGCTTATTTCGAAACGCTTACAAAGCAATAATTAAATCACCGTAAAATTCTAGTGAATTGCCGCCCCACACACTTGAACTCCAGCCTATAATTTTCTTCTCTGGAATTCACCTCTGACGAAACGACGGCACAGAATTCGTGTCGGGGTGGTTCTCCGTTACGACACTCTGTGCAATTAGAAGAGGGTGCGACAGTGGTTGACTTATGAAATTCTGTGCGCCCGCTTATTTTGAAATCAACTGGGCAATCATCGACGACCAAACGACTATGGATTTCTTGGCCCCGACCGGACAGAGACGGATCTGCAGACATGGGTTTGGTTCGGATCATTTAACGAGTAACGCGCGCACTCTCGAGACGCATGAGAAAATAAACTCCGTCCAGTTGTCATATTGCGAAAGGGTTTGTAATGAGTTGAGCCAAATAGCTACTATTGAACAGGTTTGATTTATTTTTCAACATTTTGTTGCAGCGTTTTTTTCAATTTTTAGCCCGGTCTGCGTATTATGGTTAAACATAATCTGATCAATCCATCAATTTTCGTAGATAAATGGAAGCCCCCCATTCACAATTGGTATGAAAGCTGTTTAAATTATAATTCAATTAATCCCGACTGCGCACAAAGACGTAAATTCTCAAAAATCTGCATGCCTGGTCGCAAAAAAATAGGTTAATCATATCGTCAGGAGCACTCTGTCCATTATATTGCGATTAGGCACGGTTTGGTGGTTTCCCATATTGCTCGTTTATTTTGTTGCATTCGTGCTCTCTGTACCCGGCTGGAGATTCCGTTCCGTTTTTGATATGTTTGAGTTTATTTATTTGGTTGGTTAACTCGCCCGGGATATATTTTTCTGCAACTACCAACCCCCACCAGAACTTCCCCCCCCCCCACACAGTGTCGTGGGATGCTGTCATCCATTGGTGGTTGATAGCCGTGATGTTGATGAAACCGATTCCCCGTTTGTGCCCGTAGCTAGCTCGTGCTCTACATTCAAATATCATAAAATTTCACACACTGCAAAATCCCTCCATTCCCCCGCCTTCTGGACCATCCAGATCCGGGAACGGAACGCGATATGACGAATACCACATGACGACACAGTCGTCATACTTGTCCAGAGCAAACGTTCTCAGTCGCGCCACTGAGCGAATTATTTACTTAGTATTTTAGAAGTTGTTTTCTCTCGCCTGGTGTACCTCCAATTTCCAACTGTTGTGCTTGTGCGCAAATATGCGGCAGCATTCGGATGCTGCTTCCTATGGTTCGCGCTGTTTGTGTTCAAAATGAAATTGACGTCATGCAAAGTTGACATTTTCAGAGCCTCGGTTCGTGTGCATGTGGCTATGATAGCATTTCATCTGAATCAGGGACACATGGTTCCTCAAATCAATACATCCCCTCACTTTTCCGAGAAAAATTGCAAAAGGAGCGTATTTCTATCGCTCTCTCATTAAATCTTATTTGAGGGGCTCAGAATGCAAGGGGTGTAAGTGACTTGATCGATTTCTCTTCATCTACTTTTTATTTAGTTAATAACTCAACTGCAAAAACGTTCCAATTTAAGTTTGCTATACAATCCGATAAATGAGGCTCTGACCTATCATCCACATTGTCAAATACAGCTGGGAATGTATTTGCAGCGCAGTTATGACCAAAAGAGAGTGTCGATGTAGAGAAATCGATCAAGTCACTTACACTCCTTGCATTCTAAGCCCCTCAATTATATCCACCCCAATGTAACAAATACCCGAATGTAACAAATACCCGAATGCAACGTTCACCCGGATAAAAGGAAAAGTATCGACAAAGGTTATGAGTTTTGTCGAGTCTCCTGATAATAAATGAAGGAGTTAGAATGAAAGGGGTGTAAGTGATTTGATCGATTTCTCTACATCGACTCTCTCTTTTGGTCATAACTTAGCTGCAAATACATTCCCAGCTGTATTTGACAATGTGGAAGATAGGTCAGAGCCTCATCTATCGGATTGTATAGCAAACTTAAATTGGAACGTTTTCGCAGTTGAGTTATTAACTAAATAAAAAGTTGATGAAGAGAAATCGATCAAGTCACTTACACCCCTTGCATTCTGAGCCCCTCAAATAAGATTTAATGAGAGAGCGATAAAAATACGCATTAAAATGGAAAATTATAATGTGAAAATTTGAAAATGTTGCGAGATACTTAGTTTATTTATTTATTTAAATCGTTTATTTTTACAGGCTCAGTTACATAGGTTTAAAGGAGCCGAACTCCTTACTGTATTGTTACTAGTATATATTTACATGTTTCCTTAATTCTAATGTTAATAATATAGGAAACCGATTACTCGCGGTCGACTCGAGTTTAGAAGGGTGACATATTTTCTTCAGGAAAAGGAGGGGATATGAGGATATGTTGACAATGATCACACTCACACTCTCAATCACACTCATCACACTCAATTCTTAAACCTATCTTATATCTAATATGTATTTACATTTCATCTTGTTCTTAAGAAGGGATCCCGATCTCTCACAAAGGAAAAGGAAAAACTAAGGGTATAAGGACAATCACACACGAAGATCGATAGCTTTAAGGAATACATATATTTGGGACATGTAATCAAGGTCTAACCGAGCCAACACGTCTCTCACCGGCACCATGGGCTGCCTTCCTAGATACTTAGTTGATTCATTTTTAAAAATAATGTAGGCACAATTAACATGCCGTCTTCTTTCTTTACCGTATTACTCTTCAAGGCTAAGAAATAATTTAGGAATGAACACAGGCTTTGGAATATTTTTTCGAAAAATAGGCATGTAATTTTAACATGGAAAATGCAAAACATAAACACCTTAGAAATGAGAAAAGAATTGCTATGAAAAAATCGGTACTTACATATTCACGCCACCGCAGCACAATTGTTATGATGAATTTCAATTTTTCGTTATAAATATTCTGAGGTCAATGTAATGAGCACGAAGACTCCATCTAACGAGGATAAGGAACTTAACCGAGTCGGCCACCGACCCGCCGTCGAAAGCGGCGGCCTCCCGCAAACAAGCCTGTGTCCCACCGATTGCCCGGTTAGTTTGGAACATAAGAGACGATTTTTTAGTTAGGTTCGACCGGGCGTTAGCGGGCGCCGGACGGCATACGTCTGCCTGGTGTATTACGTTTGCCCGGTTAATCTTTGCTTTGGAATTTAATTGATACATTTCAAAGCAAAAATTAATAAAAACTAACCGGACAATCGGGTACGAATTTTTTTTTGCGGGTGAAATTTGTAACATTCGAACAAAGCAACATTAAGGTACAAAACGGGTTGTACGCCGCAGTATCGCTTGGAGCTGCTGATCATAAAAGCATTTACAATGTAATAATTGATCAGTTTCCTAAGGACGGAATTCCTTACAAGGATCCTCTGAAAGGATTCGCGTCGGACGGTGCGACCGTGATGATACGGGTTTCGAAATCCGTAATGCGCTTAATTCACTAACGAATTCGAGGTAATACAGGAAATTTCGGAACTCAAACCGCTTAAAATCCTACACCCTTCGGCCACCTGTTGGCTTTCGTTAGTGATGGTGGGGAAGATATACACTTCACGATTACCAGAGTCAATTTTGTTTATCGCCATTTAGTATGAATGTGACAAAAATCAAACTGCTTGCAAAATATTAACTGCCCTCAAAGATCTAATGACAAAGCTACGGTTGCTTTTTTTTTGGAATATGTTTCGCCCAAGATCAACATATTGAACCGGTAATGTTAAACCCCAAAAACTTTTCCAGTTTGACAAGCATTAGCGTTGTGTTAGAGCCGTTTCGAGGTTTCTACTACGAGAAGTCGCTTTTTACGCGGTTTTTCAAGCAGTTTTTTACGTGACTTTTTTACGTGATTCTAGGAATTTACGCGGATTTCGGAATTTACGCGATTTTTTTTCGCGGATTTTGGAATTTACGCGTTTTTTTTCTTACGCGGATTTCGAAATTTACGCAGTTTGTTTACGCGGAACGCATCAACCGCGTAAAAAGTGACTCCAGTGTAAACAGATTTAATGTGTTAATTAATGTGATATTTCACGAAATAAGCTTGTATTGAATCACTGATTAGTAACTAATTGTAGCATGCAAAACAAATTCAGTTAATCAACTGTTAGAAAATGGGTTGCGTTTCACGGCGGCCGGATATCCGGCGCTTTATTTATCTTTATTAAATACGCAACGGGGAGAAACTGCATATGTACAAGAAGCTAATAAAGGAATATGATTTAGAGATTTTTATAAAAAAGTAATGAACGATGAATCAATTTTCCGTTTAGAATAAATATCCTTTGATTGAGTATCAAGTTTTCTGCAAGGAATCTTGAATAGATTTTCTTCTGATAAGTATTTTCTATTACAATGATGAAATTCTTGTGGATATATTGAAATAATTTTAACACCGGGCGAGTAAAAGTAAATACTACTAATTTAAATAAGCAAATAATATCATTCAATTATTTTCATTCAAAATTTAAAAATCTAGAATTGGGATAATAAGGGCAAACACATTCACTAACTGGACGACACAACAGTGATGCTTTATGGAGGAGTGCATTAGGCTTCCTTTTTGGGCCCGAGGTTCAAGGCAGACTATTTCGGAGTTCTTAGAACGGTAACAGCCCGGTAAAAAATCTGATTAGAGTATATTGGTCGGTGTCTAGTCAGACCGGACCATGTGACATTTTTATGATTTCGAGAAAAACGTACTTGAAGTTCAGTGCTCTGCAATTTTCAAACATTTAATATTTTCGTTCAATATTGTTCTCAGTAATGTTAGCTACTCTCTAACAATACTTTGACGCATGATAATTGAAAAAACATGAAGTATCTTGCTGAAAAAGGCATTTATTTGTCTACCAATAGGTACAGGGTCCTCTCTGACTGAACCAAATTTCGAAATGTTTGTCAATCAATTAACAGTTGAGATTCAAAGTGTGCCATTGGAACTGCATAAATATTCGGTTGGGTTCAGCATAATAGTCTCTGCCATCTACCGTTCTGAATCATATTTCGGACACTTAAGGCGTCTCATGCAGAAAACAGATCTGAACTTTATGCACAGGTATTATTAGGTTGATATTTTGAATAAATTAATCAATATGCTTTTAAGCTTTCTTCTTTGGTATCTATTTGATTGAAAACACAAAAAAAAATCATCGAATAAAATGCTTTTCAAATGAAGCGACAACAATCAAACTTCGGACACTAAATATTAAAAAAATCAAATTTCGGCAGATTTCATTAAAATTTCGGTTACTTTATTTTATTTTGTAATTTTTTGATTATACATTTGATTATATTTTATTTATATTATATTTTACATTTGATTATATTTTATAGCCAACTGCGAAACACTTACCAAGCAATCACAGTAACCTGATAACGATGATGAGAGCTGATGAAACACGAGAGAAATTTAGATATTGATGAAGGGGTAAATTGTACGTGCCCACGCTACGCAAACGTCAAACACAAACGATAATGAGTGTATTTTGGATTTTGGATGGATTCTCTCCTACTACGTAATAATTCAAATGTAATTCTCAAATGAACTGATAGTGAAACTAAGGGATTACTCTAAAGAAGCAATTGTGATATTAATTTTATAGTTATATCATCAGTGCATTAAGCATTTCAAGATATTAGAACAAAGTGTCTGAAATATGATGTTGTCCGAAATATGATTCATAACGGTACTGTAGACATGAATATGATTGCACGTCTTACATGTTAACTTCCCATTTTCAATCATCTTAGACAGTATACCTTAATAAAATGATCAAGTTCGAATTCATTGTCATTGCTACAATATAAACCGCATTCTGAAATAGTATATGTTGCGATCATTCGCATTGAAAACCAGCATTTCTCACTGATCCGTTCTATCAAAGTGGACCTTGCTCATTTTTTAATATACTCAGAATGTGCACATTTTAAAATAACGGGTTCAAGCGCATTTCAACAAGGTACCTATTAGCTTCAGGAAAAAGTTTTGTTGGTTTTAATTCGGCGCTTGAAAATTCAATACACAAATGATTGATACATGGTCCGCTCTGTCTGCATATGATATAGAGCAGGGATGGCCAAACGGTAGTCCGCGGTCTACCGGTCGGTCGCGTAGGTATTTCTTGAAGCCCGCCAGCTGATCTAGGATAGTGTCACCTCCTAACGCAATCGATATTTAATCCCTCCACCTTTTGCCGTGATAATTTTATAAGGTGCTAATCTCAATAAAACATATTGGTTGTAAGAGAAGATATTTCTTCATTAATGTTTCCGTTTTAATATTTTCTTTCAGATTGTTAGTTATTTCATATTAACACATCCAGTCGTTCGACTATTTATAACTTGTAATAAAGCAAAAAATTGTCACTAGGAACAATTAGAATAAAGTTTTCTCCAGGCATATCATTTGTCAAATGACCAATCGAAAATGCTGGAAACATCTGGCATAAGGTTTCTAAAATCAATAAAAACTAAATTCTTGGAGAAAACTTCGCCTTTCAAGTCTGCGAATGCGAGTTTTAAAGTATTGTTATTTTTATTTCAAAACTATGATGAGTAATATGAATTAATTGTGCATATTTCTTTCATGAAATATTGTTATGAATAGAATAACAGTAATGAATGAGTAATTATAAATTTATAAAATAAAATATTGGGCCCTATTATGTAATTCTATTTGAACAGAATTTTCTTCGTTAGTTCTATTTTGCTGTCATTGATACAGTCTAGTGGAAGATTTCGGTATAATTTTCTGAGCTGTTTGGCTTGCTTTTTGCATTTTTGATATTTTACTTTGAGAAACATTTCGGCAACATTTCAAAATATTCAATTCGCAACAGATGGCGTTCGAGAAAGTACTCGATTCGATAAGATTCTATCGATGTGTGCATGAAAAAAAATAAAAAAAATAAAAAAAATTACATAAAAATAATGAACTATGATAATTTTCCGTATAGAATGAATATTCCCTAATAGATTATCATGTTTTCTGCATAGAATATTCAATAGATGTTTTTTCTGTTAAGGATTTTCTATTGAAATTTTTGTGTGAATATATCGAAATAGTTTTAATCTGTACTCGCGCGCAAAATCGTAACACGTATACTGTGCATGTCTCTGTGATACAATTATTGTGTATTTTAGGCGTTATTATTTGAAGAGAAAAGATATGATATTTATTTGAAAAAAAAATATAATTGAATGTAATTCAGAAAATATTTTTTCTTTAACTTCATTCAGTTTTACTAGTCATTTAATTTAACCATCTCATTGATTCTCGGTCTGTCAGACCGTATGCGAGAGTATGGCAGGGTTAATACTAGTCGAGTAAGGGTTAGTACTACAAATTCAAATAGACAAAGAACATAAATAAAAAAAATAATAAAAAAAACTTGAAATTGTTTTGAGGGATGATAAACTGAGAAAAGGTACAATTACTTCACAACAAATCAAATTAAACGAAGCAAAAGAGACGACGCTGAATTAAACCTTACAAGCGAAACTCATGGCACTTTTTGGGACAGTTTCAACGAGGTGAGAAATGAAAATGATAATCAGTTTCCATTGAAAAAACCATTGCTAACGAAATCGGCTGTCATGCGAAAACATTTCGAATCAATTGCAATCACGTTCCTTACGTTTGGTGATCATCAGACTCTAAGCAGTACCCCCAATTGGCAACGTTTGCTATAGTCTTTCAGGTCCTTGCACGAAGTAAAGCGTAATCGATCGGTTAAAAAAAATTATTAAAAAAATTATAATAAAAGTAATCTTGGAAAAAAATATGATTTTTCCTGTGTTATGGGAAATTATTGATTTTTTCCTAATATTCGGCCGGGTAGTTCTCGGATATCCGTTTAATCTCTTGTTCTTATACCTCTAGGTAATTGAGAAATATAATAACCATCTTGGGTGTATTTTAAAGGAAACTTATGGCATTGTATGTTCATAAATGAAAATAAAGTGTTATTTATCAACTATTTAGTAACTGATAATTATTTTTATTTTACAGAATAATTTATCATTAAATATTTATATATTATTAATTATTATAAAAATATTTTCTAGAGTTTTTTTTCTTACATACCAATAACGCCTAAAAATACACAATAGCAAAATTACAGTGACACGCACAGTCTGTGACACCGTGCGCGAGTATACGAGTTATGATTTTTCGCGCGAGCACAGGAGGGTTAAATCTTTATTTTATCGTCTAGTACCACATTCATTTTCTAATAACTTTTTTGATACAGTCAACGTTGGTAGACCTCAGCCTAACATTTGAATAATTAGTTGCCCGTAATGCCCGAAAGTTTGGCCACCCCTGATATAGAGCCATTTCGCCATGGTAAATGGTACATGGTCCGCTCTGACTGCACACTATGAGGGATTTCGTTGATCAATCATAACAATTTCGATCAATTATTCCTGCTGTATGCGTGATTTTCCAAATCTGATAAATTTGGTATGTAGCTTATATAATGCTTGACCAAATGTAATCAATAACTCGAAATTTTCAATTTTGCGACTTGGTCCCCTTTGATTTAAGAGGGGACCCCGGTCTGGAAAATCGAATTGTTCTACAACACCCCGTTGCTTCAGAACCGATACCACCAGCAAGGTACCGAATTTCAGACAGCATCTACGCATCCAGCTATCAACAGCGTCATAATCATTATTCGTGCACTCAAAAACTGGAAAATACATCTTCAAATATACCTTAAGCAATAACCAAAATACGAGTACACTTGACTTTGTTTGTAACATCCGAAAAAAATCCACGAAAAATTCATTATTTTCCTACCTTCCAGACAGGGGTCCCCCTTAACACCGACCGTATGCAATATCTAGCGGTGAATCTTCTGGGATTCTCAAAGCATTTATGAGCATTTTAGTAATCAAAACTTATTTATAATTATGTATGAAATATATAAAAGTACTGTTTTGTTATGATTTATTTTGGGTTAATGAAAAATTATTGAATTTTTTTCTAATATCCGGTATCCGGCCGGATAGTAGGCCACTATTTGTCGGATAGGCCGGATACCGGATAGTTACCGGATATCCATTTCATCTCTAATTTTTACCTTCCTAAATGTGTGCGTTTCTATGTTTGTGTGTCGTTGTGAATAATTTTTTAATGTAATACTTGATTGTACTGATATTTCTAAACTGTTCCACACCGATATAGCGCTGCGACATTTTTCTTCTCAATGAAAACCAAGAGTAACGAAAGTTTCACGTTTGTTTATCGAATAACAACGCGCATTGTCATTTTAACAGAATGGCAGACAGTTGGAAGCCGGCGTAATTCCACGGCATTTTCCACGTTCAACTAAATAAACACAGAAAGAATATTCGGAATAATACGTTCTTATTACAGTTTTCCATTGGGCCACATCAGGGTTCGAGTGGACGATGGACCGGTGAAAAAATGGCGTGGAAGTGTAACTCTACAGTACCGATTGATGGTGGAACTTCCTGGCCTTTCTCAGTCTCTGGAGGCGTTCTGGCCTAGTAGTAACATCCATACCTCTCACGCAGAGCACGAGTTCAATTCTCACTACCAAAATTCTTTCAAAAAATGGAAGTAAAAATGACGAACCAGCCGAAATGTGTTAATAGTCACTATAATAGAGAAAAAAATAAAAAGAAAAAAAAAATTCTCAGTCTCTTCTGAAGTCCTTCGAGGTCAGTTTTGCAAAGCGCGAAGCGGTCAAAGTTTGACAAAAAAAAATGTTTAGAGATAGCATTAAATCTCGACGTTTCATGCAAATACAAACCATTTGGCATAATTTTTTTTCGAAAACCCCGATTTCCGGTGATTTCTCGAATTGAGCTTACATTTTGCATTGGGTATATCATCGTGTAATTCAGGGTTTCTCAAAGTAGTCGATATCGACCCCCTGGGGTTTGCTTAAGTCGTATCAATACAACAAAATAAATCGTAAAAAAAATTTCTCATAATAAATTGTATGATATTTGTACATGGTTTTGTTGAACTTTGCTTTTCCCAAATTGTCCGTCAATTTCATCCTTGACGCTCTCCTTGAGCCGATACATAGTTCTTTGCTTTCAAAATAGAGTCCATCATTGTGGAAGCTAACCGATTTCAGAACTTTGTTTTGTTGGCATTGTGAAGCGTGAATATTCACTCAAACACACGCTGATGAATGTAGAATTATCAAAAAGTGTCCCGAAAACATCCTTAGCAGGAATGGAGAAGTGAGGTGACATTTCACATGATTCAACATTTTTATAAATCAAGGGAAATATCTTCATGATTTAACGATGAAAAAACAACGTTTCTTAGTAAGAAGGTAGACAGAGAAAATGAACTGTAATTAATTTAACATTTAAATTTGAATAATATCTTTAAAATAACTTTAAATTCTGTATCTTTGCAGAAAATCTGTAATCCTGTATATACAGATTTTGTATCTGAAATTTGTCGAAAATTCTGTAAAATACAGAGTATTCTGTATATGTGGCAACCCTGAGAATGTCTCATATCTTAGTAGAAAATATTATTGCTGTACATTTTAAAAACTCAACAAGACGACGAGTGTACGGAAGTACAAAAAGTACAAGATGATAAATTCGACAAGTAAAAAAACGTGAACAGGTTCGTGCAAGATAATGTGTTTGAGCGTACGAGTTCTTCAGGCATGTTTAACATTTCTCTGTATTTTAAACATATACGCGAATTAACCCGAAGGCATCAAATTCATGTCCAAACATGGTCTTGATATTTACTGTATAACAAGCTTGCCCTTAGGTTTCAAGTTGATCTTCGTTCTAAAATACGTTGGAGCTTGAATGATAATGTACTCAACTTCTAATTTAATTCAAGAGTTTACAAGGTATTTACATAGCTAAATGAAGTGAACTAGAATAAATTGATCGAAAAACAATTTACAAAATGCTTGGTCATCTATGTGCATGGGGCAACAAATATTTTTCAACTATTTCAGTAAACCTGAGATGGGTCGCGAAGAGGGAAAAATGTTATTCAATTGATTGTAGACCAACAGATTTTCTCTCCAGCTGGACGAGCCTACATTACCCAGCAGTCTTCAGCATGCAACTCGGTGCTGATGCGCAACAAGATTTTTGTACCCAGTTGAGCTCCCACTCCTTGTGCACACATGCGCTCTGGCGAATGAGCACGCTCCGAAACACAGATGAAATGTTTGGTTGTCAACGCCGTTCTTACGCAGAGATTTGTACCCAGTGTTAAGCTTAGTTTTACGCTGAAATTTGCGCCGTGCTTGCGTCGTATTTCTATACTGCGCGCTTGAATATGGATTGCTCTCTCTGTTGAGATATTTTTCTTCACACAAGCGTATACGGTTCAAATGGAGGCGCGCTGTTGTTTTGACGTGGGACTACGTCTAACCAGAATATATGGAGGGTAAAATGGAAACCTAAACACAGAACATGCAGGAAAAAATGAAAGATTTCGAATGCTTATAGCTCGAACATTTCGTACTGGATAGGAGAGATGTTTGCATCACTTGATAGGGAATATTTCTACGCATCTATCGCAACTAACAAAATGTTGTTTTTCATTAGATAAACAATTGAATAACTGTAAAATATTAGGCGTTATCTAAACGCCCTAACTGCATCGTTTTGATTGGCCCGATTTACGGTTTCCCTAACACAGCCATCAAAACCAAGCAGCCTTGGGGAAATCGGCATTGCAAATACATGAAAGTAGGGGGACTTTTGTTCTCATCGAAAAATGTTCCCTAACACAGAATTTAAAACCAAGCAGCGAAATCGGCATTGCAAACACACGAAAGAGCCTAGAGGCGAATGAACTGAAAAGTTTAAACCCTCTTAAAGCCAAAAAGAAGAAGAAGAACACACGAAAGTAGGGGGAGCTTTTGTTCCCCCCGAAATGGGTTCCCTAATAGAGATTTCTAAACCAAGGTGCCTGGAGAAATCGGTATTTCAAATTCATGCAAGTCGGGGGTATTTTTGTTCAGACTGGAATGTGTTTCCCTAACACAGACTTCAAATCCATGGAGCGTGGGGAAATCGGCATTGCGAATTCGTACAAATCTGGGGTATTTTTGTTCCGATTGAAATGTGTTTCCCTAACACAGACTTCAAAACCGAGGTTTCTGGGGAAATCGGCTCTGCAAATAAATGCAAACTGCGAGTACTTTTGTCCTCGCTTGCCTTTGTGCAGAGTGGAATATGTCTGTCCTAACATGATCTTCTAAACTTAGGAACCTGGGAAAATCGTGCAGACACTAGAAGCGAATGAACTTCCCAGTTTCAAGCAAATTCGAGATTCGAGAAGTATGTACACTTTTGGGATGTAAACTTCAGAGGGAAATGTAAAATAAAATAATCGTTTGATAATTTTTTTTTGTCTTTATTGGAAAGATTTTCAGCCTTAGGCTGGTTCATCAAACGTTTGATAATTCTTCCGTACATATATTTTGTTCTAGTCATCATACCAAACGTAAAAGGTCCGTCATTAAATTTACTTGTAACGAAGAACAATCAATCACAATAAATGAATTGACTTTACATGGCATTTGTTCATTTTTTTCACTCACAAAGCAAATATATTGAACTCAATTGAATTTGGAAACTGTTTCATTCAATCAAGAATTTAATCAATACAAACGAATGATTGCTAAGCTGGATTGGAAGTTCCACGTCAACCTTGCGGTTATATCATAGATATAACCCACTCATTTTTTTTATGTTTTGCTCAGAACGAACGAAGACAAAGCGGGCGCTAGAATTTGATGTGTATGTGTGTGTGTATAGAATGAGACGCGCATCACACAAGTGAGAAGAAATGTTTAGTATCTGAGTTCTGCGCCGGGTACATTTTGCGCTGTCGTGCTTATGAATTTTGTGCTCTTCGCACCAACAGAGAATACGAGTTTTCTTTGAGCGCGCTGATGAAAATTAAACTCAAGCGCAGCGCTGCGTTTGTTCACTGAAGACTGTTACCCAGCAATGAAACTCTGTTGTTAGGGTATATTCGATATATTAAAGGAGAAAATCAATAAACCATGCCTTGACCTGCCGGATGTTATGAATTGATGCCAAATAACCCAATTATCACGGTTATTTGGCATCAATTCATAACATCCCAGGGCATTAGCTTCCACATTAGTTTTTGGACCCGCAGCTTTGGAGATGGGATTTTTATGGTTTGGGTAGAATTTTCTCAAAAAGGCCTGATTTAGGTAGCTTACCATCAACACGAATGAACATTCAGAAGTGCAACGAAGTACTTCAGAATCATTTACTGCTGTTTTTACATCAAAAACAATGTGATAATTGGGTAATTTGGCATAAATTCTTAAAATCCGAAAGTCATTGCATGGTTTAATGAATAGGGGCTTCAGATTCTGGGCTGGTAAACTTGTTTACCAGACCAAACCCTTATCAAGAACTTATGAGGAGAGATTGTACGAATAGTAGATGCAGCTTACAAACAGTATGAGTGATTTAACGAGCTTAAACGAGCATTATCCTCTGCGTAGATCAAGATACACACTACAACATGGCGCAGCCTGGTTGAAACCATCCAAAATGGGTTATTAGAACTGATTGAGAACTAAAAATGACTAACAAATTAGAAACTTATTGTAATTCATGTGAAATTGACGTTAATTTTGTAAAGGAGTGAGAGTTTTTCAATCTGGTTCTATGGTTATGAAACACTGGAATTTTAGTTTTTTTTTATTGTTTCACGCCTGAACACAACAATAAAATTCAAATGGCCAGTCTTTTAAATGAAGATAGTTATTTTATCCTACACTATATACTTCAATTCAACTGAATTCTCACATATCTCTCGAAACTCGGAAAAATGAGTGGTTCTATAGTTGTGAAACGCAGTGTATATGGTATGTGTGCTATCAAAAACCTTTGAAGAAATTCTTTGAACACTCGATTATTTGCTCAGCAATATGAGAAAAACGACGAAATCTTTACTCGATTACTTCTACACGCTGAAGTTCGCTGACCACCAAGAGTCCCTTGCATAGCAAAATTTTCAGCTTTTTTGAATTTGTGTTTCAGCTGCAGGAAGACGATTTCAACTTGATTAAAACAATATCAATAATAACGGCCCTTCTGACAAAACTTTCAAAACAAAATTTAAGCAGTTAGAACATTCACAGTTTTCGCATTTGTCAAAATTATCACAAAAGCTTCAATACCATGTTATATTATCATATGTCACTCACTTGAATGCATTACACAAGGATTTTACTAAAATGTTTTTAGATCTTCAAAATTTTATAATTTCTCAATGGATAACAAATCAGCACTATATAACATCCATGAAATGAGCCAAGGTGAAACCAAGGAAAGAAAACTTGATTATCATCAGCAAAGATGCGGCAGGAGTACAACCAAGGTTGTCATGTGTTCTAGTTATAATGAAACATTGAAAAACAGTATCCTGCGATGTGAGACATTGCTGAAAAATATCTTCTCGTTTCTCCATCATCATACTTTGTCGAACAATGCTTCATTATGGTTACAAACAACGCGAAACCGAAGGAACCATTTGAAAATCAACGAGCGCGGAGATTTAAGGCTTTAACTAACCAATATTGAACCGTATTTTGATATTTTGGTAGTTGTGGATAGATTGGTTTGCGATTTGAGTGTTTTTATAGTTTGTGAGTAATTATTATTAATAATTATTTATTAAACTCAATATTTACTATTTTTTCTCTATTTATTTTGTTGAATATGATGAGGAAATATTTTTTTTTTCTGTATTATAGTGACTTTTAACATCTTTAGCTGGTTTGTCACATTACATCCATTATTTGGAAGAATGTCGGGAGTATGAATTGAACTCGTGACCTTTTGCGTGAGAGGTGCGGATGTTACAACTACGCCACGGAGGCGATCTGGCGTAGTGGTAACATCCATACCTATCACGCAGAGATCACGAGCCCAATTCTCACTCCCGACATTCTTCCAAAAATGGAAGTAAAAGTGACGAACCAGCCGAAATGTGTTGAACGTCACTATAAAAGAGAAAAAAAACAACTACGGCAGACCGCCTCCGTGAGAAAATAATGTAAAGTTTATTCATTTAACCAACTGCAATGTTTTCAAATTGATAATTATTCAGTAAGAAAAAAGAAACTAAAGATAGGATTTTCAAAAAAAAAATGGCTATGAGAGTCTAAGGTAGACTTAATTCTGGAAAATGGATTTCTTGCCCAAAACAGTTTGAGAACCCCTGGTGTAAATCAACATTTCGTTCCATGTGAAAAATCGAGATGATAATTTTAATTGGCATTCTAAATCATACATTTTCCCTCGTATTCCGAATAAAAGACTAAGTCCCAGAGTGTCGATCTTTGACAAAAAAAAATTGAGATGACAGTAGATCTCGACGTTTCATGCAATTTCAAGATATTTGTAATGGAAAAAATATTTTGGAAAACCCCTTTTTCGTTTGCTTCCCCCTTGGGTGATTTTTCGATTTTTAAAAAACTCGTTTTTTTACCATTTCGCGCCACACTCCCTTAAGTCCGAGTGAGCTGATATTTTGCATAGTGTGTTTTTTAGAGGTGGTAAACATTTTTTATGGGGTATCTTTTTGAAATTCGAGATGACCATTTCCATTGATACCCTAATGTATATAGGGTTAACATTGCATTCCGGTATGTGAAAAAAAAAAAAAGAATATCTTCCGGGTAAAGGAAATAAAATCGGCGACTCATTCATTCCAAAAGCACATTATTCAAGGACAATCGGTTGCGAATAGACAGTCAGCTACATCATAACATTTTAAAACATTCTGTATTCACTGAGGACTGACTGCTTTTCCACATATGTTCAAATGATTTTCTCAACAATTCTGCAATAAATGACTGGTCACATCAACTGAACATTTCTTCCTATGAATGAATCATTCCAAAAAAATTGAGAACAGTACATTTACACCAATAAAATAACAATTTTGCAGAGGAATATTTCCCGATCTACAGCGTTCCCTTTGAGACAGTATTACAAAAGCTTTTAATTTTAATGGTTCCCGTTTTTGTTCTGCGTAGTTTTATCTTTATTGGTCATGTGAACCGCTTGATTTATGAAGTTTCGTATGCCGAATATTGCCAACACGAAGCGTCGTTGCCTCAACATCCATAAAACAAAGCATTTCCCTTTTTACCTCCATCGCATCGTTATCGCGGAAGTTATGCTGCCAGCTAGTGAGACGATTTTATGCCGGGAAAACATCCACGTCTGACTATATTCGTTCGTTCTTTTGGTCTTCTTTTTTTTTCTTCGCCCACATAAACCACCAAAGGACGGATCGCTGACTCGTGGTTCATCTCGTGGCACGTTCCTCTGGTTAGTAAAGTGAAGTGGTACTAAAAGTGTGCCGAATAAAAACACTCCACACAACAGGTGAAGCGAAGGCAAATTTTGGCTGATATCGGGAAAGATAAATGTATGCCAGCGGATCCGTTTTTTATTATCTAAACGATTCTTCAATTCCGAACAACCGATGATTAATGACCGTTTAAGGGCTGCAGGGAGTATCCCGCCCGGTCGGTGCGTTTCCCTGATTTCCTGGCACGATTCCGTCCGATCCGGAAAGAGCCAGCCAGCCAGAAAGCTTTATGAACACGAACAAGCGCTGTGATAAAGGTGTTTAACATTCTCGTTACGACCAAAGGTGAAACAAAGAGCAACATCGGAGGCCAAAACAGAGTCTTAAAAACAATATGCTACCCCGTTTTATAGCCACATTTCCGCGACGTTGCAATTCCGTTGGATTACCGATTACCACCGTTTAGGCGTTTGTCTCAGCTCTTTATATCTGGTAGTCTTAAAATAAAAACCTTCATAATCTCCACCGGACCAGAGAGAGAGAGAGTGAAGGCCGGCAATTACCTCTTCCATAAAAGTTCTGACAAGGGGACTGTAAAAGTTTCGCACAGGAAACCGAAAAAAACATGCCAAAGAATTTCCGGCAGAAAGTTGTTATCTCTCTGTCCTAATACGAGCCTATCGTTTCTCTATCCCAACGAAAAGACACTTCGGAACGACGCGTCATGATTATCTGATGCCGCTGAGAAAAAGGATTCAAATGCAAAACGGCGCCCTGTGTTATCGGATGAATTAAATGTGACTTTGATCTTCATTATGCCATTAATTTTCCATAGTTTTAGAATCGTGTCCGGTCAGCGGACGACAAATCATCATCAGCACAAGCGGCTATCAACATCAATCGCTTCAGTTTGTCTGAAATTGGTACCGCGCCGGGTGTTTTCTGTGCCAATTGGCACTGGATTGCAATAAATGAAATATGGGAAATGTCAGCTTTTCACGAATCGAATAAACGTTTCAGAGAGAGGAAGGGAAAAGTGCTTCGGGGGTCAAGTGCTCTGTGCGATCAAAATTAATATTCGACGAGTGGCATTGTGGGGGTGCAGTCCAAAATCCCGTTCCCTGTTTCTCTGCCCCCACTCATCTGGTCATCCATTTTTCCTGCTTCGAATGTGGGAGATGGGAGTTTTTCAGAGTGTGGAAATATTGGATGAATAATTGAGCTTGAAGGCTGGCTACTGCTGCTGCTACTGAAAATAGGTGTATTCGGTGTGTACCAGGTAAATGGGATTCATTTGATTTTGGAAATGTTAATTTGCCCTAGGGGCGAACAGGAATAATTGTGAATGATCGTATCCTTGTGCGGGATTTGTGGTTTGGGGTTTCAGGTCTGGCTAAGCTTTGAAAACCGAAAAGCTGAGCTACTCAAAGGGATGGATTAATAGGCGGTAACTTATAACCAATGCTGCGAATCGCAATTTTAAACCTTTGTTTTTCAAACAAACAGAATTGATAACGCTGGAGTTTTCGCTTCAGATTACAGCAATTCCAAATGAAATCGACAAATGACAAAACATGAGTATTTTTGATTCGAATGAAAGTGTGTATTCCGTTTGGGTTAGGAGAAATATGAGTTTTCCACAGCAATTGTATCTCAAAAACTATGAGTCGTACCGGAATAGTGTCTTAGAAAGGGTTATAGAGTATTGATGGTTGAATATGAAAAAAAATGTACACTGAGAAAAAAAAATTAGTACTCTTTTTTTATTTACAAAATAAAAATTCAATTTGCAATATCCAAAATACATTTTTTTTTTATTTTTTCATACAAAATAGAAGTCATGCAGAAAAGGCCCAAGATGGTAAAACTATTTTTGACAAACTTTGTGGAACATCGAATTTTTAGGAATTTTAGAAACTTCGAATTTGTTGGAAATTATAAGCGAATTCATAAAATCTCATGAAAATGATGGTATAACACGACAACTATATTTAAAGTGCCTATTTACTATTAAAAAGGCAATAAATTACAAATATTTTTTTAAATATCTCGAGAATGGCTACATTTAGAAGGAGATCGATAATAACCTTTTCTGTTTTAAATAACATCAGGATTCATAACTTGTGATTAAAAATGACTGCTAACATACAAAAACTCGAAGTTTCGAAAATTCCTAAAAATTCGATGTTCCACAAAGTTCGTCAAAAATAGTTTTACCATTCTGGGCCCATTTTTTGAATTTTCTACATGACTTCTATTTTGTATGAAAAATTAAAAAAAAAATAAATATGTATTTTGGATATTGCAAATTGAATTTTTATTTTGTAAATAAAAAAAAGGATTACTATTTTTTTTCTCAGTGTACATTTTTTTCATATTCCACCATTAACACTCTATAACTCTTTCTAAAACACTATTTTGGTTCGACTCATAGTTTTTGAGATATGAATTATCGAAGATTTCTCTTACTAAAATCGATACGCCCTTTTCAAAAGTTACGCTTGAGTCAAAAAATTCCCAATCGCTGTGAAAAATTCATATTTCCTCCAACCCAAACGGAATACACACTTTCATTGGAATAAAAAGTACAAGTTTTTAAAATCTGCATTTTTAGGACGATTTCCTTTGGAATTGCTGATTAGACACCTAGTATTTGTAAAACGAAACAATCAATCCATAGAATTATGATAAGGAGTCAATAATTTCATTCTAATGTCTTTCTACAGAATTAATTGTATATTTCGAAGAGATTGGAAACATTTTTTTGAGATTATGGAGTTATTCATACATTTATATACAGCCATTCCATGTCAAACCGATATAGTGGTTCTCAGACTTTCGCGAAAAGTGGAATTTTGGTTCTCTAACCTACTTGGCCGATTCAGATGATCGATATATCCAATTAAAGTCAATTTTTTGAAAAGATACTACACTTGCAAAAAATCGAATTTGGTTTTTTTATCCAAAAAAATTGTTTCTGTAATTTTTGATTACATTCGTTTTTTATAGTTTTCATGGTCTCGTTACCAAGAGCACTATATTTTTTTATATTTTTTCTCGAAAGTTGAGGATTTTTTTTTTGAGGTTTTCTTCGTTTTGAAGCTGTGATTTATTTAATTAAATTAACCGATGGTCCAGGAATCAAATTTTCTCCTTTTTTTCAAAAATGATTTTTTGTTTTAAAAAATCAGAACTTTTGAACTACTCGACCAATTCAGGTGATCGACATATCGAATTATAGCCAATGAACTAGTCTTTATCGGAAAAAATATGGCACTAGCAAAAAAAAATTTTGCCATTCGGCTTACACAACCTTCCTGTTTTTTACACTACTGGAACACCAACCATTCCACCGAAAACTTTGATTACTGTATGGTCTACTATGACGATCACTTTCTCTCTTTCACTTGCTCTTGCTGAGTCTGAGACTACACGGAAGAGAGAATTCCGACACCAGTCATTGACAGATCCACATTTCGAATTGTCGCGTTCTCCTTCATCGAGCGGCATGAAACAGTGTAAATTTTGCAAATCGAATTCCATTTCATTGAATCTATTCATTATTATCATAAATAAATAGACATATAGATTTTATGTTGTCGAAAGGTCATATCACGTTCGAGGGACCTAGCTCTCAGAACTTTCTGAAAAACAAAAAAGACAAAACAAAACAAAAAAATGATCTATGGAAGAGTTTTAGAAAAATAAATAAATTTCCATAAAAAAATACCGAAATTAAAAAAAAAATTGATCGAAGAATGAAATGTAGGAAGAAAAAATACCAAAAATTTTTGCAAAAAAATTACGCTTAAAAATTATTTTAAAAATCACGCTTAAAAATTATTTTAAAAATTCTGTCTGGAAAATCGAAAAATAATGAATTTTTGCGATTTTTTTTCGAATGTTAGGAATAAAGAGAAGTGTTTGGGTATTTTGGTTATCTTTTGAAGTATGTTTGAAGATGTATTTTTCATTTTTTGAGTACACGAATGCTGTAACTTTTCAACGAGATGAAATATAGAAAAATCCCTTTAGGACAACATAACTGAGGGTATAAGCTTCCCAAAATTGCAAAAAAAAATTTTGACCATCCAGACCGGAATTTCCCTCAAGTCATTTTTCTCAAAACTTTTTTTAAAGCTCTCAATAAAATATACATCGGAGGATGGGAAAACTTTTCCTAACAACATTTGCACGTTTGCAAAAAAAAGTTGAACAAAATCCCAGACAGTTTCTGACTTAAAAACTACAGGGTGGCGCATAAGTCAGGCAACGTTTTCTGAAGAAAAACAAAAAAAAAATATGATCGCGCTGCAACTATCGAGCGTGTTGGTTCCTAAGCGGATCTGTTGTCGACTTTGTATCGTTTTTCATTCTAGAATAAAAACTTTGTATCGTGGGACATTTTTCAATTACGATTTTTTTTGTGCAAATCGGTTGCGTGACTTATGCGCCACCCTGTACAGGTCGGACTCGATTATATATAATCGCAATTTCACTTTCAACGTTAATTTTCGAATCCAATACATAATCGAATCACAAAAAAGCTATTTTTCTATTAATGTTTGAGATTCATACATTAATGAAAAAATTGTATTCTTGAGATTCGATTATGTATAGGATTTGAAAATAATTGTTGAAAAAAAATGGTTGACTATATATAATCGAGTCCGACCTGTATAAGACCTACCAAATTTCGGCCAAAGAATGGAATGTAGGAAGTTGTTAAAGTTTTCATTAAAAAATATCAAACAAATTAAAATAAATCATTTGAAAAAGTGTTAAAATTCAATTAAAATTCATTTTTCTAAAAACTGCTTTTTTTAATACTGAAAAAATATGAATAGCCCATACATCGCAAGAAAGGCACTGCTACAGGAAAAGAGTTTTTCTAGCAACAACTTTTTCTCGTTTTCTTTGCAAACTTACTATAAATATTGTACTCGTAGCGTTTTTGTGTGTGAATTATCTTGATTGACATTTGCTGCAAACTTTTTTCTATTTTGAAACATGTCAAGAACATATCAACCGCGAGAATTAACACACAAAAACATTACGAGTGAAACATTAGTTTTTCAGGAGTCTCCATGCAAAAAATGCCATATATTTCAGAAGCTATAAAAGACAGGAAGTTGGCGTCTTTGACGAAAATCCATGTTTCAATAGTGTCATAAACATCGCCAAATATCGCTATCTAGACTCAGAACAAAATTAGGATTAGTTGTAATTGTTAGTAATTGTATGCGCTATCCATATTTTCTACTTTTTTTGTGAAAAATTAATTCATTTTATAAAAGAATTTATTTTCCGTGTAATTTTCTATAAACTTGTTTGATATTTTTAAAATAAAATTTTAAAAATTCCTACATTTTATTCTTTGAAGGTTTTGTAGCTTTTTCGATTGGAATTTTGTGTAACAATTTTATAAAAAATTAAACCATTTTCAAGAAGTCTTCTAGAATATTTAACAATTCGCTGAATTGTGTAAATCTTTTTATAAAGCTTTTGAGTATAAAAAAATCAACACAATTTCCCACAGGCTCGAGCTTAACCCGAAAACTCACGAGCTGGATTTCCACTTTGTACACCCATCGCTCGATGCTGTCGATTGAATGGTGGCGACCCAATAATCTGTGCCAGCCAGTCAGCCAGCGCGTTGTCGTCACGTATGTGAGCTCACGAAGGACATAGTAGATCGTTTATTGAAATCGTGTTTTCCGCGTTATTATTTTTATTCAATGTTCACATCAACCTCAGCCTCCCCGGACGGGGAAGAAGGGGGTGAAGAGAATTTGGTGATTCCTACCTTTCGAATCAATTAAAATTTTTTTCGAAGGCTGATGTGATACGGTGTGTGTGTATCGAATGACATAAAAAAACAGAACGTGGGATGGATATGCGTGAGTTTTGTACAAAGTTGCATTATGAGCGGGGTCGCGGTTAGAGGGAATGAAACAAATAAAACTTTTGCTTCCTAAAGCGGCAGACATTCCATTCGAAGTGGTCCGCTGATGATGAATAATTCAAACAGATCGTGCTCAGTTCTCACTTTTTTGTCGTGTCTATTCAGCATCTTTTTGAACTCCACAATCCATCGTCCGCCGGAGCATTTGCCTCATTCTCCCCTGACATTCGCTCCGGGTAATTTCGCGAAACTCGGAGGAGTAAAACTTTGATTGCATTTTTATTCAATTCATGATGCACATTTTGCCTCCCAGCGAAAGTGGCTTTTAACCGGGGAATGCCATTTCTGTGTTTTTAAGCTGGCATAACAGAACAGAATACACGACGACCATTGAAGGAGAAAGAGCACTTCCGGCACGACTTGATTCGAGAAGGGATGATCTGAAGCAGCCCCCCATTCAGGATGAGTGGAGAGTTCTTTGAAAACGCCATCAGCTGCAAGAAGTACATAAATTTGAATATTTCACAGGAACGACATTTGGAAACTGGTTGCATTCGCATGCACCCAAATCGTTCAGGATCTCTACGCGAAGTCGTCGGGGACCAGCAACGATTGACATAATGGTCGGTGATGGGAAGCGATGCACATCTAGCCCAGCACCCAGAAGTTTATGTGAGCTTTCGGAGTCTGCATCACTTTCCGCAATTCACAGGAAGTAAACAGTGCGAACAACATCATCGAAATACTCTCAAGCCTTCGACGCCTAGATAAATAATGCCGTTTGATTGAGATATGCGCGGTGGGTTCCAAGAAGATATTCTTTAATAACTTTGACTTGACTTTAAATGTAGCTTTCCTCATCAGCCTTGGGATTGGTCGATCACACTGGGTATAAACATTTTGCGCCATCTGAAAATACAAAATAAATTTTTAGACAAGAGTGCTTCAATTGCACCTACCGTGAGCCCCTGATCAAAGCCCTTCATCATTCGGGCTCTGTTTTGCCAATCGCAAGGCGTTTCGCTTCGGCTGAATTTCGGAGACCTAAAATGCATCCTAAAACAGAGTGCTCTCACAAACCGGTCGGTTTGTTGTGATATACTTTCCAACTAAATAAATACGCCCCGAGCGGGAGATTCACTATTGCTCGTCCACAAAAAGCAAAATCTTGTTTCGCACAATATATGTATATCGCGACGGGACTGAGCCGTTGTCTATGTTGAGGGAGTCTACTAGGGTGGCGAGCAGAAAACAAAACGAGTAAGCGAGTGCTCCATGTTTAGCAAACAATTTTACAGTTTTTGCATATCGTCCCGACGACACTTTGCTTTGGATGGTTTGATGGAGCAAAAACTAGACAGGAAAATAACACAACGAATATGTCACACAGAAGGTTACCAATGTGGGAACATTTGCTACGATGACATAACTCCAGGTGTTGACGTTTCTGTGCCGGAATGTTGCGGCGAAGAACCGATGAAACACGGCCTTGAGCTACTGAATGGCGTCGTGGCGTGAGGAATGCGACGAGTCTCGGAACTTTTATGGAATAACTACGGCATTGTAGATTGAGTATTGCTTCAACGGAGAAGCCCGGGAACATGTGGTTTGCTGGTAATTTTTAAAGCAATATGAATAGATTGGATGTGTATTAAGTTAACAACCTCAGAAAACTAATCTTTTGAATCAGTATATTGCAAAATACTATCTACTATTCATTTAAAATGTATAGAGTGTAGACGAAAACGGAAGAATCATTTATCTATTGGGGTAGGTGTACCAAGTGTGATATCCGTGACAATGAATAAAAACGTCTTGTCGTTTAGCCGGCCGTAATTCAAGTGAAGTAATTTATTGAATATTCTCTCAGATGAGCTCATCCTTAAGCTAGTGTTAGTATTCCGCGTATTAGTAATACCGTATTACAAAATTCGAAAATTGGGGCCTATGCAGCAGACGGGATTATAGTATATATTACATCTCCCCCTCAAATAAAGTATATAAACAAAATCCTTAAACCTACTATGTACACTTAAAAACTAACAATTTTATGTATTTGAGGAGATGTAATAATTTCAATTAAAAATTCAGGAACGTAGTTCAACAAATCAGAATTGTGTAAATCAAAGAAATCCAAATTGGATCTCACTAGTGTTACATTTAATGCGACGTGCCGGAGAAACACTTTGCCACTCACTGAAACTAATTGTTGCCTTGATGAGCGCCGAACCGAAGCTGCTCTGTTCTTGATGCGGGTTTTCTGATTGTCGTGAGATGCTTTGCAAACCAACTCGAGCACTCCGACGGCCGAAACTCTATAATCCCTGTTAGGTGCTCCGGCACCAATCCGTTCGGCCTAGTTACCCTTGCGGAGCAATCAGTGAATGCGACCAACAGGGAACTGGAGACCTGCACGGTTCGAGTGAGACTTTGCCTTTCCCTTAACTTGTCCTCCTTTGTTACGTCCACGATGCCGATGCCGTACAACCACACGGGTTTACGGTTTGAAAGAAAATAAGATATTTTTTTGGGCTCCGCGTGTTTTATACTCTAGCGGTACACACTCACAGGATAGAGACAAATCGGCAGACTCAGCCAGAGGGGCGAGTCCAACGAGACCAACGAATGAGCGTTAAAAGGGAGCGATGGCAAAAAAATACATTCATTACGATTTGTTCGCTCGTTGGATTCACATTCACATGCACATGCTAAAAAGGGTCCTTTTCAGGATCACAAAATTATCTTCAATCTAAAGAGTTTATTGTTTTGTTATTACTCGATATCCCCATCTTGTTCGGCTAAACCTTTCTGTTTAGCGATTGCATTTGCCACTCGCCACAGCTTTCACAGTTGGAAAATTTCTTCCCATCTCGCTTTGTGACATGTTGTACAGTAAATTACATTCAATGCGACGTGCCGAAGCGCCACTCAGTGTCGCATTGGAGGCGATTTTAACCTGTAATTGAACATTTGCGATGACAGTGGTACAGTGTCGACTTTCAATGTGGGGTCATAATTTGGATCTCTATGTTTACAAAAATGTCCAACTAAATAAGTCGCATTACATGTCCGTCCAATTAGCTAAATGTCGAACTAATTGTAAATTACTGTACTTTCAATCTGGAAACAATTTAAGAATTGGTGAAAATTGAATAATCAGGAAAGTCCCCAACTATCAATAAGCTCAGAACAACTGACAAATTCACATACGCATCAGATCCTGGCAAACAAATTATGAAAAAAATCAATTTGTGTTTTATTATTATTTTGGATAATGTTTTAGAAAGCATTGAACTGTATTTCCTAAACTCTCTTTTGGAAGGTTTAATGGCCCTGAAAAGCGCCTTGTTTTATGGAATGGTTCCAATTTAGAAAACTTAGTACTCGTGGTTTTGAAAAAAAACCATTTCGAACGCCCTCGATGCCGCCTTGTTCTGGATTTGCCACCAAAGCAGTTTGTATAAATAACAAACTTTTTTCTTCTGCTACCTAATGCCGTTTTGCGATTGCGTTTGCCACTCGCCACTCGCTGCAACTGCCTATTGTCTTGATGTCCACCGAACCGAATGTGTTCTGTTCCGAATGCGGGGTTTCTTATAGTCGCGAGCAGCTTTGCCAGCTAACTCGATCACTTCGGCGGCAGAAACTATATAACGCCGGCTAGGTGGACTGGTGCACTGGTACTAACGCGCTCGGCCTAGCTACCCTTGCGGGGAACTCCAGATCAACACGGTTCGAGCGGGATTTTGCCTTACCCCTCCCCTTTTCCTCCTTTACCATGTCCAGACATGGCTGCTTGGGTTGGTTTGTTGATGTGTTGTGATGCGAACCGATGTGGTGTACGGTTTGAATGAGAATGATCGTTACGGAAGGAAGGA
The DNA here is from genome assembly GCF_029784135.1 of Toxorhynchites rutilus septentrionalis. Taxonomy (NCBI): domain Eukaryota; kingdom Metazoa; phylum Arthropoda; class Insecta; order Diptera; family Culicidae; genus Toxorhynchites; species Toxorhynchites rutilus. The sequence continues at coordinate 170,825,700 of NC_073746.1, forward strand.
AGGTCTTGTATTATAGAGACTTTAAACTGTTGCAGTTCATTCGTCTCTAGCCTTGAGAAAGGCCCTTTGAAAACTCTACTCTATTTACTACAGCGCTACCACCTCCACCCTCTTGCCTTGAGAAAGGCACTCGATCCCTCGCCGTCCAGCTCGTCCAGCAACGATGTTGTCCAGTCGGTGTCCACACAAAGAATGATCGTTACGGCAGCGGAGCGGGGATTTTTAAGCTGACTGGCTGGCTCGAGAATTACGCATGTGTGAGACTGCGACCAATGTTTCGTTCATTTTTTTCTTTTTCCTTTCCAATCGTGCTTCATTCTATTTCGCTGCTGCTCTGGTTTCCCGTTTTTGTCGGTACGATTTGAGGAGCACAAAATGGACCAATCAAAAATGGGCACATAGTGCATTTTGACAATGCTTGATATTTCACAATTATTCAATTATTTATCTCAAGAAAAATGAAATGTTATTCGTTATGATAGATGCGTAGATATATTTCCTATCAATTGATGCAAAAACCTTTGCGATCTATTGAGAAATGCTCGAGTTATAAGCGTCCCAAATCTTGCATTTTTTCCTACTTGTTCAGTACCTAGATTTCCATTTCACCCCCTATATCTTCAGGTTAGACGTAGTCCTACGTCAAAAATGATTTTACCGGCCACATGCCGAGCAGGTTTTCCCGTATGCTGGACATTTGCCTTTTATGTGATCATAACCACAATAGCTGCAATTAGAAAGATTGGCTTTAACATTGCGCTTGGCAAACTATTAGTGTTAGTATTCTGGTTAGTACACTTTTGTGAGCTGTTAACTTTCGGCCGGTTTTGAAATTCATTTTTGTTTTTACTAATCCTTTTCCCCGTGAAACCCCCCTTTCTGCACACCAGATCCACACGTCCCGAAGTTCCTGGTTCCTCGTGGCTCATGATCTTCGCTTGATCTCTCCGTTGTTCCTCGATTTTGCAGGCTTCAATGGTTTTCCCCAAAGTCAATTCCTTGGCGTCCTTCGCCATCAGCTTGTCCGCAAACGATCGATCGTGTAATCCAAACACAATTTGGTCCCTCAAAAAACTGTCTCGCAGGTTCCCGTATTCGCAACCCTTCACAAGCGTTGTGATTTCCCGTAAAAAATCGTCGAATTTCTCGCCCTCAAATTGCCGACGATGAGTGAACATAAATCGTTCGAAGAGCACGTTTTTCTTCTGTCCGCAATAGTCATCGAAAGCTCCCATAACCTCATCGAAATCGTCCTTTTTGTTCGGGTGGAGCGGTAAGATGTTGAATATATCCATCCCTTCAGAACCGATGACCGATAGTAAAATAGCTACTTTTACATCGTTTTCGCACTTTTCATGGCCGGCGCCTCCCATCCAGTACTCGAAGGCTTGCTTGAATTTCATCCAATTCGCGTGGATGCTGCCCGCCGTTTGCAATGGCGGAGGCAGCGTTGGTGGCAGCAATGCTTTGACCTCAGAGCGTCCCGAGATCGGCGAATCCGAGGATTTAAGCTTTCCTCTCGTCATGTCACTAATCACAATTCACCAAAATTAATAAGGTGATCACTTTTCGAGTACGTATTTCCAAAACTATCTCCAATGGCGGTTTTGCTACAGCGCCATGTGATATCCGTGACAATGAATAAAAACGTCTTGTCGTTTAGCCGGCCGTAATCCAAGTGAAGTAATTTATTGAATATTCTCTCAGATGAGCTCATCCTTAAGCTAGAGTTAGTATTCCGCGTATTAGTAATGCCCGATTACAAAATTCGAAAATTGGGGCCTATGCAGCAGACGGGATTATAACATATATTACACCAAGTATAGAGGAGATATGTCACAACATTGCGAATAAACATTCTAGTTTAGTTCGAAAGTATACAAAAGTATACTTTTGCTAGCAGTTCGAACTCTGTATTTTAATTTTTTCACTAATATTGCGATGATCAATCGACTAAATTGTATAATAGAAGTCACGTAGGGTTGTGTCTGAGACACGACCGCATAGTTGACGTAGGATTCTGTTAGGCTATCTGTTCATTTTGGATATAATTGAAGAATTAAACTCTTTGATGATGATTTGGTGGCCCTGACCGTTTTGTTTGGTTGTCGGATGTTGTTTGTTCACTTCACCAGTGTTTACAACCGAGTGATGATGACAGAAAAATGATAATTAGTCGTTAGATGGTGCGTATCAGATAGAAGATGCCGAAGTGGAATGAGATATGATGAAAACCGTGACTCTGTGACTCTAGACGAGATGCCTCCTGTGTTATGTATGGATGAAATAAAGAAAAAAAAACTCATCAATGTAATATAAGATACTTATCAATATCGAACACAATTATAAATTTTTCTCATCAGTAAAAACATGTTACTTCAATATATAGAAAACATATTTGAAATGGGAAAGGTAATTTTCTTTTATAATTTTTACTTTCTGAGTGTTTATTCAACCTAATGTGAATTTTAATTGAACTAACAACACTTAATACTATATGCAAATCATATGGGAAATTACTTTTTAGAATATTTTTTTTTACTTTCCAACTTTTCTCGCCATATGAACTTTCCTTGGGTGAAAATGAACACAACAAAACAGACAGCTTAAACCGAACGACAAGTTCTCCAGCGGGAACACACCTTGGTTTCTATTTATGAAAATTGAAGTAAATCGTTTCATATATCAAGTGAAATGACACAAATGCTCCCATATACAATTTTACACTTACACTTGTGCTAAATTTTTCACAATACACGATCGATCATTGATATGAAATTTCACGAAGCAACCAACATTGAAGTTTCACATTTAAGTGTTATTTGCTAGAATTAATCGTGTCACTCACCTCACTTGCAATATAAATAAAATAAGTGAAAAAAACTTTTTAAATTAAACGATTTAGTTGTGATTAAACATAATAATGTACTAAAAGCTAGAAAATAATTAGGCAAGTAGCAGTTAGCAGTTATCACACCTCTCCTTAATTAGTCTAAGGCATTGATAAGACTAAAATAAAATCGTGGGACACATGATGAAGTCGCTTATTGTGGATAATGGAAATTCAACGTGCCCCACGATTTTATTTTAGTCTTATCGATGCCCTAGACTAATGAAGGAGAGGTGTGATAACTGCTAACTGCTACTTGCCTAATTATTTTCTAGTTTTTAGTACATTATCTGTTTCATTAGAATATTTCTCTACAATGAAACCATTGTACTGTATTCTATCAGTCAAAAAATTTCATTTGCTGCCGATATTGTATGTCATGTTCGTTCGTTTGATACACATACCTCAATCAACCTTTTTTTTAGATGATATGGAATCAGCCATTTTGTAGCGGCGGCCAAATTTGATTTTTCAGGATAAGCAGTTTTAAAATAACAGCAGATATAAAGGTATTTTATAAATTCGATCAGTTCCTATTGATCAACTTTCTATTAATGTGGAACAACCCTACAGACATACAAACATACATACGAACAGTTCAAGCTAAATAAAACCGTTTGATAAAGTAATTTGCTATTTTGTGATTGCGGTCATCTTGGATTTGGATTTTTCATGATCTACTATGATCTACCATTTAAGCCCTTTCATTTGACACCCATATTAATCGGGTTTTGAGAAAAAAAGCAACCCGCCATTTGATAGTGGCAGCCATCATAGATTTGCATTTTTCATAAATGACTGCTACTAGTCAAGCCCTTTCATTTGATTCTCATAATAAAAGGGCTTTGAGAAAATATGTAGTCCGCCATTTTGTAGTGGCAGCCATCTTGGATTTACATTTATCATAAAAAACGGTATTCTACTAGTCAAGCCCTTCCATTTGATACCCATATTAATGAGGTTTTGAGAAAATGTGCAGGCAGCCATCTTGGATTTACATTTATCATAAATAAACGTATTCTACTAGTGAAGCCCTTTCATTTGATGCCCATATTGATGGGGTTTTGGAAAACCCATATTGATGAGGTTTTGAGAAAATATATGATCCGCCATTTTGTAGCGGCGGCCATCTTGGATTTTCAAGATAATGAAATACGCAGTTTTATAATGACTACAGAGATAAAGGTGTGTTCCAAATTTCAGATCAATCGGTCAACAGGAAGGGGGTCAAATTTCTATTAATGTGGGTCAGCGCTATAGACAAACATGTTACAAACATACAAACATACAAACAGATTACAGGGCAAGCTAAATAAAACCGTTTAAAAATGGCCCCAACTTGCATATATTTGCAATGCCGATTTCCTCCTGGCAGCTTGGTTTTGATGTCTCTGTTGGGGAAGACATTTCGGTGGGAACAAAAGCTTCCCTACTTCATGTATTTGCAATACCAATTTCCCCCAGACAGCTTGGTTTTAATGTCTCTAATAGAGAACACATTTCAGTGGGAACAAAAGCTCACCTACTTCCATGTAGTTGCAATGTTGATTTCCCCCAGGAAGCTTGATTTTGATGTCTCTGCTAGAGAACACATTTCGGTGGGAACAAAAGCTCCCTTACTTTCATTTATTTACAATATCGATTTCCTCAGGCAGCTTGGTTTTGATGCCTCTGTTAGGGAACACATTTCGGTGGGAACAAAAGCTCCCGCTTCTTTTATGTATTTGCAATGCCGATTACTCCCAGGCAGCTTGATTTTGATGTCTCTGTTAGGGAACCACCGCATGATCCGTCAATTTCGACCAATCAGATGTGGGTACTTCCGTTAGGATAGGGATTGGGGTTATGCAGTGCCGAAATCGATTGACGCAAAAATTTCTTCAATCCATCATGAAACGACTGAGAAATACGCGTTTGAAATTGAACAATTTTCAAGATGTGCTCGATTTTCGAATTTTAATTTGTACCCCAATATGTTCCCGAAAGACGTAATCCTACGTCAAAAACTTGTTTTGAAATGCCTCGTCCATGTTCCAATTATAGTAATAGTGTACCTGGAGTTTCGTCATAAGTGTACCAATTATGGTAGTAAAAGGTGTTTATCGCATCAAGTGCAGTCAAATAATACTTCGGTAATATAATTTTCAAATAAAACAATCACTCTGAATCCTTAACCAAAATAAAAAAGCAGTTTATTTATTCAAAACAAATACCATAGCCCCAAGTCTCTAGTTGCTAATAATACCATAAGGCGTTCAAAATATTTTTTTTTGTTTTTTAATCATTTTCTTCGAAAATAAAATGATGATCTTGGTTTATTCGAAAAATGATCATGGTTTGTCCGGTGTTAGAAATCACAATTTTTGAATAAAGAAATTCGAATGTTTTAAGTAGATGTTGCATCTCTCATTGCGTGTTCCATTGATAATTTAGGCTATTAAACATTAAAAATAAGATATGTTTTGGCTAAAAACTGTAGCAATCGATTTTCACATGAATAAAACCTTTGAGTACTCAACACTTTTATTTCATTAACGTGGTTCCTAGATAAATCCATTTCCCCCTATTTGCGCCCAGATATTGAATAACTCATGCTTTATCGATAAAAATTCGCCGAACTGTTTATTGCCAATCCCAAATAGTCAATTGATTCATCAATTTTTGGACAAATTGTACCTCTATACAAATTTTGAATAATTTCATACTAGACAAGCTTTCACCAGTCGAGAAATTTGAAGATGATTCAGAGAATCTAAAATAGTGACGGGCATTGCATGTTACTATTTGCTTCTCAACTTGGGCAATTTATTTTTTGAGAAAAAATCTAAAAAATGAAATCTCCTCATCCCTCCTTTTCGAGAAAACCTTATTCAGCAAAAGCAATAGCCCTTTCGACTATTACCATATACATTACAGTAAAAAGGGCCCCCGATTATCGACTAGAGGATCTCACCTTTGTAAACTGTACTGAATAATATAAACAAAAGAAACTGCGTCAGTCTCCGGAGGGAAATGCGTTGTTAAATAAAATACAAATTCAATTTCAATAAGAATTTACAAGCGTCTAATGACACATTGTGCGTAATACAAAAAAAATGTACACAAATGCGAAAGGTCAATCGAAACCAATAGTGATTTTTGTTAAAATGTCGAACATTGGATTGAGGGTTTATGTTGCGTAAACTAACTGTATCAAAAGCTATCTGATAAAAAATGGGGACACAACATAGAATAGAATGCTAACATTCGTCCTGACCTGAGCACATTCTGATAATGAATCAGCAGTGGCAACGGGTCACTCCCTCTCACTATCTGAAGTCCGTTCACTGAGGAGACACCCCCAATCCAGTGTTATCATGCTGATACTCTCATACGATTATTGTGCATATTTGATTACACAAATGTATACGAACTAGAACTAACGCTACTCTCCCTTGTTTCACGCTTTGTCTCGTCTCGTGAAATTCCGAGTTTCGTTCTTATCAATAACGCACAAAGAAACGATTCCCCGAATGAAACCATTTGCGAGTGGGCCAAGAGCGCTTGCCGTTGTTGTCTCATGACCGAAAGTCATATTATTCTTGTGAAGGAGAAAAACAAAAAAAAAAGAAAGCATACAAAACCCAGAACAGAAAACTACGGAAGGCCAAACCTACGAGTCCCATTGCAACCATTGGCGCTGATAAGGTTACATAAAATTCCCGGTCAGCCGACTTGCGTTTCCTCTATGCACAATAACAGCACAGCCACTACTCGAGGAAGCCGGAAGCATCGAACAGGGGTTAATTCATTGGGTATGGAGAGTTGCCAGATGATCCCCTTTCAATAGTTCTATTATCGCTGGAAAAAATACAGTTGTCGAATGGCGCGGCTTCTTGGAATTCCAGCAACTTTTCACCCACTGAATATTCCATATCCGTTTCCAACTGACAGCCGCGCTGAATGAGCAATCATCTCTTGGGAAAAGACAACTCTTTCGCTAATGTATGTAGGAAGATCAGATCAAAGGGCTCCCAGACGGATACCCTCCTCGGACCGTTTCGTAGATCTTTGATTCTAAGCACTAGCGCAGCTTTTTTTGCTCTCTTTCCCTTGCTTCAGAAACTGTGAAAATATGCTTTTTTCTCCCTTCAGCCGCCTGCACGCCTTGAAGAAGTGGCGAAGTGTGATGCATAATAAAAACCACCATTTGTTTGCGATGGGTTTTTTTTGCAGAACACCATTCGTAGGGCGGGTTTGATGCTGGTGAAGCTGGAGACCCGACATTTTAATCAATTGCTATGTAAAGAACACCTCGATTTACTATCCCCGAATTGTAATGTTATTTGTGAGCTTAGGAAGAGGCCTACGATGGTATTGAGTTTATTCATCCTATCATTTGTAAACATGCTTTTTATTTTTACATTCTGACAAGAAGATATATGTTTGGTTTGAACACATTTACAATTTCAGTTACTATTTATTATTACTATTTATTACTATAATATAACTAAAATTGATCTAAATTGGCATTACTATAATAGACACATAGCCGCACTTTTCGCCCATTGATACAGTCTGTCAAAATGCAGGGTTTTCGATAATATTTGATGAGGTCCTGGCAAGAAATTCGTTCATAATGGTTGCCCTGTAAAAAAATCGTTATCGCTGTACAGAGTCCATGGATTTTTTTACGCATAAACGTAGCCCTATTCGAAGAATTTGATCATTTGAAAAGCCTCGCTGGGACTGCCGTCTGGTCGCTAGCTAGATGACGGATGAATCCTGAATGACTAATTAATTACTTTTTTCCCGATAGATCATACGATTTTCGAGCATCATTTCTGGGCTACAAGTGAAGTCAAAGAGCAGCACATAGCACCTTTGAATTTCTTTGGGAAATAACTTTTTACGGAGTTGGATTTGTGTAATTTTGCTTAGATACTGGTATTATGAATAATACTTGGATATTCCATGAGTTCAGTGTTTCAGTGTCGCTCAAGACAGCGAGCATTCATCAGTACATGTTAATGCTGAAAGTAATTTGAAAATCTGTTCAAATTGTCTTTTTATTGCTCAGCGAATCGTTCGCACCCCTCACTCAGTGCAAGCATCCATTGATCGACGCTTGTCGATCATTTTATTCTTTAATTTTTTATAATATTTATTCTCGCCGGCAATTTCGTAGTCCTACGTTGAATCAGATAATTTATCCTAAAGAGGGCCGCCTGAAGAATTAGCTACCTTTCTTAAGGTAGGGTGTTCATCATTTGTTCCTCTAACACTCCATCAAATTGTTTACAACTGCGACCATTCGAATAATACTTGGAATTCATGAAGCAACAACCGAAATAAGTAAAGGGGAGATTATGGAAACAGCCCAAGGAAGAAATGGCTTTTACTGTGAAAAGATTGAAAACATCAAGAGAATAAATCATGTAGTTTCTTGCAATTATACCACGAGTTTTCATTTTCGATTTTTCGTTTTTTCGTTGTTTAGCTTTTTCGCACTTTCGCTTTGTGGTTTTTACCATTTCTCGATTTTTTTGCTTTTTATTTTTTTTACCTATTCGATTTTTGTCTTTAAGTTTATTCGCTTTTTCGATTTTTCGATTTATTGCTTTTTTGTTTTTTTTTTGGCAGACTTATCTCACTTCTTAACTAGGCGAACCTAGCCAGAATTTTCACCTGCCCCCGGGCTTCTGAATGCCAAAGGGGGACTAGGCTCTGCGGAATGCACGTATCTGCATGCTCGTGCTGTTTCAGTCCTGACCGAGAAATTGTCGGACAATCGCGCAGGTGCTAAGGATGACCGACTTTTGGATGCCGGCCAATTCCTTCTCCATGTTCAACACCTTTAGCGCTTCCAGAAGTGTCTTCGGGATAATTCCAGTTCCAGAGAGAACGACTGGAACAATTCTTGGGACCTCCCTTAGCCCCCACAGTTCCTTGAGCTCCACGGCCAATGGTCGGTACTTGCAGATTTTGCGACCGTGGGTCTCCTCCAGATTCTGATTCAGTGGAATAGCGACATCGATGATGGTGACTTTGCGGTCGCTCTTGTCGTAAACCATTATATCTGGGCGGTTGTGGTGGATCGAGAGGTCGGTCAGAACAGTGCGATCCCAGTACAGCTTGAAACGGTCATTTTCCAGGACAGGTGCAGGCAGGTACCGGTAGTTTGGTACGTTATCTTCCAGCAGAGCACATTGGAGCGCCAGTTGTCGATGAACAATACGGGCCACGTTGTTGTGGCGCTCGGTGTAGGCTGCGTTGGCCAAAACGGGACAGCCCATAATGTGCTCTATGTTTTCACCTGGTTGATGACACATCCGGCAAATGTCATCAACGTCTTGATGCCAGACGTACCGCCTGCAGTTTCTCGTCGGCATTATCCTGTCCTGGATGGCTATCATGTCGGCTTCTACTACTGAAGAGAGTTCACCACGCGTTAGCCACAGATTAGATGCGGCCTTGTCGACGTGTGGCCGGTCCAGTTGATGGGGGTGGGCACCATGCACTGCCTTCTGCTTCCAAGCTGCAATCTTCTCCTCCACTGTCTGCAGATTGCAGTTGAGTTGGTACTCCGCTTGCGCCAAGTGCAGAGCGCTGTATCCTCTGTCGGCGGCGCAGACAGCCCGGTATAGCGCGTTTTGGTTGGCGCGTTCTGCGAAGTACTCGCGCAGTTGTCGTACCTGGGCAACACACAGTGCAGATATGTCGACTATTCCAAGTCCCCCTTCTTTGCGTGGCAGTGAAACTCTCTCCAGTGCCGATTGAGGATGGTGCATTCCGGCCTCTTTAAATGCTTTCCTCATCCTCCTCTCAAGGTCCTCTAGGTCAGTTTTGCTCCATTTGACTACACCAAAACTGAAGGTCAGCAGGGGAACCGCGAATGTGTTGATCGCGCGTACCTTGTTCCCCGCGTTGAGGAAAGTCCTCAGGACACAGTTCACTCGACTCAAGAACTTGTCTCGCAGCTCCGTCTTGATGTCGGAGTGGCGAATCCCGGTGAGCTGTCGGAATCCAAGATATTTATAGGATTCGCCACGAACCATGTCTCTTATGAACTCGCCGTCATAGACCTCATAACCTCCGGATTCGGTAAGCTGCCCTTTCAGCAGATGGACACAGCGGCACTTGTCGAGGCAGAACTCCATGCAGATGTCCCTGCTTATGTCTTCGACAACCCGGATAGCTACACCTAGACGCTGACGTGAATCAGCGTAGACCTTGAGATCATTCATGTAGAAGGTATGGGTCACTTCTTCGTGGGCGCCGTCGCCATACCTTATTTTATAGCCATGACCGTTTCTATTGAGCGTCCTACTGAGGGGGTTCAGTGCCAGACAAAACCAAAGCGGGCTGAAAGAGTCGCCTTGGAATATCCCCCTCTTTATCTGCAGCGTTCTAGACTGCAACACATTTTCCCCATCACTGAGGTGCAGAGACGTGCTCCACTGCCTCATCGCATGCTGCAGGAACCTAACGACGACGGGATCAATTTTGTAGAGCTCCAATACCCGGACGAGAAACGAGTGAGGTATGGAGTCATAAGCCTTCCTGTAATCGATGTAGGCCATACTTAGGTTCCGCTGGTTATATACCGCCTGGCCGACTATGGCTGCGTCGATGATGGCCTGGTCTTTGCAGCCATGCGTATTTTTCCTGCATCCTTTCTGCTCTTCTGCGATGATGTGATGCTGTTCGCAATGAGCAGAAACTTTGGCGGTAATTATGCTGCTCAATATTTTGTACAGACTCGATAGGCACGTTATCGGTCTGTACTTTGATGGGTTCAATGTGTTGCTGTCTTTCGGGAGGAGGAAGGTGACGCCACGGGCGAATTCAGGAAGGTTGTGTGGGTCACGTAGCACCTTGTTGAAGCACTCAGCTATCTTTGGATGTGCGACGGTCAGCTTCTTGTGCCAAAAGTTCTGGACACCATCGGGGCCCGGTGCTGCCCAGTTCCTCAGGTACCGCGAGGCTTCGCGGACATCGTTCTCTCCGACGATGATAGCTGGCATCTCTCCAATTTCACCACAACTCTCCTCCTCCCGTCTTAACCACATTTGCCCGTCGCGATGCTCTACTGGGGTCTCCCAAATACCAGCCCAGAAGTTCGTCACATCGCTAATATCTGGCAAACCTTCGCGGTAGTCGGGCTTCTCGTCGCTAATGTGGTCGTAGAACGCTTTCTCGTTATCTCTGAACATCCGATTTTGTTCCTGGCGCTTTGCAGAGTCAGAGTAACGTTTTAGCCGTTTTGTAAGGACGCTCAATTGCTGTACCAGTGTGTCGAGTTTTTCCGTCAGCTGGTGAGCTCCCAGCTGGCGAAGTTCAGTAGGCCGCACGATCACAGCAACTTGGCGACATAATTTCGCCGATCTGCTGCCTCTTTTGTACGCCATCAGTCTTCCAATTGCGGCGCGCTTGTTCAGGATCCGTTGCTCCAATCTTCTTCGCCATGGAGGCTCACGCCTTTCACGGAGATGTTGGAGCAGTCTGCCTCTTGGCCTTATACGGTATCCTAAACTTTTGGCGGTCGCCACAGCAGCACAGTAAACTTTCAGTTGCAGCTCCTCCATGTTCTCAGCATCAACCAAGTGCAGCGGAAGAACGTGCTCGTTCATGAGCTTTACTGCACTTGTCAGCCTGCGGGAATGCTGCAACTTCGGGATCCTGGGGCGCGACAAAGGGTCCGTGTCGCGGAACTGTGAGATCGCCTCGTCGTAATGGAAGACCAGATCGCGTAGTAGTTGTTGATCTGGCTGTGGGTCTTCCGGCTCAGGGGGTTGTTGTACTGTGGCCTCCACTGGTGCTGATTCGCGTGCCCCACTCGCGAATGAATTGCTCAGCCGTACTGAACTTCGTCTCGACACATCGCTTGCTCTGCTTGTTCTGGAGCTTAGTTCTCTCTGCACCTGCTGCTTGATCTCGTCGACTTGCGTTTGGGAGAGCATATTGTTGCGTACAATCGCTCTACGCCTCGCGTTCATCGCGTTTTGGTCAAGCCTCCCGACGAACTCTGGATACGCTTCCTCGAACATTGCGAGTATTCGAGGGCGACCGCTCATGTCCGTCTCCAAAGCAGTGCAGATGTAATAAGCGCGGATCACGAATTCGTTCATTTCGTGTGTCCACATGATCCGTCGCCTAGTAGTACCCACAAGTGTGGACGACTGTCGTCTGACAGTCGCAACACGCCTCGTAGGCGCAGCGTTTCGTTGGTGATGTCGATGGCTGCTGTTTCCGTGTGGCGGTACCTCTTCGGGTTGAACCCGGCTGGTGGCCCGCTCTTGCACCTCGCCCTCCAGCCGCTGGCCGCTCGCTCTTACTCCCGTTCCAGGACCCTCCTCGGGCGATCGCATTCTAAGTATTCTTCGTGAACGTAGCTCCATTTTCTGGGTGTATCTCCTTTGCCCGGGAGACAGCGGGTTGGCAAGGCCTCCATGACCCGGGAGACCTTCCCCGGGAGAGATATAGCGCTCTGACTCGCTCGCACCCCCGCACTTAGCCACTTTCGACACCCGTTCTCGGAGCCAAGACCAGGTGTGTGTTTCGAGTTCACGCCCGATCTAAAAATGTCGTCATATGATCTTCGTGGAGGTGTGAGATAGGAACATTTGAGACCAACGGGCAGGCTCCTACCCTAGTGTTGATCCCCATTTGAGAACCTATTATTTTTCTTATATGTTTATATATGTTTCTTTTTATATGTTTATATGTTTCTTTTGTTTCTTTTTATATGTTTATATGTTTCTTATATGTTTCTTTTTATTTTTATTTTTTTACATTATTTTATTATTTTTTAAATTTATTTCTTTCACTTTTTCAATCTTCTTCGATTAATTTGTTTTTTTCGCTGTTTAGGTTTTATTTCTATTTTATATTTTTTACTTTTTCATTCATTCCCTTTTTGTTTCTTTTTTCAATTATTCGCTTTTTCGGAAACAAAAACTGACAGTAAGATCCAAGAACCCGGGTAACCGTAAAGCGAGAAAACGAAAAAGGCAATAAGCGAAATTACAAAAGAACGAAACAGCGAAAGTGTTAGAAAGCGGAAAAGCAAAAAAATAAAATCGAAAAAGCGTAAAAAAACGCGAAAGAGCGACAAAAAAACGAAACAGAGAAAAAACAAAAAAGCGAAAGAGAGAAAATCAGAAAACGGATAAGCGAAACAGAGTAAACCTAAAAAGCGCAAAATCGAAGAATCAAAAAATCAAAACATTATAAAAACATAAAAAATAGAAAAATGGAAAAATTAAAAATAGCAAATTCAAAAAATAAAAAAAAATTTGAATAAATTTGGGTTTTACTGTGAAAGGATTGAAAACATCGAGCGAAAAAATAATGTATTTTTTAAAATTATACCACGAGTTTTTATTTTCTTTCGTTTTAACAATTTAAGTTTGGTAGAATATCGAAAATCGGAAATTTAATCGAGAAGTCAATACGAAAATACGAAAATACGAAAATATGAAAATATGAAAAGACGAAAGTACGAAAGTATAAAAATACTAAAATACGAAAGTACGAAAATACGGAAATACGAAAATACTAAAATACGAAAATGCGGAATTAAAAAATCAGAAAAACATAAAAAAATTAAATTAAACAAAATTAAAATCAAATATTCGAAAAATTGTTAAATTTAAAACTTGGAAAATTAAAAAAAAAATAAACAAACTTAAAATAAAAGCAAAGGAAAATTGAAAACCAGAATTAAATCAAAGAATCAGAAGATCGAAATACTAAAAAACGGCGAAATCGAGTAATAAAAAATAGAAAAAAATATAAATAAAAATATCAACAAATAAAAAAATAAAAAAATCAAAAATCAATAAATCAAAAAATACAAAGATCGAAAAATCAGAAAATTGGGAAAACGAAAAATCAATAAGTCGAAAAATCGAAAAGTCGAGTAATCGCAAAATTAGAAAATCGAAAAATGGAAAAATCCAAAAATTTGAAAAAATATGCCTAAAAGCGAAAAGCGCAAAATCGGAAAAACGAAACAGCGAAAAAAAGCGAAGACGAAAAATTAACAAATAAAAAATCGAGAAACGTAAAATCAAAAAGTAGAAAATTTGGAAAATTGAAAAATAGACAAATCGAAAAATTAAAAATTTAAAAAACCTGGAAAATAGGAAAAAAACAACAAGTAGAAAGGCAAAAAAAAGCAAAAGGCGTGAATACGGAAAAGTTAAACAGCAAACAAGCGAGAAAAATAAAATCAAATAACCGAAAAATCGTAAAATCTCAAACTCGGAAAGTTAAAAAAAACAATAAAAAAATAAGAAAATAAAAACAATCGTAAAATTGAAAAATAGAAAAGAATAAAATAATCAAACGATGAAAAATTAAAAAACCGAAAAATCGAATAATAAAAATTAGAAAAACTTCAATACAAAAAAATCAACAAATACAAAAATTGTGACAAAAACTAATCAACTAATTAAAAAATCAAAAAATCGAAAAATAGAAAAATCTTAGAAACGAAAATTCGATAAATTGGGAATGTGAAAAATCGACAAGTCGAAAAAATGGAAAGTTGAGAAATCGACAAATGGCAAAATCTCAAAATTGAAAAATAAAATAAAAATCGAATATGCCAAAAAGCGAAAATTGCCAAGACGGAAAAACAAAACAGCGAAAAACAAAAAAAAACAAAGGTGACAAATCAACAAATCAAAAAATCAAGAAACGTAAAATCAACAAGTCGAAAAATTGGAAAATTGAAGAATAGACCAATGGAAAAATAAAAATAAAAAAAGGAAAATAGGAAAAAAAAACACAAAAAAATCGATAATGTGAAAATGCGGAAAGGCAGGAAGCGAAAGCGTGAAAACGGAAAAGTGAAACAGAAAAAAAGCGAAAAACACAAATAAGTGGCGAATGAACTGAAAAGTTTAAACCCTCTCAAAGCCAAAAAGAAGAAGAAAAAACGGAAAATCGAAAAAGTGAGAAAACCAAAAAAATGAAAAATCAAAGATAAAAAAAAGAAAAATAAAAAAAACGGAAAAAACGGAAAAGAAAAATTGGCGGTACGTCTGGCATCAAGACGTTGATGACATTTGCCGGATGTGTCATCAACCAGGTGAAAACATAGAGCACATCATGGGAGGCTGTCCAATTTTGGCCAACGCAGCCTACACCGACCGCCACAACAACGTGGCCCGTATTGTTCATCGACAACTGGCGCTCCAATGTTCTCTACTGTAAGACAACGTACCAAACTACCGGTACCTGCCTGCACCTGTCCTGGAAAATGACCGTTTCAAGCTGTACTGGGATCGCACTGTTCTGACCGACCTCTCGATCCACCACAACCGCCCAGATATAATGGTTTACGACAAGAGCGACCGCAAAGTCACCATCATCGATGTCGCTATTCCACTGAACCAGAATCTGGAGGAGACCCACGGTCGCAAAATCTGCAAGTACCGACCATTGGCCGTGGAGCTCAAGGAACTGTGGGGGCTAGGGGAGGTCCCAAGAATTGTTCCAGTCGTTATCTCTGGAACTGGAATTGTCCCGAGGACTCTTCTGGAAGCGCTAAAGGTGTTGAACATGGAGAAGGAATTGGCCGGCATCCAAAAGTAGGTCATCCTTAGCACCTGCGCGATTGTCCGACAATTTCTCGGTCAGGACTAAAACAGCACAAGCATGCAGATACGTGCATTCCGCAGAGCCTAGTCCCCCTTTGGCATTCAGAAGCCCGGGGGCAGGTGAAAATTCTGGCTAGGTTCGCCTAGTTAAGAAGTGAGATAAGGAAAAGAAAAAAAAATGAATTGAAAAATCGAAAAATCTAGTATTGAAACCTCAAAAAATCATTTTAAAATACAAAAAAGAATAAAATTCGAATGATCATAAAAACAAAAAAAAAACAAAAAAAAACAGCGGATAGCGAAGAAACAAGAAATCATTTTGAATTTTTTGATTAAGTTTTTAATTTAACTATCTGATTTTTATTTAATTAATTATTTCGTTGTAAAGACAAAGGGCAAAAAGAGTTAAAATCAATAAACCGAAACATTGAAAAATCAAAAAATTTAAAAAAATAAAAAATATGAAAATAAAAAATATGAAAAAACCGAAAAATAAAAAATCAGCTTTCCCAATTTCAATTTTTTTTATTTATAATTTTTCAAAGTTTGAAAATTTTATTCTTTTTCGGTTTTTTGAATTTACAATTTTTTGATTTTTTCCATTTTTCCAATTTACTTTAATTTTTCGATTGTTTGATTTCGTTTTTTTGCTTTTCGATTTTTCTAAATTTTCTAAATTCTAAATCCTAATTTTAATTTTTTATTTTGGCTCCTGCTTTTTCGATTTTTTGCTTTTTATTTTTTTCACTTTCTCGATTTATTGCTTTTTTGCGTTATACGATTTTCCACTTTTTTTCGTTTTTTCTCTTGTTCGCTGTTTACCTTTTTTGATTGTTGGTTTCCGCTTTTTCCCTATTCGATTTGTCGCTTATTTGTTCTTCGTTTTTCCATTTTTTCGGTGTTTCGCTCTTCATGTTCGATTTTTCGTTTTTTCGTTGCATTGCTTTTTCGCTTTTTCGCTTCTCGCCTTTTGTTTTTTTTACGATTTCTAGATTTTTCGCTTTTTATTTTTTCACCTTTTCAACCAGTTTTTTCGCTTTTCCGATTTTTTGCTTCATCGCTTTTTTTTTGTTTTTTTTCACTTTTTTGACGTTCTTCTTTTTTTTTCGCTTTCTGCTTTTCCACTCTTTCGCTCTTTTCTTTTTCTGATTTTTCATTTCTTTTTTTGATTTTTCATGAAAGTGAAATACTAATACCGAAACAAACAATAAAGCGAAAAACAAAAAAATCGAAAGAGCGAAAGAGCCATGAAACGGAAAAGCGGAAAAATAAAAATCAAAAAAAAGCGAAGAAGCAAAAAAAACCGAAAGTGTGAAAAAGCGGAAAATGGAAAAGCGAAAAGGAGAAAACTTGAAAAAAAAATTAAAATCGAAAAATCAAAACATTATAAAAACCGTAAAATCAAAACATAAAAAATCGAAAAGTGGAAAATCAAAAAATTGGAAAATCAAAGAATCGCAAAATAGAAATTTGAATACACTAAATTTGAGAATTTGGAATTTAAAAATTTGAAATTTGAAACTAAAATATGTCCGAGATTTAAGAAATATTCTAAAATGTGAATCAGGGATCTGAATTTTTTTCTGTCTGAGTGAGTTTAAATTTGAATCTTCTGCTTGATATGTTTTGAATCCGAAATTGTAGTATGAAATTTTAATCTACGATTTGTATCAATGTTTGGAATCTCCTCTATTTCAATTCTGGAAACTTTTGTATTTGGTGTTCAGAAACTTGATTCTAATGATTCAAAATCAAGATCAAGTTCTGATATGCGAGTATGGAATCTGAAGCTAAATTTTGAAATTTATTATTTGAAATCTAAAATTCGGAATATTTTGAAATTACAGAAGATATATTTTTGTCTGGAATCCAAAATTTGAAATCTGTAATTTTTAAAAATTGGGATTCAAATTCAGAAATTTGAAAGTTTTTTAAATCACGATTAGAATTCTAAAATATGAAATCACCATCAAAATATTATTTAAGACTTAGGATTGCAAATCCTGAATTTGCACCCGATCATCGCATCAAATTTTGAATAATAATTTGATACCAGGAATTCAAAACCTTGTGTTTGAAATTTTAAAATATTATCCCGATATTCAAATGAACGAATTATTAGAATTTGTTCGAATGAAATCGGGTATAAGAATAGGGTATACTTTCGAACGTTATCTATTCGAACAGAGACAAAAATGAGGGCTTATACGAGGGTCACTATTTATATTTCGGGAATAGGAACAAAAACAAATAGTTAAGCTGCGAATATATTTTTATTGTTTTTCAAAGTACTCGCCACGATGATCGATACACTTTTGCATGCGCTTAAACCAATTTTCAAAGCATTTATTCCAATCGACACGAGCCTTTTTTTTTTGAGCGATTGTCAAATTATGTGGGATCCAACGTGAACATAATTTTCGCACAACTAAGTGTTCATGTAAAATCGCATATATGCTGGTGGAACTAATGCTTAGGGATGCCTCAATCTCACAATAGGTTACATGACGATCTTGCTTAATCATTTCGTGCACAGCATCGATGTTTTCTGGCACTACAGTCGATTTTGGACGACCTTCACGAAACTCGTCGGACAGCGAACTACGACCACGATTGAATTCACTATACCAGCGATACACAGTGGTTTTTGATGGAGCTTCATCGCCAAAAGTCTAATTAAGTTGATTGACGCACTCTTGTTGTGATAATCCACGTCGAAAGTCGTAAAAAATTATCGCACGAAAATGTTCACGATTCAGTTCCATTTTTTTGCCGAGACCAAACTTTCAACTAAATATAAAATAAACAAATAGCGTCCGTATGACACAATATTCTGAGTACGTATATCGATGGAACCGTCAGATGGACTCACATGACATCAGTGTTGCCAATTCCCGAAATATAAATAGTGACCCTCGTATCAAAATATACGGACCTTCGCGAATGTCGTCTCCAAAGTAGCTTTTCCATTAGAATGGAAACATGTGTGTTATTAGTGACTACTAGGTTTATTGGACAAACACGCTACTAAATAATTCTGTTTGTTATTCAATCATCAGTATTCGATCACCATCAACACATAAGACGGCGGAAATAATTTCCCCTACGACTCTCAGGATTTCCTTCCTTTGACAAACAACGATATAACTTATTGATCAGCTATCTGTTACATAACTTATCTCGTATTCCGCTCAGCAATGAAGCACATCATACGTTGCTTTCCCCGGGGAACACCGATTATGGTGCACCCGATAATTGAACCGAGCTAGCTTATTTACATCGAAAAGCTCTCTCATCAACCATACCCACATATATTACGTATGTTTGTCATATCGCACCCCCCGGAATGGGACTCAAACGAGCGGTCAACATCAATTCATCCCTCCCTCTTGTAGGGCCATAAAGCAACGACACACCGAAATGGATCTCATAATGAAAAACAAAGCTTCCACAGTTTCGAGACCCTTCCGTTGTCGGAGGCCTTTAGGCCATCACAGCGCTGAGAGATGTGGATCTGGTTCAAGAGCATTGCTGCCTGCCTATCCATATTCGACTGTCTGTGCCGGTGGATGTGATGTTAATGAGATTGTCAAAGGATCACACAGCAGTGACTATCTTTTGTGGGGGGTTGGCTATGGGCAGTATGTTTTCCCTCCTCCCGCTCTCACTTCCCCGATAATTTTCCTGTCATTGATCGTGCCGCACACCATCCATGCGTTCGAGATGATAAACAGATTAGACCAATTTGCAGTCATTTCCTTCGGGGCAGCCCTTCCAAGGAGAAGTTATACGCGCACATTTGTTGTGGATATTATGCAGCACTGTGGGAAGGACACAGTTAGGCCTCCCGTGAAATAACATAATTACCCGGAAAGCCTTTGAAGCCACCCAGAAATAACAGGATAAAGTCACGTTTTTAGGATATGTGTTTTATACACTCTCTCTCACAGCTGGCTCGATGCTGTTGCTCTTCTTTCGGGCTCTTCTTGAACAAAAACAAAACCAGGAGCGCTCAAAAAGGTCAATAAATTCTCATTCTTCCGCAGAATTTAACTTGCTTTTCTGGTTGGTGAAAAAACAAACTCTCATACACCCACATGTTAACAGAGGAAGAGAGGAATCTTAAGTAATCTACAGCAGTGCGATAAGAGGGAAAGAAACGAAAGAAAAAGAAAAACTTTGTAATCTTCTTTTCCGCTGAGCTTTATTGACTTTTTCTATGGTTTGTTTGGTTGAAAAATGATTGGAGTGGATTTCAAGTCAATAGGCTATGGGATTAGAGTGACTGATATTGGAAAAATTGTTGATGTTGAAAATAATGAAGATTGTACGGAATGATACATTGCCTTAAACTGTGCCAAATCCGTTGGAAAATCTTCTGATTTAATGGAAAAGCTACATTGTGTCAACTTCATGAATAAACATGAAAACTGCTGACGACAGTACATAATGAGAAAAGTAATATTGATGAAATGCAATAAAATCCATCTTGGACATCAATCACCGACGATAAGACTCGAATGAGCCCGGGCATGAACTCCTAGAGCACACAACGAACTATGAAACTACGATAATTCATCGTCAGCAATAATTAAAACAAACTTAGGGTTGATCGTTCCGGTCCTATCCCCTGCCCCTCCCACAAAGCTCCTTTTTCAGCCCGTGAAAGAAAATGTTAATAAGGCAATGAAAATTAAATGAATATCCGTATGGCACGGAAACCTGTCGGCTAGAAGTGAGCGGAATGTAGCACATTCACAGTTTGCATTGGCTGCTCCCCCAATTTTCCGCCCTCCTTCGGACAAATGAAAAAATAAATTTCCCCTCAAAGTAGCTATTTCCCTCAAACGAAGCGGGGGCTCGAAAAAAACGGCAAACAGAAGGTTTTTGGTCGGATAAAAATACGCACGAGAAAAGGGAAATCCTACGTTCGTGTTTATTTCCATAACTGTCGCTGTTTCCTCCCTCCTCCCGCAGGCCCCTTCTGATTTGTCGCTGTTGGTGGATTTGGCAGTTTCCCTGGCCACGTAACGGTGCGGAGGTAAATTATCCCCACAAGCACTCCGCCGGGTGGTCATGTCCACCCACGACCACATCACTCGCTATTACAACGGGGGGTGGCTTGTTTTGATAGTATATCTGGCGCCAGTCTCGCCGCCCTCACATTCACAGCTAGAATTTCGATGGGATGGGAGTGGGGGGATTCGTAGAAAATTAGCGCTTTTCAAAGATCGGGTCAAATGGATTCCCAGGAATGGAAAAAAATGCACCGAAATTGATAGAGTATTTTTTGGGAACTTTCTTTTGAATATGATGACATCTACCCAAAATTACAACTTTAGTGACTCATGTGACTAAATGGTCACTTCTTTTTATACGCTCGTATATTTTACACCAAACTGTTATCTCTTCTACTTTTGTTTAAATTTTTCAACGGTTTATTTCACATGTTAGTTTACCTAGAAAGCCAATTCCAACCCTCAAACAGCCATTCCATGTGAAACCGATATAGTGGTTCTCCGATTTTCGCGAAAAGTGGAAATTTTGTTCTTTATCGCAAAATCTTAGACTTTTGAACTACTGGATGGATTCCGATGATCGACATACCAAATTGAAGCCAATTAGCTAGTCTTTTTTGAAAAAAAAACATTTTGTTTTGTTTCGGTGAGTTATGATTGCCGAAAAATGGTTTCGTTTTCAGTGACTTCTTGAGAAAGAGAAAGAGAAAGAGAAAGAGAAAGAGAAAGAGAAAGAGAAAGAGAAAGAGAAAGAGAAAGAGAAAGAGAAAGAGAAAGAGAAAGAGAAAGAGAAAGAGAAAGAGAAAGAGAAAGAGAAAGAGAAAGAGAAAGAGAAAGAGAAAGAGAAAGAGAAAGAGAAAGAGAAAGAGAAAGAGAAAGAGAACAGCCACATGAGGCCAAGCTTTGTCGCGATGGGATATTGTCGACTCGTGTCTTGTCGAATAATTCGGACGTTTTTTGCCAATAGCTCGCTTTGAACGGAACAACTGTTGTTTGTACAAGTCTCCATTTATCTTTCGACCAAGTTTTAGCAGTTCATAGAGAATCACTCCCTTTTGATCCCACCAAATACAAAGCATTACTCTGGCACCTTGGATATTCGGCTTCGGCGTTGATGTTCCTGGTTGGCTGGGTTTTACATACGATCTTTTGCGTTTTGTATAATCTTAGTGCATCCATTTTTCGGCACCGGTAACGATTCGATGCAAAAAAAGTCTTTCTTTTGTGCCGTTCAAGTAACACTTCAGACATGCAAAATTCGCTTTCAATTCGTATGACACGTAATTTCTTTGCTTTTGGATGTATCCTGCGGCTTGGAGTCGTTTAGAAATACTTTCTCGAGTTACTCTCGATGGTTCTGTAAGTTTTGTTTGCGTTTGGCACGCATCTTGATCGAGTACTGCATCCAATTCTCCGACCTCAATTTTTCTCGGTTGATCCGGTTCAACACTTCTTCAACACTAAAATCACCCCTTTTAAATCGTTCAAACCATTCCCTACAAAATTCATTCGGTGGTACAGAATCACCATGAACTTTCACAAGCATTTGATGCGCTTCAGATGCATTTTCCTTTGAATGGAAACAGAAAATTCAAATTTCCCAAAAATGGTGTTATTTGCAACAAAATTCGACATTTTCAACGCAGTAAACATTGAACTTTTTGTGCAAAAATCAAAGACACGATACTTTACGATTCAGCAAAAATGCGCCTACAATTTTTGAGAAACTTTAAACTTTGCAGCTCATTTGCCTCTAAGGTGGCTAGTTCGAACGCAACATTTATACTGTGCGTCTTCTTTTTCATTTTGCCTTGATATACGTTGATTACCTTCGCAATGGTATGGATATATTCATATTACTACTTTGCTGCTCTTTTAATTTAGATAACATGTAACCATGCAGTCTGATTGGAAGCGCCATATATTTTATCTGTTAGGAATAGTACACAAATTATATCACTCACAAAGGGGGGAAGGAGTTTGAGAGTTAGTGACAAGCAATATATTGTGTTATTGTGAAAGGGGGGAGTATATTTTGCACCAATTTAGCGTTACCCCTCTTTTATGATTCATTTAGCTGAAAACTAATCATAAATTCTCAGCATTGAGAAAGCTGGATGACTGTCAAAACGTGTTTGCGGAAAAAAATGAAACCACAGAACGTACAAACGGGTCTTTCTCTAGATGCAACATAACATGTGCGACTTTCAAATAAGAAGAGAAGCAGCAAATGTGTTCCATGACGCATATCTGAGCAGCGCGAGCAATGGCCACAGCAGCAATATACCCAAATTAACACTCAGCTTTAACACATAGTGTTAGCTGATCGCTGTCTCGAGTGGAACTGAATGTTGTGTCCTCAATTTATATCTATCTTTCTTTCGATGCAACAAGATGTCGAAGAAAGAAACCATACTATATAAGCTAACACTTTGGAGTGTATAGGCATATCACTCGTAGACATGTTATCATTATTATCATACCATTTCGTTCAATTGGCGAAGAGTTTTTAACGATCAAAACCTTGCACCTCGAACGTAACGCTCTTGTTTCCGATTCTTTGAACTTACACCCCAGTACAGAAATGCAAGACGTAATCCTACGTCAAAAAAATATTTTTTTATGCATTCCACTCTTTTTGAAGTCCATCCTCAATAGTTTCCATTTTGATGTATCGTTTTTATTACTAGATCACGTTCCTTCTTGTCTTGACCTAGTGTTTCGGTTTTAGTAAGTGAAGTTCGGAAACAGAATAATTTGTAATTAGTTTTTGTCCAACGAAACTTATACATTTCGCGAAATCACAGTTAACACGTTGACTGCCATGTTGACTTACACCGAGTTTTCGCTCAGGCTGCGTCAGTCACCGATGACTGACAGTATAACATATGCTAATAAAGGTAACTAATATAAGTACATATGCTTATAATCATTCCCTTTCGATCGATCGATAAACTTTTACTTAGTCGCGGCAATACATACACACACTCTTTACAGATGCACGGGCCAAAGGTTGTGCAGTCCACTGATCATTCAACAAGAGCCAAAGGTTGTACCGCTCATGACAACTCTACACGAACTGATGATTGCGCCGGCTAGTGACCATTCTATCCTGGATTCCTCGAGTCGAGAAAGATGCACCACGCTAGATATGGGGTACAGAATAGGGGGGCGTTGCTGATTAATGGTCAGCTGCATCCCAATAGGAAGTAGCCCGTGTCGGGCACACGTATAGAGCATCGAAGACTGCAACATACCAATTATGAGAACACTTGTAATACTAACCTCGAGCCAACCGCGAGTAATCGGTTACATATTACTAACATAGTTGTAAGACAAAAATTGTCAAAATATTGGACTCCCGGCCCCGTCAGGATAACGCCACATGTGCCTTAATAAAAAATATATTTTGGAAAAAAAAGCATTCCCTTTCGAACAAAAATACCTTCCATTACGAAAAGAAACGATGGCCCGATGGCGATTGAAAATTTCCATAGAATCGCTATAAAACCGTGGCACTCAACGTGTTAAACACAAGAATATGTTGGTCACGCTCTCTTACTCGAATCACGAACTCACTCACACTACGATCGGCACTATTTCAAGTTACTCACACCAACGTCACGTAAGAAGAAAATAGTTTCATAGCACAATTTAACACAATAAGCATACCTAGTGATCCCCGATAATCGCTCGATTAATCGATGAATCGAAAACTTCGTACAGAAATCGATTATTAATCGTACGAATACTGCACAACCAATAATCGAAGCGAACGAATAATTTACGTCGATTAATCGATCAAAACCCAGAGAAAAAAAACGTACGGCCGCTACAGTTTTAGCCAATTCGCGTTGACGGCATTGAGCTTCATTTACTTATTTAGGGGAGCGTCAAAAATAATGATTGATTTTCAGGCGGAATGAACACTTTTTTGATTCCAGATGGCTTTCTAGGAAATGAGAAATATTATTCTAACTAATTATTTCTCTCAGTGTGACGACTAATCGATTGATCGATTATTTGGGGCGATTAATCGTATTGAATAACAAACTGCTGAAAAGTGTTCGATTATCTGATGAACGATTGATTTCAAAAATCGGGGATCACTAAGCACACCGTGAAGGAAAAACATGTCGCGACCAGGATTGCCATAATCAAACCTGTGTTCTTGGTCAGAAAAACTTTTCAACTTAATTTTTTCTCAGAAAATCTGTATTGATATCTTGCATTAAATTTAGTTCAATTTTGAAGCATAATATTAGCTCCAGTTTCATCGATTGTCCTAGTTATTATTCATTCGAGTATTTTGATGGTATTCAATTAGACCTATTACACATGTACAGTGTAGTAAAGCACAACGCTTCATTGAGGTGTGATAGCAGAACATATAAAAATATAATGATTGTAATGAATTAAAAGGTAACAATTCGAAAATTGGAAAACCGCTTGGGAAAGGACTTAAAGTTGATAAGAAAACTATATGCTTTTCTAGTGCTCCCGTGGCCGAGTGGTTAGCGTCAAACCTAACATGCCGGGGGTTCGGGTTCGATTCCCGTTCTGGTCGGGGAAATTTTTCTTCAAAGAAATTTCCTCTGACTTGCACTGTGGTCACGCGTATTCTAGAGCTTTCCACTCAGAATGCATTCAAGGCGTGTTATTTGGCATAGAAATCTCAACTAAGTACTAATGAAAATGACGCAAGTAATGCTACGTTGAGACGGCGGAGTTCCTCTAGGAACGTTAGTGCCATATAAGAAGAAGAAGAAGATATGCTTTTCTCATTTATTATTTTAATTATTTTTCTGCTCTCGCCGATTTTATTAGCTCTCGTTTCAACAGCTCCAACTATGACGTAGATATCTTTCCAAAATTTCCAAAGTCCGCTCCTGCTACCTTGGATTTGATGTATTATTCTAGGCATATAATGCTCAAGACAGTAAGATAAAGTTTTCTGATTTCCGAATTAATCTGAGTGAAATCAAATGTTTCAGTGAATCAGTAGTTAATACATCAATACCGAAACGTAGTCAAAAATCAGATGATTCAAAGTTCATTGTTTGGTTTCGAGCGTAATTGAAACTCTGTAGAGCGCAAACGAGCACGTCTAGTCTGTGCCTCCGATCACACCTATCCAAGAAGCCGCAAATAAACTGGAAAGCCTTTACTCGCCAATTTTTTCCTAATTCTGTCAATTTTTTGGGTGTTCTGTGATAAATGCCCATGATGGACAATGGGTCTCCATTTTCCTACTCCCACTTGTCAATCGGAACCTTCGCAATTACTGACTGAATGTTAGATGCCTTTATTGTCAGGCCTTGCTTTAACTCTCTGATACCCAATTTATTTAGTTTGGAAACTCCATATTTCACAATATTCCAAGTCTTGCTAGTTCTGACGTTATGTAGAATCCAAAAACTTTGTTCCGATCTCAGACAATCAGAATTGACTCAATGGAGTTGCACTATGCCTCAATTCAAACGATGGAAAAGCGCAATATATGATATGTATAGTAGGGTGCCAAAAAGTTATCCTATACAAAATGTTCTCCACCTCGAAAAAACACCCTATGCCAAATTTCAGCTCGGTCGGACTTAAGGGAGAGTGGCGCCAAGCGGTCAAGGTTTGAATATTTTGAAAATCGAAAAATCATCCAAGGGGGGAGTAAAGGAAATCAGGGTTTTCGAATAAAATTTTGATGACAAATGGCTTAAAACGGCATGAAACGTCGAGATCTAGTGTCCTCTAGATTTTTGTTGTTGTCAAAAATCGGCACTCTGGGACTTTTTTTTCGGAATACGAAACGAAAAGTATAGTTTTGGGTGCCAATAAAAATAGTTATCTCGATTTTTCATTCAGAACTTGCTACGAAATGTTGATTTGCACGATAATATACCCTATGCAAAATATTAGCTCATTCGGACTTCATTTAATGGTGTCACAGACGTTAAAATTTGAGTTTTTCGAAAGTCAAAAAATCACCGGAAATCGGGGGTTTTAAAAAAATGTTGATGCCAGATGTCTTAAAATTTCATGACTCGTCGAGATTCACAGTTATCTAAAAAAATGTTTTGTTTTTGATGTTTCAGGCGGAAAAACGATCAAGTGCCAAAAAAACCTTTTTTTTACAAAAAAAAATCGAGATAACTGTAAATCTCGACGAGTAATGCAATTTTAAAACATTTGGCATCAATTTTTTTTTTTTGAAAACCTCGATATTCGGTGATTTCTCATTTTTCAAAGAAACTCAAATTTTAACGTTTGTGACACCAGTAAATGGAGTCCGCATGAGCTAAAATTTTTCATAGGGTATATTATCGTGCAAATCAATATTTCGTAGCAAATTTCGAATGAAAAATCGAGATAACTATTTTTATTGGCATCCAAAACCATCCTTTTCGTTTCGTATTCCGAAAAAAAAACTTAGTTCCAGAGTGCCGATTTTTGACAAAAAAAAACATTTCTAGATGACACTAGATCTCGACGTTTCTTGCCATCATTTCATTTGGCATCAAAAAAAAATTTTCGATAACCCCGATTTCCTTTATTCCTTAGGGTGATTTTTCGATTTTCAAAAAACTCAAACTTTGACCGCTTTGCGCCACTCTACCATAAGTCCGTAGGGTGCTTTTTCGAGGTGGTGAACAAATTTTTAAGGGGTAATTTTTTGAAATTCGAGATGACCATTTTCATTGGCACCCTAATGTATAGGTACAAAGCTTACATGACAACCCGGCCGTCAGTGAAATCGAGTCAGAAATTTCATCACAAGAATAACATATTGAACGTATAGCACGTCATATTGTTATTTCAATTATCATTTGTGTTGTTGTTGCTTTCGACATGAGAGTTATTTTAAACCATTAATTTTAGAGCAGAGGCTCTCCCGAATGGGTTCGCACAACGTTTTACAGTTAATCTTGCTCCTGGGTAGAAAACATTCCAAATCTGTCCCTCTTCAGTGGCACATAATCCCACGCTACCTGACTTGATATGGAATTAAATTGCTTGATTGGAGTCACAACAATGGTGCGTGACTGGCATACCTTTACAAATCTAATGTGGGTGGTACTCTCAGTACTTGTAGACTGTAAGTTTTTTAACTAACATTTTCTCTTTTTCTGTCTTTGCAGGTAAGGACAAGCTGATGAGCTCAAGATGAACTGAGCAGAGACTCTGCACTAATTTGTAAGTATAAGTTATTCTTCTGGTTGCCAGGTTGTCAACATAAATATTCGCAAGTTTAAACAGTATAAACATGCCTACGCTCTGTTAAGACACTCTCTTGTGAATGGGCTCCAGTAGGTGTCAATAATCGTTAGATAAAATGAATTTCCAAGTCAGCCTTGAGGTCACATGAGGAAGATTAGCTACCACCCCGGCGGCGGTGTCTTCCAGGAAGAGAAACAGAAAAACATGAGCAGAAGATAAAGTTCTCTCGTACAAGTTTCATCACTTGCTCTATGGTTACACTCTTCATCTCGTCCGACAGCGATGCAGATCTCGGCAAGCTAGCTGACACACACAAATCTTGATTAGTGTTAATCCTGGATGAGGGAAAAAACTTTCACCGCTGGCATGCCGGAACCCACGAACCAAGACGACGACGGCGGCGGCTCTTCCTTTGCACAGCTGAAGAGAATCCCATCAAAGGAAAACCCTGTGATCCGAATTTACTGCAGAATGTGGACACAGTTTCGGTGAAAATTAAGCGAGAAGTCAGTTGGATGTTCGTTTGATGGTTGAGCAAAGTTGTCAACAAGGGCCATTCCAGGAGCTCACAAAATCCAATAGGACACATAGTTGAATAGCCCACAATTCAAGAACTGAACGTTGAATCGAGCGGCTCATCTCGCACCCGATTGAAATTTAAACCCCTCAAGAAAAGCAAAAAACACACACAGTCAAGTAAAATTCCATATTCCACTGGGAAGCCGTGTGATATGTTGTCATTTAATGGTGCCATTTTTCTGCGGAGCGTCACGAAACCCGGGCCCAGACGCCAGCGGTGCGAAATTTCGTTTCAGTTTCCGCCTTTTTCGCATTGGAAGCGGGACGATCACTTCGGGATGCTTTCAATTCGTTCACCACGAGACGATAATCGACAGATGTAGCGCCCGTTACCAGACTATCATCCGATGGCTGCTCAGTCTGTCCCAGAAGGCAACTAATGACGCAGGGAAGCGCCGCACATTTTCTCGTTAAGCAAATACCCCCGTGAGCGTCGAGCGACACGACACGGATGGGGAGCCTCACATCCATCGGAAAAATCGGCAGCTGCGAAAGAAATGCTATTTTCGACCATCGGTTGGAATTTTTTCCGGGTGAAGACCCATTGTAATCACAGTTCTTCCACATATGCACATTAAATCCACATATCCCCCAAAGCCATCTCCAGGTACGATGTGATTTACTATGTGAAAGGTAATTCCGGGAAATGAACTGAAATCTTGAAATTTCATCCGAAGCGAAGCCAATGCGAAAAACTCTTCCGGTGGCCATTGGGTGGGTGGATGTGGTGGTGGCGGCGTTGGAACCAATCGCCTTCAGTAACCACATCACGTACGTTTATAAGTTTTAAAGCTTTTGACGTCCGGTCCTGTTTTTGTTGTCGTTGTTGTGGCTGCAGTACTCATTTGAAGGATCAGGGAATTCAGTCCCTGTCGTTCTGTGGAGTGTTGCTTCAGTTGTTGCGGGCTGTGTCTGGTTTCATTAGGAAGGAACAATAAAATGTCGAAAGCAACAGAACAGCTTAAGAGCAGAGTGAAGGCATTTTTGTTATGGGCGTTTGTTGGCTCTCGTTCGGTGAATTTGGTTCGGATCTGTTCTGCTACCAGCCAGTGTAGTACACTCTGGGCGTGTTGTAACCTAAGTTATTTATATTTTCGACCTAGTTGAGCCTTTAATATACTTCTTGTTATTAGCAGTATGTTAGAAAATTTTGAAGGTGGAGCAAGTATTTTCAAAATGAAGGAATTAAATTATACATGCATTTCATGATATAGAACAATTATTGACCTGTGTTATTGACTCACAGAATTGATTGACAAATCAGATTCACAGCTACGGTTCCATCACTGTATCCAAGATTTTTCAGTCCATTGGCTTAAGCGCTATCTCTCTTAACCAGAGATCGAAATGCTCGCCGATTTGAGACGAAAAACATCCATTTTCACCCACAGAGAAACATAGCTGAAAATATAGGAGACGAGAGAATATTATACGCTCACTTCGATTCTCGCGAGAAACGCAGAGCCGATTTTTATTTTTCGGTGAGTTATGATTGCCGAAAAATGGTCTCGTTTTCAGTGACTCCTTGATGCCGATAATGGTTTTTCACTTCTTCAGTACAGCTGAAAACATGCGGCAATATTGGGTTTCATCGTGAAGTGAACATGAGATGGATTAATATTTGTACAATTCACATGCTGTCCAAATGCAGATCGTTTGGACGCTGCTCTAACAGACTAATGTTGGTAAAGTTAGCTTTGATTTTTCGTTCCATATTTTCAGTACCAAATGAGAGACGAAAAAGCATTTTCTGAAAAAGAATTTTCGGTGAAAAGGAAGAGACGAAAATATCAACAATACACAGTTCATCGAAAACTAGATTGATTGAATGAATATTTATCGTGCAGCCGAGCGAGAATTTCGATCTCTGCTCGTAACACAGCTGTCAGACAGACTCGTAAGATACCTACCCGACAAAGAATAAGCCTCGGAGCTTGTTTCTAAAAATTACACCAGGAATCGAGGGAGAGACTTGAAAGCAAATTAATAGACACATAATATCAGCAAAAATTCACTTTTACGAATGACCCGAGACTCGGTTTCTCTAAATAAACTAATATAATTGTGTCATCTGATCATGACTGTGTATTTACCCTTGGGGCTGATTCTGATGCGCGAATGAGAAGTGACAGCTCGGAAAAATTGTCTCACTCAATTTCCGAAGGCGACTATGGTGAGATTTTTACCTTGAATGAACTCTCATGAACACTCACTCAATTCTCGTGGGCGATTGCAGTCAAAAAACTTGTCATTTTGTGACTTTTGAAGTCGTATCCTCTTTTGTTATCGACTAGTACGAACAATGGAAGCCAAAAAATGAGTGCGATTTGCGTCTCCATTTATGATAGAATTATATATTTCAGGTTACGTGTGACAAATCGGAAGCAGTTTCAGGAGTTGATAAGGAGGATGGAGAAAAATCCTATTGTGACTAGGAACCTCAAATTTTCTGAGATATAAAATATGTCAAAGTCCACTTTTGCAGCCTAATTTTATTATCCTTATATTATTCTACTTTTATCGCTTTTTTCTCTGGAACTGCAGCTTCAAAGATGTAGGAATAATTACCCGACTCATATCAATATCACTTGTTGATTTTGGCCGAACAATGTACTCCTTACCCGAAGGCATGGGAACGCGAGCCCATTGTACCCATCCTTTGCCTCCGGATCGTAATACACCCCTAAAAATGAACGTATTTGATTATAATAAAGAAGTTGCTTCCTATCATCATAATTCTTATTTATCAGCCTCGGTGAACGGTAAGCCCTTTTTGCTGGTACTACTCTGACCCTGTGGGTCCGGCGAGGTTTTGCGTTTTTTGGACATCTGCTGCAAGTCTCGTTCCTGGCGTTCCTCACGTGATATCGCTTTGAAATCGGTGCTCAGGTTGAATATAGGTCGAGCCCATTCGGATATCAATTTTCCAGCGCGCTATCGGTTTAGTTTGGATTCTCGAGGGTGCTTGTAGAGGTACATCACGGCCTTTTCAATTCCCGGCTATTTGAGATAGGACTTTTCAATACAAGGAAACTGAAATCCAAACATTAGTTAATGGTAGTCTAAACACTGCAATCTCTCCGACAATCTTACATCGAAAAGAAGTTCCAGAATAGATTCTCGAATCTGCAAACAAGGCAACGATTTGTTCGGTAACGGAGCTTATTAATCCGTCAAAACGTTTAGTACGTTATACTCGATGAAGGCAGGCTGAAGATCCTTCGTGATCAGCTGGGACATGGCAAACTTGAGATGGTAATTTTCTTGTCTGCTGGCTTATTCTCTTTGTTGAGTTGGCGATCTCCTTCAGCTGCATGTCATCATCTATCCAAAAGGCGAAACTGCTCATTATCTATGGATAAAATTCAGCTTTTGGAATTTTATTAAATGCGATAATAAATATATCTTACCTGCATGGCTTTTATGTGAGTAGACTATAAAATTAAAAACCTTTTTCACCAAACTTTTAGCGGAAATATTACGGAATTAGCACCAGACACTAAATCAAAACACGAATGCAGAATCAAAACACGGATACAGAATCAAAACAATTGAAATAACAATATTTTCGAAATAATCTCTTATTTACACTGAGTGGGGGTGAGAATGGGCCAAGCGCTAAATTGAATTCCATGCCGAACCGATATACTGATTGTCAGAATTTCAAGAATATCGAAGAGGTGTTTTTTTCGTTTTCGAGTGATTTTTCAAAGTGAACATGTTTTCAGTTTTCGAACGTTTCTATGTTGAATACACCCTAACCCCCCCCCCCCTCTTTCAAAGAGGAGAAGAGGAGAGTGGTCTGTCTTTATTCTATCATATATTCTGTATCAAACATTTATTCCATGTAACGGAGAAACATGTTATTTGCAAGAAGTTGAAAAATATTGAACGAAAATTGTGTCTGAAAATAATCTGGTATTAGAATGATGAGTTTTGGTAGAAGTACTAGGAATTTTTTAGCAATTATTCTATATTTATTGATTAGAAGATCAACCAATGGACAGTTCTGCGAAAACGTGAATGTTTGAAGGTATTGATAACAACAAAAAATTTTGGGCGGGACGAAGTTTGCCGGGTCAGCTTGTAAAGAATAAAACTACCACTTTTCACGAAAAACTGCACTTTCATTTCCATCGCACTTCTAGGTGGTTTGACACTATTTTCGTAACTCAAAAAATCATTCAAGACACTTACATGTTGTTAAATTATCTTGAAATTATTGAAAAATTGATTTCTCAACACAATTCTTAGTAGAAAGTAATATTCACTACTTTAACCCATTGTCACCCCCTCCAAGGGGTGAGATTGGGTCAACTTTCATTTAATCGTAGTTCAGTGAAAAATTAATATTATTCAATTATTCAATTGATATTATTCAACACTTACGAGTGTTCATCATTAGAGAACATTTCCACGTAATCAGAACTGTGTTTTAATCTAATTTACGATAGTTATTCAACAAAAAGTTCCTTTTTGACCCATTTTCACCCCCATCGACGGTATGTGAAAGTATAAGGTCATTTTTAATAATAGATAAATGAGAGAAAGAAAATCCGTAACGACATTTTTAAATTTTCACAAACATTCCGATTGTGGTTATCACGATAACACGTACACTAGGGTGCCAATGAAAATGGTCATCTCGAATTAAAAAAAAACGGTGGATGGGTTATACCTATGATATAACCGCAAGGTTGACGTAGGACTGCCGTTGGTAATCATTTGTGTTTTTTCAATTAGCAATAATCGCACTTCGAATGTTCTTCATTGGGTAAATTATTGATTAAACTATCGATTGAATTATTGATTGAACTAGTGAATGAATGAAACAATTTACGAATCCAATTGCAAAAAAATCCCTATTTAGGTCAATTCATGCATTATAGTAGTGGTTATCGCCGCAAATAGTTATCAACATTTTGCCTAATCATCTAACGGTATGCGAAGAAGTTCAGTGAGCTGGCGACATGAAGTGGCATGCAGTCCTGAATAACCGAGCCAAAGCGTTGTATTTCTACTCGCTTTTGTAGACCGTGTTTGCAAAACGCATTCCGAAGTGTAAAAATGCATGGGGGTAAAAAAAGTACTGCCGAGATTTGGAATACCGATTTTCCCAACTTTTTGGTTTCTGAATCTGTGTTGGAAAAACTGTGTTTATGTACTCGCAACTTGCATGTCATTTGCAATTCCGATTTCCCCAGGCTTCATGGTTTTGAAGGCTGTGTTAGGGAAACATTCCGATTTGCAAAAACGCAAACGAGTACGAAAGTACCCGCTGCTTGTATCCATTTTGCAATGCCGATTTCCCCAGACTCCATGATTTTGAAGTCTATGATAGGGAAACATTCCGATTTGCAGAAATGCAAATGAGTACAAAAATACCCGCTGCTTGTATCCATTTTGCAATGCCGATTTCCCCAGACTCCATGGTTTTGAAGTCTATGTTAGGGAAACATTCCGATTTGCAGAAACGCAAACGAGTACAAGAGTACCCGTTGCTTGTATCCATTTTGCAATGCCGATATCCCCAGACTCCATGATTTTGAAGTTTGTGATAGAGAAACATTCCGATTTGCAGAAACGCAAACGAGTACAAAAGTACCCGCTGCTTGTATCCATTTTGCAATGCCGATTTCCCCAGACTCCATGATTTTGAAGTCTATGATAGGGAAACATCCATTCATTCCTGCGATGGTTTCTCAATCGCTGTTCAATTATAACTGAGTGGATTTCCGAGCGGCGCTCGCTTATATACCGATTGGTGATTTCAACAGCCTGTTTTGAAAGCAATTTTAAGGCTATTGAAACAAGTTTTTGGATCAAAAAGTAACAAGTATATAACGCGTAGACATTTTATCTTTCGAATGAAGTGTTTATCATACCATTTCGTTCAGTTGTTTAGGAGCTATTAACGCTCAAAATCTCGGTCTCCGGCGTAACGCTTTCGTTTCCGAAACTTTGATTTTACACCATGGTATAGGAATGAAAGACGTAGTCCTACGTCAAAAAATACCCCATAAAAATGTTCACCACCTCGAAAAAACACCCTATACAAAATACCAGCTCAAATGGACTTAAGGGAGAGTGCGCAAAGCGGTCAAAGTTTGAGTTTTTTGAAAATCGAAAAATCCCCCAAGGGGGAGTAAAGGAAATTGGGGTTTTCGAAAAAAAAAATTTGATACCCATTGCCTTAAAATTGCATGAAACGTCGAAATCTACTGTCACATCGAAAAAAAAGTTGTCAAAAATCGGCATTTTGGGTCTTTTTTTCGGAATACGAGACAAAACGTATGGTTTTGGGTGGCAATAAAAATAGT
Organism: Toxorhynchites rutilus septentrionalis; assembly: GCF_029784135.1. Taxonomy (NCBI): domain Eukaryota; kingdom Metazoa; phylum Arthropoda; class Insecta; order Diptera; family Culicidae; genus Toxorhynchites; species Toxorhynchites rutilus. The sequence continues at coordinate 170,860,309 of NC_073746.1, forward strand.
TACCTCGATTTTTCATTCTAAATTTTCTGCGATAATATACCCTATGTAAAATATTAGCCCATTCGGACTTCATTTACTAGTGTCACAGGCAACTCATAGGTGCACGAAATTTATGCTGTTGTAGGTATTCCGGGTACCAGCGGGACTAGATCACCTGCAGACGTTTCTTGGTCAGATTCCAATGATCCAAGCGACTTTCAGTAGTATCCTTCCAGTTAGGATCAGGAGCCGCTTACAGACGGCTTCCAACAAGGAAATGTCCAGGGGTCAGGAATTCTAGGTCGGATGGGTCCTCGGGTATAGGATTGTGACGTAGAAAGAAGCGACTGTTGAACCAGAGAAGCTGTAGGGACAGCGGAATCCGTCGACACAGTATTTGACACAGATGGATTTCTTTGATTGGTTGGTTTAAACGAAACCCTTATTGGAGTGGGGTAATGCAAGAGTTAATGATGCTTCTCGTGGTATGTACAAAAAGTAAATTTCGAATTACATTTCTTGGACTGGTGACTTAAACTGAGACAGTTTCAACATAACCGTGTCAGCGAAAACAGTTCTCGACGCTAGTTTATGTTCTTTCCCAGAAATGCCGGACAGGAACGCAACAAATGATTGTCCGAATATGAAAGCGGACAGGAGTAACTCGGAGTGGATGTTGATGAAGTGTTAGCTGACACTTTCTACTCGAAGTTCTTTTGTTGATTGCCTGCCACCTTCAATGAGGCTGAATGATGGCTATCTGGACCGACGGAACTGATAACACGAACCCGTTGATACAGAAACTCGATCAGCTCGTCATATTTCACATTCTCATTTCGGCTCGTCTTCTCCTTCCACGATCTTAGTGTTGCTTGGTCCAACTTTTACGATAGCAGATTGATGAGCGATGAATTTGAGACATTACCCGATTAAGATTCGGAAGTCTTGCATGTCGCAAAATATTGCTTAAACGGCACAAAAGGAATACATCGAATCGTTACCGGGGGCGAAAAATGGATTCACTACGATAATATAAAACGCCAAAGACGGAAAAAAATGACGATGATAGTTAAATAGGGAAGACTAATCGCATCCAGAATCTCTCCCTCCATGTTCAATATCAGACATTGTGAGTGAGGGAGAGATTACCCATGTTTTATAAGATTCGTTGGAGTTTTCCAATTATTAAAATTTTCATTGAATGGAGTAGTAATGGCAGCTCCAAGACAATTTTATCGAAAAAAAATCTCAAGGACATCCTTGTATTTTTTTCGCGTTGAACTCCCATCAACTATGTTGTTTTGAAGTTCTGAATCTGAATTCTGAATTTTTTATCTTTTTTATGCGCTTTTTTAAAACTTCACCTAAATTTGTTATGATGAATTACATTTCGAGTATCCGAGTTTTACCATCAGTCGGAGTTTTCCAAGATTCCAATGAGTCAGAGCTAAACTAATATCTATTTTAAGCGCAGTTCGTTTGGCAAATAATCGAGCGAATGTGGCCAATATGTGGCAGAAGTAAGCGACATCAAAATAACCAAAGTATTGTAAAGCTTGAGTGGTTATACTCCACTTGAATGCGTCCAGCTTCATACTCACCTCGCGCTTAGTCTAATAGACACACGCGAGCCAATCTCCCACACACTTGTAACAGTGTAACAGTGTAACAGTAACCATTAGAAGTGGATTCAAGCGATTACAGGATCCACTTGAAGGCCACAGAGCAAAGTATCAAGTGATCAACCATCACCACCAGCATCATCATCATCGCCATCATTTCCACTTCATCCCTCGCGGTGGGAACTAGTTGTTGGCTAGCTGAAAATGAGACTGTTGCGCTCTGGTCGCAAGTCTCCGGGCGCTAACCATTATAGGCGACGGCAAAGTAATGCTAATGGGACATGACGGCAACTGTTTACCTGTACTCCGGGCCCGGACCCTTCGATGGTTTCCCCTCCTTCTCTCATCGTCAGCATCGTTCCGACAGCTTGTTATACATATTACTATTTAAGCGCTGCTTGGTAAATTTAATTTTTGGCACTCTTGTCGCTTACACCACAATGCCTCCCCCATTTCCGTACCTCCAACCTGGGTTTCGGTTTTGCGAGGATTAATCTGATTAAGGCGCTTCGCTCGTTCGCTACGTGACGTGACGACAGAGGGCGGAAAATTCGCGTTTTGAGTGCGTGACCTATTTCCAAAATGGGACGTTTCTGATCCGCACGAAATCGAATTTCGAGTGATAGCTCAGCGCTCTCTCACACACATGGTTTGCCATAATTAGTGGAGGAGCAGGCGGATGGGGGCGTCAAACGTTAGCATACACTGGTTGGTTGAGCTCTCACCGTGCGAACGATTCAAACGGGATGAATTTCAATTACGCTCGAACGAGCTTCCAATCAGCAGGAGGATCCATGACAAATTTACGCAATAGGGAATCAGTGCGAATCCTTGCGGAGCCTCTGTTAATTATCGATGGGGTTGCCGAATACAGAGTGGTAAACGAGTGAAAGTCGTCGAGTTTGATCATGTTACAGAGTATTAGTTTTCTTTTTCCAATGGCAATTATTTTGGCTCGTAGAACCATAAGAATTTTAATCAATATTAAACAGAAACCTAAGTCAGCACTAAATTAACCGATGACATCGTTTCACGCCTATCCCATTGCTTTCCAGTTCCTTTGGGAAATAAACTAAAAGAACACAGAAAACCTCAAATGCGGAACAAACGAAACAAAGTTTGTTACTCTGATTTTTCCCTTCGGCTTATTGTTGGGCCAGAGGAAAGCCCAATTTGCGGATTGTGGATGTGTTCTACACACGTACCTACCAATCCCCTCCGGTGTGGAAATAATGGGGCTGTTCTGGAAGACAAGTGGGAGCTATTTATGCATTGCTCAAAAACACTACATGAAATCGAAATTGAGGAAGAAATAAATGACTGCACTCGCAGCGGTAACTCTCGGAGGTAATTGTGAAATTTCCGATACCATCCTTGGGATGGTGAGTATGATTGTGAGAAGTTATTCATTGACAGCTAAAATTGTGGCTGTGTTGTACGATAATACACATACAGACAATTGTGGTTTTATTTTATTGTACATATTGTTTGCTTTTCCTAGGAATGGAGTTAGGTCTCAGAAGGGCATACAGCGCGAAAGTAGAAGGCTTCTAATCGTCGAAACCTCTGAAGATCTATTGATTCCGATTCCGACGATTCAAAAATTGGTTGAGGAAAGTTGGGAAAGGAAGATAGTTACACCTTCCAGCAGGATAACGATCCAAAATATATGGCGATAAATGGTGATTTTTTTCGATTGACCTTCACTGGCAAACATTCTCCACTAAACCCCATGGAATGGCCACTCCAGAGTTCCGATTTGAACCCAATTGTAAATCTTTGAGCTATTGACGATAACAAACAAACAAGTAGCTATGCAAAATTCATGGGACGATTTGGACCCACATCACCTCCGAAACCTTGCCGAAAGCATCCCAAAACATCTGTTATTGAAGTCAATGGTGGTCACATCGACTACTAAATATTTGTTTTCAGCAATTCCAAATGAAATCAACAAATGACAAAACATGAGTATTTTTGATTCGAATGAAAGTGTGTATTCCGTTTGGGTTGGAGGAAATATGAGTTTTCCACAGCAATTGGGAATTTTTCGACTCAAGCGTAACTTTTGAAAAGGGCGTATCGATTTGAGTAAGAGAAATCTTTAATAATTTATATCTCAAAAACTATGAGTCGTACCGAAATAGTGTCTTAGAAAGAGTTATAGAGTAATGATGGTTGAATATGAAAAAAATGTACACTGAGAAAAAAAATTAGTACTCTTTTTTTATTTACAAAATAAAAATTCAATTTGCAATATCCAAAATACATATTATATTTTTATATTTTATATATTTTATTTTATTTTTATTTTTTCATACGAAATAGAAGTCATGCAGAAAATTAAAAAAATGGGCCCAAGATGGTAAAACTATTTTTGACGAACTTTGTGGAACATCGAATTTCTAGGAATTTTCGAAACTTCGAATTTTTGTATGTTAACAATCATTTTTAGCCACAAATTATGAATCCTGATGTGATTTAAAACAAAAAAGGTTATTATCAATCTCCTTCTAAATGTAGCCATTCTCGAAATATTTAAAAAAATATTTCTAATTTATTGTCTTTTTTATAGTACATAATCCCTTTTAATATGTTTGTCGTGTTATACCGTCATGTTCATCAAATTTTATGAATTTTCTTATAATTTCCAACAACTTTTCCAAATACATCATCATGGTTTATTTTTGACTCAAGCGTAACTTTTGAAAAGGGCGTATCGACAAACATCGAAGTTTCGAAAATTCCTAAAAATTCGATGTTCCACAAATTTCGTCAAAATAGTTTTACCATCTTGGGTTCATTTTTTAAATTTTCTACATGACTTCTATTTTATATGAAAAAATTGAAAAAAATATAAAAAATACATATTTTTTGATATCACAAATTAAAATTTTATTTTGTAAATAAAAAAAAGAGTACTAATTTTTATTCTCAGTGTATATTTTTTTCAAATTAAGCCAATAATACTCTATAACTCTTTCTAACACACTATTTCGGTACGACTCATATTTTTTGAGATATAAATTATCAAAGATTTCTCTTACTCAAATCGATACGCTCTTTTCAAAAGTTACGCTTGAGTCAAAAAATGAACCATGATGATGTATTTGGAAAAGTAATTGGAAATTATAAGCAAGTTCATAAAATTTCATGAACATGACGGTATTTTATTGACGGTATATTATTTACTATAAAAAAACAATAATTTAGAAATATTTTTTTAAATATCTCGAGAATGGTTGCATTTAGAAGGAGATTGATAATAACCTTTTTGTTTTAACCTGTATTTTGTTCACCTGTATCGGCAACACTGCTCTGTGTTTACTGGTATTGTTTTCCGGTCGCAATATTTTTCGTTATTTTTTGAGTTTTTCGGCCTAATTTAATTTGATTACCGAGCTGACGCTGTTTATTAGATCTCCGTTGTTGAATGTATGTGTTCATTCGTCGTACCGTTGTGTCATATTGTAGTATTTCGCGAGTGTTGTGTTTTCGTTTGGGGAACAAATCAACAAAGGTGTACTACTCTCCACGCCAATTTTTTAATTGAAGCGACATCTACTGGGAAAAATTCTAACTATTCACTCGCAAGCTTTGCTGTTCAAAAAAAGCTTGTAAGATTACGAGTCGATCTATGTTTAGGCGCATCATCATGGCAAAACAGTGTAAAAAATGCTCTGAAGCAATTACTGGCATCGATATGGTTGTTTGCCGTGGTTACTGTGGAGCGTTCTTTCATATTATCACCTGCTCGGGGGTATCACGTGCGCTGCAGTCATATTTTACATCCAACGGTAAAAACTTGTTTTGGATGTGTGACGACTGTGCGGAATTGTTTCAAAATTCCCAATTTCGGGTTATCTCGAGCAAAACCGATAAATAATTCCCATTGAATTTACTTTCGACGGCGATTTCCGGACCGAGATCAAACAGATAAATTCGAAGTCTACTGTACTTCTCTCGCCATCAACAAGTTCTGCTTGGCCAGTCATAAATCAACAAAGAAGTGCAAAACATCCCCGCATGTTGGAATCCACAGCACGACCCGAAACATGTCAAATTGGAAGCAAACCTACCCAGGATAATGTGCTTTCAGTTCCAATTTTCAAAAGCGACGAAAATAAAAAATTCTGGCTATATTTGTCTAGAATTAGACCAGACGTCACAGAGGAAGCTGTACGAGTCATGACGAAAGCTAACCTCGAAATTGAGTGTGATCCATCGGTATTCAAGCTAGTTCCGAAAGGAAAAGACACTAACACGCTTTCATTCGTCTCTTTCAAAATTGGATTGGATGAATCGCTTAAAAGTAAAGCACTTGACCCTGCAATATGGCCTGAAGGATTGATGTTTAGAGAGTTTGAAGATACTGCTGCAAATTTTCGGTTCCCGCTGAGGAGGAAAAAAATCACTTCGCTAGTTCTTCAAGAAGATTCATCTCCAAACAACCCAACCGCGAATCTGAGGTGATTACTTCTACCCCGGGACGCAATAAATTGAGCATACTGGAAGCCCCTAATCCCCCCTCCACAGTCGAGACTCTCCTGCCAGCGATCTTCAGTCGACCCGGTCCTGTGTTTGGGTGCGGAGATGGGGTCTTCTACTGTGCTTCCGCAGGCAAGTACTCATTCGATTCGTTGACAGTACTCCCGATAATACCAGTCGCTTTCAGTGCTTCTATGTCAGAGGAATTTCTAAACCAACACCGAAATTTTATGATTTTTTCGGATCTGCCCAATTTTGCATCTGTATCAACCTCTTCAATGTTATCGGGATGCACGCCTGCAAATCTAATGGAAGTCCCGAATCCTCTCGTCACAGTCGAGTCACTCCAGTCAGCGTTCAACAGTCATCCCGGTCCTGTGCACGATGTTGGTGAAGGGATCTTCCAAGTCCCTACCTCAGGCAAATATACATTTAACTTGAACGTCTCCCTACCGGTAACGCACATTGCTTCCAGCCGATCGACGACAGGAGACTCTAATGTACCCAGTGCGACTATACCCGTATTCGAACCGAAAGTATGTTTGCCCCGCCGCATCTTTCAGAATGTAAGAGGAATACGTACCAAGATTGTGCAGCTACGTTTGCTGCTTTCCAGCTGCGACTACGATGTGATTGTGTTCACAGAAACTTGGCTTCGGGCAGATATCGACAGTGCTGAAATATCATCGGATTATAAATTTTATCGTTGTGACCGTAGTGTGTTATCAAGTCAACACTCTCGTGGAGAAGGTGTACTTATCGCTGTTAAGGATCATCTCAATTTTGAGGTAGTTACACTGTCAAACTGCGACCATCTGAAGCAAGTGGCTGTTTGCGTACGTTTGCAACACAGATGCCTTTACATCATCGCTATCTACCTTCCACCTAACTCGTGTGCTGATTTTTATTGTGCACATGCAAACGCAGTGCAGGATGTTCCGAACCGTGCTTCTACTGAAGATATTATCGTATCTGTAGGTGACTCCTAAAAAATCGATGTTCCACAATGTTCGTCAAAAATAGTTTTACCATCTTGGGCCCATTTTTTGAATTTTCTACATGACTTCTATTTTGTATGAAAAAATTTAAAAAAAAATTAATAAATATGTATTTTGGATATTGCAAATTGAATTTTTATTTTGTAAATAAAAAAAGAGTACTAATTTTTTTTCTCAGTGTATATTTTTTTCATATTCAACCATCAATACTCTATAACTCTTTCTAAGACACTATTTCGGTACGACTCATAGTTTTTGAGATATAAATTATCAAAGATTTCTCTTACTAAAATCGATACGACCTTTTCAAAAATTACGGTTGAGTCAAAAAATTACCAATTGCTGTGAAAACTCATATTTCCATATTTTGACGCCTCCTCTCAGTCGTCATCTAACTGAAGCTAAAAACAAAAAAAAACATAAATTGGATGATATCGACAAACGTTTATAAATTTTCTCGTTCTAGCTTATTGAATTTTTGAAGCATTTACATATGTTGTGCAATTGTCAACGAATTTTCCAGGAAAATTACCGAAAAATTCCAGGGAATTTTATTTGGGATTTTCAGTCGACACCCTGAATACAATTCCAGCCATAACAGTAGCGGTCCGTTGAAGCCGATGCGATGCAGTTTAGCGATTGTGATTTGATGATTTCCCTTGTCGAAGATAGCCGAACAGACAGTTTCAAGTCAGCGTCAACTTGAGATCTGGATTCTAGCGCTTTGTAGATAGATGATGTGTAAAGTAGCAGATTCGTGGAAGTGGAACATTGCGGTATGAATCTATGTTGCTCTTCAGCTATGTAATTTTACCATGCGTAGAAGATGAAATCGAGCACAATTAATTCAAAAGGCTTGGACATGGCACACAAGCGATTCCACGATATTTTTTTTACATTATTTTTGCAGCCTTTTTTAAACACAGGACAAGACAAATAATTGGTTTTAAGCTTTTGGGAAAACTCCGGATCGAATGACTCTGTTGAACAACGTTGATAACGGCAGAGGAACAATAGGGGAGCAGCAATATTGTGGATGGAATTCCATCAGGTCCAGAATTAGATTATGCTTTTGATTTCGTGCAAGTCACTGCGTCTCATTAGTAGGATGAGGACCTATTCCAGGTAGAACTGGCGTGTTTTCAACAGGCTTTTGGATGAAAATATTGCTGATTGGATTATTAACAAAGACACGACTGAATTGCCGACGGAACAAATCGCCAATGTTGGGGATCGTGGGGGCTTCTTCCTGCTCGTGAGTCATGATAGATGGCAACCCTGACTCGTTCTTCTACGAATTACATGGAAACTTCGATATAACGTACACATTTTCAAAGTCCAAAGGAATAATTTTTTGAATTGTGTTTTTCTGCAAGAACAATAAATTATCTGTATTTCGATACTAAAGCTTGATTTTTACTTTGAACCAATTCCGAAGTACAACTGTTTTGTGATTTCGGATTCTAAATGAATCAAATTTTAATCAACAGTACGAAGGGAAACATCATGAAAAAGGTTGACTTCGTCTTATAGTTCAATTTATTCATTAACCTTACTCAAACAGCAACACAATAAAGTAATTCAAGCAACGTTTCTGAGTTTTTTTTATTATGCTTCGATATAACGTACAACTCGATACAACGTACAATTTTGAAAGTAAAATGTACGTTATATCGAAGTTACCGAAGTTATCGAAGTAAGTAGTATGTTTCCGAAAGAGTTTTGGATTAAGCTTCAGTTCACGTAGAACTCGACTTTGGTGTTCACCAAAACGTATCTTATTCAAGATCCTGTAATGATATAGCGAGATTTCCATGTATCATCACGATATTTCGAAAGTCTTCTCAACACAGCTTTCCAAACACTTAAGCTTTGTTAGCCATTAAACAGTGTCTCATTACTCAGAATGGTACTTTTTCGCGAAATTAACTTGGTTTACAAATGCATATTCGTGCTGAAAAGCTTAACATTTGTTTAATAACGTTTGTCTCAAATTCCGAACACCAATTTTGTCACTGACTCATATTCCGAACACTTTTGTCTCAAATTCCGAACAGCGAAAATGCAATTTAAAAAAAAATCATAACTTTTGAACCACTGGACTGATTCAGATGATCGATATACCAAATTAAAGCCAGTCTTTATTAGCTAGCTAAATTGGCTAGTCTTTTGTGAAAAAATAGTATAAATAGTAATAGTATAGTATAGTAATAGTAATTATTGATTGTATTTGTTATTTATAGTTTACATAGTTTCCGGACCAAGGGCGCTATTTTTTTATATTTTTTCCTGATGTGATTTTTTGTCGCTTTTGAGCTTTTGATTTTCCAAATTTAAGATGTTTTGATGGCGATAGCTTATTGGACGGAAAATCCAACTTTTTCAGCATGTGTAATTTTTCAAAGAAGACTAATTGCTAATTTGAAAATCACTATATTTATAGGTTTAGCATGAAACGATCAATATTGTATATGATCGAATCATATATAATCGAGTCCGACCTGTTACCTCAGAAACCCGGTTTCGTTAATGTGGTTCTAGTTGAAAACCTGGCTAAGCACGATGCTTGTGTTTTACGGAATTTGCTAACGCAAACATTTTGTCATTGGTTTTGATTGCCGCTTTTTTTGAAAATGTTTAATATATTTAATATTTAATATATACCTGTAAATGATGTTAAAAAGGAGTCTATAGCCCGAACAATGTAAGAGTTTCCATTGTTCAATCATTTATAATGACTTATGTATAATATACATATACTTCAATACTAATTTTAATGAAGATTTCTACGTAAAATATCGATTTTTCATCCATTTATTGTAGGTTACCTTTTTTTTCTAGCACTTAACATGAACACAGTAAACAAAATAGTTGAAACAACTACAAAAACTGAAAAATTAACGATGCTTGCTTTTTACGGAATTCGCTAACACTAACATTTAATCATTGGTTCTGACTGCAACTTTTTTTGCAAATGTTTAATATTATAAATTATAGGCTGTATCGATATCTGTAAATAGATTCTAAACCCTGAAGAATATCAGGGTTTTCATTGTTTAATTATTCATAACATAGAAGTTCAGTAAATTTACATATGAAAATGAAGTATCCGGAGTTTGAGAAAAAAAAACGGTATAGCACATAAGAGCACAAGAGAAATATTTGCAGCGGTAGCATCGACATCTCGTTGATTCAAAAGTTTGTCCCAATTCAGAGCGTCAAGGAAATGGTTCAGAGATATAAAGTTCGCGTACTGATAATAGCAATATGTTGACTCTGTAGCGTTTGTGAAATTGATTCTATTGAACTGCATGAACGATAGGAGTAGCGGAGGGTGATGTTGACACGTTTTTACTAGTGCGGTGGGAGCTCTAGCAACTAGGGCCCGAAATCTTCGAAGATGAGAAATTAATATCGATTCTCCTCTCAATCGCTTCGCTTCGACTAGCATTACTTCGGCATTCGCCGTCAACATGATTTGACTGATGAATTATTCTAGTCAATGATTATTCTAATTGACGTGACTGGTGAATACAAATCTGCCTCTTCAATCAACTGACTCCAATCCACATTTCTACTTCCCCCTGATACGAATTTCTTTACCCGCGAATACAATCTTATTTTTACGTCTATATAAAGTGAAACGAAAACTTGGTTTCTGATGCAAAAAAGTAGTTACACCATTGATGGACGTTTCATTCTCTATTCACCACTCAAATCAACGAACTTATACAGTTACCAGGTATGCTATAAATGTCCTCGCGTTAGTATTAGTAAATAGTGTGCACAATAGCGTGCAGTCTGGGAGGAATTTTAAACAAAATTTTAGGTCACTTTGTCTCCGAGTTCAATTTTGTGAAAAAACATACAGAAAAACGGATCTATATCAATAAAATTCGCAATTTTGTCAGTGTTTCTGAACACAATACTGCACCTTATTTTATATGTGTGAGTAATTTTCGTGTACGATACAAAAAAATTCTAGCTGACCTGTAATATATGTCCAACCATGTTGTACTAAAACATCGATACATGCATACGTGATACATGAGAGAGAGAAACGAATTCATTTTGGGTGGAGTCACTTTAATATTCAATGAAGTTAATTTGACGGAGAAGAATGAAATGAAATAGTCGAGTCGTAGGGTGAGATAACAGCTAAACCCCGAAAATGACTGTTGAGTTCATGTTGACGGATGAAGTACTGGAAGAAACCAAAAACTCATTTCCAATTGAATATGAAGGTGAATTTTTTCAAAGTCCCCTGACTATCCTCAGTTCAATATGACTTTGTCGAGCCCTGGTTAGGATATTAGCAAAGTTGGTTCACGTTACACAACTTATACCATATCTCGAAAGCTTCAAACAAGAACTTGTGTTAATCAAAAGGGGTCAATTTTTAGACCTCGTTGATCCCCAAAAACAGCATAAGGTGACCCCTCAGAAATTAATATCGACCCTTTTGGGGAACCTCCGCTGCAAGTGCACCACTTTGAGAACCTCTGCGTTAGACCAAGCAATACCTGACGAAAAATCACCGAGTATGACAATGTTATCAGTCAGTTTCATGCGAGAAACAATCCAGGAGGAGAGTGAAGTCATATGACGGTCCCTGATATCGGGGTCATTGATCAGATTCACTGGAATGTTGACAACACAGACGAAAGTAGCTCGATCTGCGAATGATACTTCCACCCATAACTCCTCTAAACTTGCGTAATCTGGAGGTTGTAATTCACGAGATTCAAAATTAGAACGAACGACGAGAAACACACCACCCCCAGTGCGTATGTTACTGTTTGTTAACGACCTGTCACGACGGTCATATCATGATAAGATGGCCCAGAAATTTGCTGGGATATGGTATTCTCGTTAAGTCTGTGATGTTGCAATTGGAAGTTGCGGCGGGTTCGCACTGATCGACGATCTAAAAAAAATGGGTGGGTTGTATCTATGATATAACCGCAAGGTTGACGTGGGACTATCTTAGTTTAGTAATCATTTGTTTGTATTGATTAAATTTTGGATCGAATGAAACAATTTCCGTATTCAATTGAATTCAATATATTTGCTTTGTGAGTAAAAAGATTGAACAAATGCTATGTAAGGTCAACTCATTTCCCTCTGAAGTTTGCATCTCTCCAGTGTACGTACTTTTCGAACCGCGAATTTGCTTGATTTGATGAAGTTTCGATTTTGACATGTACGTCGAACGCATATTTAATCAATAGGCGTTATCGAAGCAAATGGTTATCAACATTTTGCCTAATCATCAAATGGTGTGCATAGAAATTCAATGAGCAGTGAAGGCAATATCCTTCCCCAGACACCTTGGTTTTGATGTCTGTGTTGAGCAAACACATTTCAATCGGAATAAAAATACCCCCGACCTGCATGAATTTGCAATACCAATTTCCCCACGCTCCACAGATTTGAAGTCTGTGTTAGGGAAACCATTTTTTTAAATCGACCGTGCCTTCCAATGACTCTGGTACAATTTGAACGACACAAAGGATATTGGCCTATCATCCTCATTGGTCTGGTGCATTCATTTGTGACACTTTACGAGGGAGAAATAACAATTGCATTTTCCAGAAATGTACTATATAATGTTCTCGGGTTCTTCGTTAGGCAGGAAGCGGGTTACGTAGAACCATTCAGCTCGTTTTACTGGAGGAGCGATGGAAAGCATTGGAATTGATGGAATGCAAAAGATTTATACTTCAGTACATTTACTGAGTTAACTATCGGCTCCACAATACTTGCCGATTCTGTTACAACATGATGTTCAACCAATGTTGCGATTGAGGCAGGTATAGCTGGATGTGCAGTCGTGGCCCGAGACAACGAAAATGTCAATTCTGCATTCTTAGCGCAAGGGTGGTGATCTAGTAGAGGTCCTCTGTTGATCCATCCTCGGCGCGTAGATGTGGGATGAAGTGTTGATGTTGTTGATCTCTACGACTTCGGCCGGGCATATACTAGAGGATACATTACCTGTGAGAAAAAAAATAGGGCCGGCACAATTGGATTAGCTAAAGGTGCAGGTGGTCTTTGTGTTTGGAATTTTTTCGAATCTGCAGCATTGACTGTAACAGTCGATGATCCAGCGGGCAAAGATTTTTCACTTTGGGTCGAATCGGGAACGTAAAATCAGAATACTGATTCTGGTACGATTAATCAACTCCTAAATAATGATTTCCCTACGGTTTATGCCACTTAACGCGTTTCGATGTATCGAAAATGAAATTTTGTAAAGATTTTGTAGAATAGATCTAACCAGTTTGACAGACAGACTGAGTATGAGACTAAGCCTGAGTACGGTTAAACCACGAAAACTAGAGTTAAGAATTTGAAAAAGAATATACGCTGTTGAATATACGCGTAGCTTATTGTGATCAACTTATAACCTATCGAAATCTCAGTCAGCAGAACTGATCCAAGAAACCAATATGATCAACTATTACGTTCGTCTAAATATTTGAGCAAAAAAAAAATGACGACTTCCGACATGGACAAATGGAACCCATTCCGGAACCCATTGAGCATCCAATCTCTATCGTTCCTATCTCATCTTAAATCGAATCCTTCCTTCCTTCCTTCCTCCCTTTCTTCTTTTCATATAGAATAACACCGGAAAGTGGCTTCCTTCCCCCAGATAATATCGTACATGAGAAAAAAAATGAATCCTCTCTGACAAAACGGCCCTCTGGACGTGAATCGTGTGGTGGGTGGAGTGCTAATAATTCTTCCGATTGCATCTCTAGTGCAACACATTTCGGAATAGAACTTTTCCGACAGCCCCCAGGCTAAGAAGGAGCTCAGACACGCCAGACACCCGCACTGGGGATGGGAGTCTGGTGTTGTAAAATGAACGAATAACTCAAAACGATGAATCACAAACATCGTTGTTGTTGTTGTTATTTCGCCAGAGGCTGAGGTTCACATCGATTGCATAAATCTTCCTCACCGAGCGAACAGCAATTGTGCGAGTTTCTCAGAATTCCTCCACCATAAATTCTAAAATTAGCACCGTACTTTTCTTGCGGCCTATTAACACAACCGGAACATGGTGGCAAAGCGTTCACTCCCTGTGCCAAGTGGGAATCAAGATCCTTAACTTTTCACGCTTCCCCACTGTTCGTTCTCCCACCGGAAGCGCCTAAGAATCATATTTTATGTAAAGCACATAAAGCACTTTTTTTTTTGTTTCGGTCCGTTTTCCGGGTGCCAAGGATACCGAGAACAAGAGAGCGAAAAAAAACAACAGAGGCAAAGTTTCGCATCAGCTGTTTTTCCACCCATTGTTCGGAGTGCGATGACGAAGGAAATCATCAGCCGTTCGCACAATTCTGCCGGATGTAAAGAGTTAGATGGTGGAACGGGATCTCCCGCTCTTCGCCTCCTGGCAGAGTTGGGACACGGCGTAAAATCGTGCCCAGATTCATTGAAGAGAAGTTCTGATGGAAAAGTTGCTTGGTTCGCGCGTGTTTAATGTGCTCTTCCAAAAGTGAAGTTTGTGGGCTTCTAATCCGTGGTTACTACTAGCTTTCATCTCGATTCCGTTCCGGTTAGAAGGAACAAGTTTAAGATTTTCGCCCCTTCAAAACATAACAATAAGACAACAAATCATAATCAACCGTTAACAACTGGGGAATTGCTATAGTCATCCGAGCAGCTTCAGTAATTGGGATCCGCGGGTGGCCTCAGGCTCGGCACCAATTATGAGAATCGAGTCTTTTCGGATGAATGGGTTGAACGTGGGAAACAGTGATACCGTGATGGGTGAGTTGGAGGATGTACGTGAGGATGTGTTGATTTCAAGAGCATCTGGCAAATATTTCCACATGATAATCGTTATTTTATGCTGTAATCGTTTGAGGGATAAAGAACATGCGTTTCTTTCCAATCTCTTTCCTCAAAGATTCCTTCCACAGCGGAAGTCGCTGTTTTGATCTATGGTTTATTCCCGCTGAATCCTACATAATCTAACAAAATCTCAGAAAGATGATCGTTGCGAATAGATGTTCGAACATCACAATGGCATGTTTCAAAAGGTTTTCATTTAGAAGATCGTACCGTGAATCCGTGCGTATAATCGAAAGCGCAACAGCACTCGGCAGTTTGGTGTTTGAAGATGAGCTAAATCCAACAAAAGTTTGGCACACTGGGAGCTAATAGTTGTTTGCATTTTGTTTTCGCAAAAAAAATTTTCATGTACCAGAGGAACGTGGAACAGCCAATGATCATGTGTTGGCCCTCCATAGCTCGATTTTCTAATTGGAGCTTTTCAAGATTAGAGGCGAAAAAACATCGTAGTTTAAAATATTTGTTATAGGAAAAAAAATCAATCTATCGGAGTGTTTGGTAAAATAAGAGAAACAAACACGTGTCGTCGGATCATTCTTCATTGAGACGATGCAAGTTGTCACATATCTCGTCTAACAGCTGACTATATGTACACCCAACAAGATTTAAAGGGTGTGTCACATCAAATTGCATCACGGAAAAAACGCTGTAGAAATTTAATTTTTAGGAATTATATCTTCAGCTTTCGCTTATAATCAGATAAGAGTGTATAGATCACGTTGGCCATGCTTCACTGTCAATTTTTCGTAAATTTGAAAAAGAGCGTCGTGAATTAATCCTGTGCACTCATTTCGAGAATCCGGAGTTGTCACATCGGGACATCGGTAAGAAGCTGGGAATCGTCCAATCCACGGTCAGCAGAGTACTAAAACGATACTTCGAGAACCTAACCATCGACCGGAAGGTGAAGAACGGCAAAAATGGATGCTCCGTCAGTGAAAAAGATCACAAGCGCGTAGTTAAGCAGTTTAGACGTGATCCGAGAAGTTCGGTCCGGGATGTCGCCAATAAGCTGAATTTGTCAAGTTCATTCGTCCAGCGGACCAAGCAGCGGGAGGGCCTGCGTACATACAAGGTTCAGAAGGCTCCGCGACGAAAGGCAAAACATGGTGGGGAAGACGCGAGCCCGGAAGCTGTACACCGAAATGCTGACGAAGCCGCATTGCCTGGTAATGGACGACGAAACCTACGTCAAAGCGAACTTTCGTCAGCTGCCGGGCCTGTTGTTCTTCTCCGCAGAGGACAAATTCAGCGTTCCGGAGGAGATTCGCAAGCAGAAACTATCCAAGTTTGCCAAAAAGTACATGGTGTGGCAAGCGATCTGCTCTTGCGGAAAGCGGAGCGCCCCCTTCGTGATGACCGGCACGGTAAACGGGCAGGTTTACCTTAAGGAGTGCCTACAGAAGCGCTTACTACCACTATTGAAGCAGCACGAGGGCCCGACCATCTTCTGGCCGGATCTCGCTTCGTGCCACTATTCAAAGGACGTATTGGAGTGGTACGAAGCCAACGGGGTCACCTTCGTGCCAAAGGAAATGAACCCGCCCAACGCGCCGGAGCTTCGCCCAATAGAGAAATATTGGGCGATTATGAAGCAGGCCCTCCGGAAGAACTCAAAAGTTGTCAAATCGGAGGCGGACTTCAAGAGAAAATGGATTTCTGTTCAAAAAAAAACTACAACCTGACGTTGTACAGAACCTTATGGACGGGGTAAAGAGGAAGGTGCGAGCATACGGGCTTGGGCTCGAAGTATGAATAAAAAGAAAATGCCAAAAGTTGTTTAATAGTTTTTATTTTACTGTCTAAAATTTTCAAAAGGATCGGTCTACTGGGCGAATTTCTACAGCGTTTCTTCCGTGATGCAATTTGATGTGACACACCCTTTACTACATCAGTCATCCGCCCTATAATTATTGCAAACCGTTATCGGAGATCTGATAAAGTGGAAATTTCCTTGTAAATTCATGGCAAAATTGGGTTCAATTCCAGATCGGCCAAGGGTTGAAAATTCTCTCAACATTCCATGGAATATTCAGGGTTCTAAAAATTACCCAACTTGTTCTAATTGAGAATCCATGCCTATGCTGCAAGCAGTCCGTTTTCTATATTCCATCATTTTTTTCAATTCCATTCATCCTCGCAACCTGGAAGTGAATTTGAAAACTTGCGGGGTGTAATTTATCTATCTTCATATTAATAACTGTTCCTTAACACATTCCGTGCTATGTGGGGCGCATACGACCCCCACTGCACTTTCCGTACAGGCCATTTGATATTCTGTTTGAAAAACGAAGAATTCTTAAAATAAAAATGGGTTAGTGGGTTATGATATAACCGCAAGGTTGACGTGGGACTCCCGTTGGCTTCGTAAGCATTTTTATTGTTTTGATTAAATTATCGATTGAATGAAACAATTTTCGAATTCCATTGAATTCAACATATTTGCTTTGTAAGTAAAAAAATTGAACAGTTGCCATTTAAGATCTATTTATTCATTGTAACAGATTATGTTTTTCGTTACAAGTAAATTTGATGACCGTCCTTTTACGTTTTATATGATGCCTAGAACTACAAATATATGTGAACGGAAGCATTGTCAAACGATCATTGTATTTTACATTTCCCTTTGAAATTATTGCATCTCTCATGTTTTCGTCTCATGTCTCGAACTGCGAAAGTTCACTCACCTCTAGTATCTGAAATGACAATTTTTCCAGGCTTCTCAGTTTAGAAGTATGTTTTAGGGAAGCATATTCCGGTCTGCACAAAGACAAGACGAGTACTTTTGTGCTCGCAGCTTGCATATATTTGCAAAACGGATTCCCTAAGGAATCTTTGTTTTGAAATCCATCTTAGAGAAACACATTTCAGTGGGAACAAAAATACCCCCAACTTGCATTTATTTGCAAAACGGATTCCCCCAGGTACATTGATACTTATTTCATACATGTTCTGTGTTTAGGTTTTCATTTCACCCCCATATACTCCGGTTAGACGTAGTCCCACGTCAATAATTATTGTAGAGCCAAATATAGACTCTAAAATGCATATTGGAATTTATATCTTTTTTCTGCTAATTATAACTTGGTATTCCTTAAACGATTTTTTTAAACTTTAAAGCGTAGGTCGTATACGTCTCACGCGGCCTGAGTGACCAAATTGCCGTGGCACGGAACGTGTTTGAACAATCCATTCATTGTGAATATCCTCATCGTATTTACTAAGTCGTCTTAAATACTACATTTGAAATTAACAGAACTGGTTCATCTATCTTATGGCTTCAGGAGGAGGAGGACCCTTTTGAATCATTCCAGCAAAAATCGAATCGTGTAACTTTTACACAGACTAGGTCGCATATAAATTCGTATCAAATTACAATTGTATAAAATATCAATCAAAGGATGCATCAGGTGCAGTGTTTGGATTTCGATCAAAATCGAATGATACACAATGTGTCATGCAAGTAAACTCTCACGAACGTATAACCAAACATGAGAGGATCATTCAGATACTTGTATGAATGTCAGTAATCACTTGTGTAACATTTAGTGATTAAACTAAGAGAGGAACGAAGACTGTTGATTGCATATCCGATCTGTATCAAACATTGCATACCATTTTCGAAGCCTGCATACAAGTTTGAACCGCATATATCGTCCCATTTTACTATAGCGAAACCCACTGCACAGACAAGTGCAAAGCAATAAATGATACAAGAAAAAATACGTCATCATTACGTCACTATTTGCGGAGAGCAGCGAATGGGAAAAGAAATAAAACGCGAGAGTTTTTGCTTCTCACTGGAGCGGTGTTGCTAGTAAAACTATGCGGTCTATATGAATATACACATTTCAAGGGATAGCGGCGTTAAAAATGGAAAATATAATCTGACTACCCTTCTCTTAGCCTCTATCGAGCTAAATAATCATATAGTTTGCACTCTCTGAGACTTAAAAATCAGGATCTGCTACATTAGCTGAATATGAATCTTTCGCTTTGCGTTGTCCGTACGATCCTGCTGTTTCATGATGCATGGAGAGGTCGATATGCATATGTTAGAGGCAAAGAAGAAAATAAGCTTTCTACACCGAAAAATATGATAGCTTTGCTTGCATGCTGGTATGCAATGAAGTGTGAGGTCGATATGCATATGTCTCGTTCTCTTTTGTGTCGTGATTTGCAGCACATAACAACAATAGAATACCGCTGGGGGAAATGTTTCCTGAAAGATCATATTTGAACGAACGAAAGCGATTTTTTCAATGAGTGGATCATTTGGCAAACACTGATCAGGTGTTCTGAAATCGTATAAAATGCAAAGGCACGATTTTAAACATTATTGATGGATTAAGTCGTATATCGGTATAACAATCATCCTAATATCGCGATTTGAGGTGTGATATACGTACATTATATTTATAGTATACAACATTGTCAGGTCAAATCGCATATCAGTCTGACAAGCATCGTATATCGTTATATACGGCTCAATCTCTATACATATAAAAATCTCACGATGTTCGTGGTCGAACTCCTCCGATAGGGCACGACCGGTTTTTATGAAATTATACCCAAAAAATTGGCAGGCGTGAGAATAGGTCGTAAACTATATATGATATCGCTAGAGTACCGATTACTATATTTTTAATACCGATAAGGGTGACTCTATCCAGAAAGAAACATTCTGAATATTTTTTGATTTTTTTTAAAATTTGGCTTCAAAAATACATATAACCCCAGATTTTGAGCCCCTATCCTCTATATTCAAATTCAAATAATTTAACCATCGTTCGTTTTGTAAATAGAACGAATTTATTTGCGTTGTTAAATGGAAGATAGCGCTACGTCCACTTCATCAAACTTTCATTCTCACATGCGCCTTCCCATAGTAACCTCAATTCGCCTCAAGTCTGGCACATCGCCGGCGAACTGGAAACCTTTTTGGATGAGCACAATGAATTATTGAAGTTCTTCAAATCACACATGCTCGGATTGTAAAATCACAATCACGCTATTGTCCTCAATTCTGATGTAGCACCAACTGGGGAGCACGTGTGCAGATCCAATGCGCATGTTCTTGAAAACTTAGCTGGAATTATGGTAGACGACTGTACAGTGACAAAAAATAGTGATTCGAAGGAGAAACAATTGGGGGTCTCCGTAGCCACATTGGTTGCGCGTTCGCTTAGTAAGCGATCGATCGTGAGTTCAAAACTCAGGGCCCTCATTAACCATCTTTGTGTTACAGAATAGATACGTCCACGCAACAATCATCATTGATGGAGATCGATCCACGGTCGAAATAAGATCGATTCATCCATACAACTGCTCTGCTCTGCAAGACACATCGGGCTGCTGTTCTATAAATAACTCAACAATGATCAATCAACTGTCTCCGCTGTCCGGTGGTCTAACTGGATAATGGAGAACAGAAAGAATACTCTTTACGCCTAAATGGCTACTGTGTAAATGTACCATATGTAAATGGTTTCTTCAAAGGCCGTTCAACTGCAACTAATCTGTTGGCTTTTGTGACTTTTATTTTGAATGCAATGGAAAATGGCAAACACGTAGAAACTCTTTACACTGACTTCAGTAAAGCATTTGACCGCATCGACATTCCATTACTACTCTTCAAATTGCAGAAAATAGGAATGAAACAAAGACTCCTAAACTGGCTCAATTCTTATCTAACAAACCGTGAACAAATTGTTCATTTTCAAAGTTCTCTTTCAAATCCAGTAAAAGTCACATCGGGAGTCCCACAAGGCTCTCATCTTGGTCCTCTTCTTTTCATTCTGTACGTTAATGACATCTCCTTCGTTCTCAAGCGTATCAATATACTTGTGTATGTCGACGACATGAAGCTTTTCGCGGAAATTGGAAATGAAAACGACATCGAAGCATTTCGAAACGAAATACATGTATTCCATACTTGGTGTGATAAAAATCTACTAACACTGAATGTGAAAAAGTGCAACTCTATAACATTTAGCAGAAAAAAACATGTACCAAATATTGTAATATGTCTTGGAAATCAAAATGTAGAAAAATGTGAAATAGTTAGAGATCTAGGCGTCGTCCTGGACTGTAAACTCACATTCATAGAACACTACAACTCTGTAATAAATAAGGCGAATAGTGTGTTAAGTTTTGTCAAACGCTTCTCACATAACTTCCAGGACCCATACACAATAAAGCTTTTATATATTACATATGTAAGGCCTATTCTGGAATACTGAACGCATTGAGTCAGTCCAGAAACAGTTTCTTCTATTTGTACTTCGTAAACTCAACTGGACCTCATTTCCACTTCCTTCATATGAAGCACGTTGCATGCTCATAAACATCCAAACACTAAAAGAACGCCGTGAATTTGCAATGCTTTCTTTTGTTAATGACCTAATTTCGCAACGAGTACAGTCAGCTGAATTACTAGAAAAACTAAATTTCTATGTACCTGGGCGTCAACTAAGAACGCGAAATTTGTTTCTAACCAAAACATCCAGAACAAATTATGCAAATAACGCCCCTATCAATCGCATGATGCGTATATACAATCAGCACTGCGAAATAATTGACACAACAATGAATAAAAAACAGCTAAAAAGAAACATGTACCGCAAAAATAATATTTAACCTAAGAAAACATTGTAACATTAGTGTATAAGTGTGTAGTCTACATTTGTTTGACGAAATGAATAAATAAATTAATGCTTAAAATTAATGGTATAGAAGGAATACTGGCGAATGGCAACTGTGTAATGTGCTAATTATAGATATGATAACCATGTGACATGTACACGATTAAAATTCGGCTCTGTTACAACTGAAATGCTATTGAGCCTTAAATAAATGAATGGGATAAAAAAAAAGAAGAAACAATAATCTGGATTTCTCAAAACACGTCTTGGATGTCTTTTGAGTGACAAGTTCTAGAATATGAATGACCACAGGAGTCAGAAGAAACTTTTTTTATGAACATGATCACATTTAATGAACATGTGGTTAAAGGAGACAAAGCAAACAAGCAAATTTGACGCAATGAGGACCGTCATTATCCAGTGGATTGTCAACCATTTATGGTCGACATGTACGCGAAGGTAGAGAGCGAATGACTGCGATTCCTATGACACAATCAACAGAAGGGACGTGAGAAATAATATATTCACTTGCGAGACGCTACCATAGGCAACACTGACACAGCCTTCATTATTGCCAGACCAAAACGCATGCAATGACATGACATTGGTGCTCCCTTGGCCGAGTGGTTAGCGTCATAACTAACATGCCGGGTGTTCGGGTTCGATTCCCGTTCTGGTCGGGGGAATTTTTCGTCAAAGAAATTTCCTCCGACTTGCACTGTGATCACGCTTATTCTAGAGCTTGCCACTCAGAATGCATTCAAGGCGTGTTATTTGGCATAGAAATCTCAACTAAGTACTAATAAAAATGACGCAAGTAATACTACGTTGAGACGGCGAAGTTCCTCTAGGAACGTTAGTGCCATTGAAGAAGAAGAAGAAGAAGACATGACATTACAGCACATGTGTTTTAACAAAAATTCAGTGTTTAATGGGTTCCATTACACATTACACGTATTCGGTCCCATACGTTGTTGGATATTTTCGGCTGGATGGCAAATGCGAGAATTACTTCATACGTATATTATCAGTTTGATTTAATTGTCAAAATACGCGTTTAGGAAATTGATAGTATAATTTCCTTGGGAATTCCATATCCATCAACTGATCAATTAATCTCCTGTATTCTAAAATCTGCTCGAGTCAGAACTACCCGAACGGATCGCAACATTGGATTCTGTAACCCGTTCGACTCAAGTCCAATCGGGTTGTGCAAATGCCACACAATTCGACACAGATATTATTGAACTTCGTGTCCCATTTTTATGAAGGGAAAATGGCAATGCATTTTCGGATGAAAAAAACACGCTTTTAAAACAAAAAATTATATATGAAAATAGGCGCTAATATGTGTTCTGTGTAATGTGGGGGAAAATTTTGAACAAAAGATGTGTCTGATAATGATTTTATATTATGAATAAAGTTTTGACGGAAATGCAAGAAGGTTTATAGAGAAAAAGTGAGGCTAGGGCTATGACTAAGTCTTCAAGATATTTAAACAACTTTGAGTAATAATTTTCATTCAAATTTTAACAATGTAAAATTGCTTTCGGTTCTGCTAAGTATTTTTCACCAACGAGTCAGCACATAATTGAATGAATTGATATAGAGTTTATTTATTCCAATTTTCTACTTCACTACAAATTATTAAAACAGTCATACACACTTACACTTATGCTTTAATTATTGTTCATTTAACGATCAAAATATTCACTAGAAAAATAACGACCAAAATATTTTTACTAGATACAATTTATATGGCAGAACGACGTTTGCCGGGTCATCTAGTATACAAATATAAAATGACATATTCGCCTCCACTTTTACATGCATATGCAGTTATACGCATCATATATAACCCAAATGTGATTTGGATGTATGTATATAGCCTCCAATTATAGCATTTTATACGATTTAATGTTTGCTGAGTTAGCATATTATAAGTCTTATATTCAGTAGGATCGTATTGTATCAATATCGTATATAATGTCTATCGAAACATATACCGTGTAGTTCTAAAAACGTATAAAAAGCGAAAAAAAAGTATTTGATATATCTCGACTAATCAAGTCGTAATTGGGTATAACAAACATGGGTCTTATGGCATACACCATCGTAAAATTGAACTAATCTACGTCTTTCAGGCAGTTCAATTCTAGAGTCACATAAACGTATAGTTTTTATCAATGTAGTACTGCGAAAAATCGTGTTACATGTTACATATCATTCAACAGTAGATCATATTAGATCGTAATCGATGGCATATTACATCATATTATGGATTTAAAACATCAACATTGTTTGGCCATCAAATTGAATAGGGGTGGGGGGCGGTATATGAAAACAGTACGAAAGGAAGTGTTTACCTGAAGCATGAAAGAGAAAGGTTAAATACAAACTTTTGAAACTCTGCAATATCTCAATAAGTTCAGTGGTATTCAGCTTCTACTAGTACGAGTACTTTTGTTCAAAAACAAAACAGAATAGAGTTACAAGATGGCTGTGGAGTAGGTTTGTCGCATTGATCAACCTGGTAGTATACTTCAGAGCGCCTTGGTTTATTTGGCATTGCATGGTTGCCCAAGTTGGTTCCCAAATAGTATCCAATTATGTAAAACTACGTTCTGAAAAGAGAGCAATTGTTCACATTGTTCTCAAACGAATTAACGAAAATACTTTACAATTGAGATCGTTCTCATGAACTTCCCGGGTTATCATTTCAAATAAACGAAACTAAGTTTTTGTTTTTTCTGATTAGGATGATTTCCCTTTCCTTAAGACACAGTTGAATAAGAGAAATCTGCAACCAGGAATGCTGTTCTGATTACGTCTCTTTCGTATCATATGAACGAGTTTAAACTGCTCCAGTATTATATTTCAGATAGCCGTGCGAGATAACTGCTGCCAGTTAATCCAAACAACTGGAGTTTGAATCCCATCGGAGCAATTTTCTTAACCATCATTACCACTCATTTCAAACATTATGCCGTCCTCCCTCTAGAAGTCAATTCAATATTTTTCTAATTCTTCAAACATAACTGCTCTTATTTATACAAATGGCGATTCGTGATGTTATAAAAATAATTATAACATCGTAAATATTTTTCGCAATTAGTTTTTTTTTATTTGTCTGTAGTAAATCGTATATACATATGACATTAATCGTACATGAGTTGTATATTTATCGAAATTAATTCGCAAACATTTGTTGTGTATGTATATCGCCTCCGTTTTTGCATGTATATGCTGGTTAGGCGCATCATATACCATCCAAAATATGGGATTTATGATGCTGTATATACGCTAGTCATACGATTTAATGTTTGCTAGAATATATTACGGGTGTCGCAAGAGGGAAGAAAAAATGCAAGCAGTTCAGATGCATGCAAAAGATGCATGCAAATGAGGATACTTGGAAAAACAATAAACATTTAACATTTCACATCGTACACACTTCAATGAGCTTTCCCAGTCAAATTGTGGGCATTATAGATTCTACTCGTATTCTTTTAAATGGTCATATGGGATGGAATTCTTGACGAAACATTTCGTTAATACATTGCTGCTTATCTACAGCGATTCTCGATTATGTTCCTGCGAACAAAAATATTGTATGGAGCTTTCATAAGCAATATGCAATAGAATATTTCCGTGTAAAAAAAGATCATACCGCATTGCGCATTTCGAAACGAGTAACTCGTTTCGAGAGAATACGAACTCAAATCGAAATGGTTTTAGTATTATGTATATTTTTCAAGTTTATATTTTTGGGGTACTAGATTTAGAGCCAAATTTGTCTCGTAGAGAAATGTAAAATTTTTGGGTTCGTAAACAAAGCTGGTCAAAAGCATGTGAAAATGGTCGAAACGAACAAAAATCACTCGTTTCGAAATGCGCAATGTCACCCCTGCTCTGGTCGTTTTGCTTTGTTCTTTTTTTCCATTCTGAAAGGTCGAAAAATTTTTTTTTTGTTTTGCATTTTGGGGAAGCTTATGCCCTCAGAAATGTTGTCCTAAAAGAATTTCTCGTTATTTGATTTCGTTGTAAAGTTACAGCCTGAAGTATGAAGTCACTCCCAGGGATAAGTATTGCTGTAAGAATTTTTAAACGCATTTTTCTCGTAGCCATATTTTTTCAGCTGGTGGTATCGATATCTCAGGATCTACTCGACCGATTTGTTTGAAATATTTCATGAACATGTAAAAATTAATTATCTAAAGCGTTACATAGCCGTTTTTTGATATATATTTTTTCGATTTTCTATGATCTTCTAATGTATGTAACGAAGCTACAACTTCGTGAGAGAATCTGTAGAAAGTTCCCATGCACCATATGACTCAATCGACCTAAACAAAGTTTTATGATATCTGATAACTATGAAATATAAGGGTTTTCGGCCTACTTACAATTTATTTCAGATCTGTATTGGAAATTACGTGTGTTTTCTGTTCAACTAAATTTATCTTCCAAGTATAACTTGTCGTGCTCAAATTGGATGCAAAATGTTGTAGTTATTTGAAGTAGGGCTGAATTTTGACACAGAAACATTCAAAATACTATTAAAGATCGGAATCACAAACGATTTTCATGATGTTTTGAGAAAATGATATTCAATTTGTATGAAACTACGAGAAAGTGTAAAACGTGAAAATATTGACATAAAATATTTTAGGTTACTCTCGGTCCCGATGTTTTAACATACAAGCTGCATAACCGTCGCGTGTAGTTTTTTTTTAACAAACGCCTGACGTCAATAATTTTTTCAGTTTTTTTAAATTTTCTTAAAATACCATCCAATTCAATAGAAAGTTTCATTCCACTAATTTCGCATTTTCCAATTTTCTTCCTTCCAGAAGTCGCTGTTAATTGGACGTATTCCGGTGGCTCAAATGACCGGACCGATCAAGCGAGGTCTGCTCTGGCAGCAACGAGATAGACTGTTCTCCAGATGGAAAGAAAGGTTGGTATCCTGCTGAGAAGGTATAGAGCCTCGCTACAGATATAAATATGAGACACTCACTACTTCTTTCATCGGAGCTGGATTGGTTTGTGCACATAAAAGATTCCCTCGAACATCCTTATCGGTTCGTAGCTTCCTCACTCCACTAGGTGGGTGCTAATTCCAGGGGCTATTCGGACACAGGATACAGACGACATTCCAGTTCCGCAACAAAAAGTTATACATTCTCGGAGCACAATCACCAACCTAATGAGGCATTGTATTTACGACTATTGCAGATATTTCATCCTAACACGTGATTATCTCAATTGCTTCAAACGAGCGTCTGGATCGGCGTCCGAGAAGATATCCGACATGGGTCAGTTCATCTTTAAGGTGAGTTAAAGGCAATCTTCTGCCGAAGATAAGTATTTCATCTTCGGAGGGGCCGTTAATTTAATAACGATCATCATGGTTTAATTTCGCCCAACCACTTATCAATTTCCCGCTCCATCACCTTTCTGATTGCTCCCATAAGGATTTCCGCACCGGAAAAGCAAATGGGATTTTCGTCCGGCCATTGAGCTGTGGTCTTTGCGCTTCATACATGACTTATGACAGCAGGGGCAGGGACCAGATTCTCTTGAAGTATGTAGCAGAGCGAGAGAAAATTTCATAACAAACCAACCACTACCGGGAATAATCAGTGAAATGATTGAGCGAACATCCACTCGAATAGCTTCCCGAGATTCCGCAAGATTAAACCGAAAGGTGCTTTCACGAAACGCAACGCTCCGAAAGGAATCCAATCTTTTCCACCTTATAACATCGCGAACGCCAGACTAGCAAAAGAAATCCCTCAATATCCTCACGTCAACGGCGCACGACGTCTGTCAGAGCCTGCAAATCAATTAAAACCAATTTATATTCACTCTGTTGAACAAACATTCCATATCATCACCGCCCAGCCCCGTCTTCCCCCTCACCAATCATCTCACGTAACTCTTTTGTCGGAAGCGCGTCTCGAACGAGTAGGGCAAAAATCGTCGTTTAATTGCATTTTCCAAACCAACATCATCCCCGTTGTCGGCGCTTTTTCCCGACGTCGTTTTTCCAAGCGACCTGGATGGCTCAGACTTCCATTGACTGATAGGCCAAATCAGCCGAGGAATTCGCATGGAAAAATGTGTGCTTTGTGTGCTGCTGCCAGTGGTTAAGAGAGGCGGGGAGGGCCGGAATTAAACGGGCACCGCTTTAGCCTACGTAAACTTACCGAATGGAGGCTGAACGTCATCCTGTACTATTTGCTCGACAAAGAATCTCGAAGATCATTGATCGCTCTCCCTCGTCGCCCTTCAACCGTCGAGCGATAAGCGATTGCTTTGGAACGAGCGATTGTGACGGCTTTTGTGGAGCTTTGCTAGACGTGAAATAATTCAACGAATGATTGATGTTTTCTCGTGCTTTTGTGGGCTTGATTTTGGTAACAACAAGACCGTGAAACTGAATCGAAAGAACTACTGAAAATTGTGCAAAGCTTCTGTACTGCAAAGAAAAAATGGTCCACGAACGTAATCTTTGGAATATGTAAGTTTTTTTTGTCATGTTCTAAAAAAAACTATCGTGGGAAAGATGGCATATGTTTACTATTCTGGTATGAAGTCGAAAGGCGGACCATTTCCGCCCTAGCACTTCGATAAAACACATCGATTAAAACGAAACCGACCAACTAAACTATAACAGGACTACAGAATAAACGTTATAGAAACATAGAAATGAACTCTTCAGTACAACTATTTTGTACAACTGACAAGAGCTGATGAAAAGATTTTTTTATCCCATCTGTTCTATTTTATTATGCTCATTTAGCAATTCAGCTGTAACAGAGTCGAATTTTTTTCCTATGAATTAGAAGGTCTCCATCTAAGTTATGAATCACAGAATTCCACAAAATCATGTTATATTTGTTCAAAATTTGAAATTTCTTTCATCGTGTCGTGATATTAAATCCGGACACTTTTGCTTCTAATTCCGGACACATGTTTTCTTTGCATTTCTTCGAGAGAAAATATTTATTAATTATTTTAGAACTTATTAACGGGTGCGTCATAAGTAGCGGGACAAAATGGAAACACGTTTGGTATAAATGTTTTTTATTAATTCAATTATGTATTGTATTTTCACAAGATGGCGCCATATCAATATGGGTATCAAACGAAAGGGATTGACTAGTAGAACATAGTTATTTATGGATGGTGATACAATTTTTTTTAAAACCCCATCAATATGGGTATCAAATGAAAGGGCTTGACTAGTAACATACAGTTATTGATGAAAAATGTAAATCCAAGATGGTGGCTGCTACAAAAAGGGCGGATTACATATTTTCTCTAAACCCAATCAATATGGGTATCAAACGAAAAAGATAGAGATATTAGAACACGGTTATTCATGAAAAATGCAAATCCAAAATTTTAAAGAAATTGTGAACGGTTTTATTGTAGAGAAATATACTAATGATACAGATAACGTACTTAAAACTAAAAAAATGTAAAAAAAACTTTTGAAGTTCAACGGTTTCATTGGGATTAAACATAATAATTAGAGATGAAACGGATATCCGGTAACTATCCGGTATCCGGCCAATATTTGCTATCCGGCCGGATATGGCATATCATCTTTCTCCTGATATTTCGACATTTTGGGATAGCAATTATAAGCAAAATAATGAAGCTACAATTTTTGATACGCAAAATAGCACTGTAGCTGGGAATGGTTACTGTTAGCTCGCTTGGATAGTCAGCAATACAATTAATTCTAATCATTCACAAATGCAACAAAATATATAAATCAATAGCAAAAGTGTGTAATGAAATGGCTTTGTATCACAACCACACATACAAATCTTTCTGATATCATATGAATGATTGCACGGGTCAAATGACCCGTTGCGGTAGTTAGGGCAGATCACATATATTTCTTGAAAAAATAACAAGAGAGAAGTAAACACTGAAAAGTACATTCGATGTATGTTTTAAGAAAAGTAGTCTAGGCAAATGATGTTGTGACAATGTAATTTGCAAGAGAATTCTGACAAAAAGTTTAAAATGGGTCATTTGACCCCTCGTGGTAGGTTTAGTGTTAAAATTGTAGTACTTACTTTGACTCGATTAGTATGAAAATTACTATAATATATCAACAAAAATCTCATCATTGCAGTAAAAAATCCTTGACAGAAAAAAATGTGTTCAATATTCCTTGCAGAACACTTGATACTTGATTAAGGAATGTTCATTCTATACGGAGAATTTAATAATAGTTAATTATTTTTATATAATTTTTATATAAACACTATATAAACACTAGCTGACCCGGCAAACTTCGTCCCGCCCAAAATTTGTTTTGTGTTATCAATACTTTCAATATTCACGTTTTCTTACTATGAGCAAGTTCATGGGTCCAATCGCAGAACTGTTCAATGATTGATCTTCCAATCGACCCCGTTGAATTTATTTTTTACTATGAAATTCCTAGTATATCTAACAAAACTCATCATTATAATATCAGATTATTTTCAGACACAATTCTCGTTCAAGATTTTTCAACCACTTGCAAATAACATGTATCTCCGTTACATGGAATAAATGTTTTATACAGAAAATATGATAGAATAAAGACAGCCCCACATCGGACAATTCCTTTCTCGAGTTCTGCTCTTATTAACACATTCGGCGATACTTTTTTATTGGTATAGATAGAAGAAGATATAGGAGTGCGTTTCATCACATTAAAATCCATTTCCAGTTTCGAACAAAGATCAATTTCGCTAGCGCAAACAGCACTAACAGCACTTGTCACTATGTAATCGTAGAACATATGGGAATTTAATTTTCCGATTTTTCCTTTTTCCTTCAGAGTTTTCCGAAAATTTTCAATTGTCATGTTCGGTTGGAATACTTTTGGTTGAAATATGTGTAATATTTTTATGGGACCCCCTCTCCATTCCAGAGGAGGGAGGGGTGCCATACCATCATAGAAACATTTCTCATACCCAAAAACCTTCACATCCCAAATTGTGCTTTATTAGTTCTCGAGTAATGCAGAAGTTTGTGTTTCGTTTGTATGACAGCCCCCCTTAGAGAGGGGAGAAGAGTGTATTCACCATAGAAACGTTTGGTGCCCCATAAAACCTTCACATGCCAAATTTGGCTCCATTTGCTTGATAAGTTTTCGAGTTATGCGAAAAATTTGTGTTTCATTTGTATGGCAGACACGCAACCAATTAGGCTACGTAAACGCCCTCGATGAATAGATGCTTGCATTGAGTGACGCGAACGATTCAATAAACAAAGCAATAAAAAGATAATTTGAGCGAATTGTCAAATTAATTCTCAGCTTGTTGGCTGTCTAGAGCGACACTGAACTTGTTGAATATACGAATAACTTTTTTACAATTTTACAAATTTTACAACGAATCACTGCAAGAATCTCGAATCGCTGAACAATTTTCGTCTGAACCCATTGATGATCCTTCATCCCATTTCGTTAGCCAATCAGCGAGGTTTAACAGGGACGCATATGAAACACAAATTTCTGCATAACCTCGAGGCTAATCAAGCAAGTAGGGCAACATTTGGCATGTGGTGGTTCTAGAGGGGGGCGTCAAATGTATTATGATGATTGGACACTCCTCTCTCCTCGCGAAGAAAACTAATCAAACAAAAGGTACCAAATTTGGCATGTGGAGGTTTTAAGTGGCAAGAAATGGGGGCTCGCCACTCTTCCCCTCTCTTTAAGGAAAAATTTAGAAAACTCTGAAGGAAGTTGGGAAAATTCGGAAAATTGAGTTTCCATATGTTTTACAATTACATCGTGACAAGCGTAGTTAGTCTATTTGATATTTGCGCTAACGAAATTTATCTTTGTTCGAAAGTGGAGATGGAAAAAACGCACTCCTATATCTTGTAACTATATAAATAAAAATGGATCGCCAAATGTGTTGGTAAGCGCAGAACTCGAGGAAGGAATCATCCGATTTGAAATGTCTTCATTTTCTTATTTTTTCTGTATCAAACTTGCTCATAGTAAGGAAACGTGAATGTTTGAATGTATTGAAAACAAAAAACGAGACGAAGTTTGCCGGGTCAGCTAGTATATATGTTAGAGTACCAATAGATGTATGGGAAAAAAGTGCCCCTCGAATTTTCAAAGCGAACCTGACTAAAAATGTTGATTCCCACGAAATACTACCCTATGCAAAATATCAGCTCAATCGGACTTCATTTACTAGTGTCGCACAGCGGTCAAAGTTTGAGTTTTTCGAAAACCGAAAAATCACTCAAGGGGAGTAAAGGAAATCAGGGGTTTCGAAAAAAAAATTTGATGCCAAATGTCTTCAAATTGCATGAAACGTCGAGATCTACTGTCATCTCGAAAAAAAAAAAATGTCCAAAATCGACGCTCTGGGACTTTGTCGTTTTTTTCGAAATACGAGGCAAAACGTATGGTTTAGGGTGCCAATGAAAATCGTTATATCGATTTTTCATACGGGACTCCCTGCGAAATGTTAATTTGCACGATAAAATACCCTCTGCAAAGTATTAGCTCATTCGGACTTCATTTACTATTGTCGCAGATGTGCAAATTTAAGTTTTCTGGAAGCCGTGTCTTAGTTCTACGGCTCATCAGAAACCGCCATATAACATCAACCTTCCGTTCAAAAAACACATTTCACGAACAGTGCAATATGTTTTAGACCATTGTCCTGGAGACAACTCGAAAGTTCATCGATTGATAATGCAACCCAATTAAGTAATAATATTGATTTTTCGAAGATGAACGATGCACAGATACACGAATAAAAATGTATCCTGAATTGAATTGACAACAAATGTCTTTTGTTTCGAAATTTATTTATCCCGATTTTGTAGTACACAAGCTCTAGAACGGTTATTCGTATCTCTGGCTAATAAGGTTAACTCTAAACATCCAATTTACGATTAACCAGCATTGATAGTTTCAGAAGCTAATACCGAGCAACATCGGTCGATATATTCACAAAATATCTGCGCATTAAAAATTCTTCGATAGTGTATTTATTTTTTCGTTGCCCAATCGTTATCACCCGGCAATTGGCAAGAAATTGAATTCGTTCCAATTTTCCGTTTGATAAAACTTTCAGCAGTTTGAACCATATTCCGCTTTGCTCTTGCAAAAATCGCTTTCCTGGCTAAACTCGATGAAACTTATGTAAATTTTTTATACCCCGTAGCATCACCGGGTGCAAAATTGATTTGAATATCACTTTCGCCAAACACATTGGCTCTTCGAGGAACACAGTCTATGTATTCATTGTGATGTTCCTGGAAAGCATCGTCTGGCCGATGCACATGAACGGTATGCAACGATTCAATGTCTCACATGCACACCATGCATGCCCATCATCGTCTGGAAACTTGATTGAATCATCATCCCACCCACAGCAGCACAAACGCCACAGAATGCCAGATGGAAAATGTTTCTGCCCAATACATTTGCCCCTTTCCAGTGGACGCTGTAAACCGTTTATCTGACCTCCACCCCTTCAACCTCGCGCGCACTTCCATCAGCCATCGGTGAGAATAAAAACAAGACCAACTTGGCAGAAATTCGATTTTGAAACACAACCGACATTCGCAGAATGGTTTAATTTCCACCAGATAAATGACACCTAATTACCCGCATTTCTCGACAGCGCCTTTCGCGTGGTCCCAGCGCGGACGACCCTTCGGCTTGGGATTATAATTAGCCCAACTGCCAGCGAGCTTAATAAATTCATTAATTAGGTGTAGGCGGCATCAAGAGTGAGAGCAAATCGCTCTCGCGAGTGAAGCCAGTTACAAGGAATGCGTGTCTCTAATCCTTGTACACTCCATCTTCCCCGTCTGCTGCGAGAATCCAATGGTCGGATATCGCAGGATAAATGGTTATCGTTAGTCCGAACGAAAGTTTCATCAAGTGTGAACATTTTCATTGGCTCGCTATATGCAAAGTTACAACATGGGGCGGAAATCCCTTTTCATTGAAATTGATGCTAGAGAAATTGATGAGGCGATTTACTTGACGGGTACACTATTGTTGCGCGATGTAATCTAATTGATCTACACAAATGGGCATTCCAACGATGTCGGCATCCAATTGTAATTCGGAAAAATTAATATTATCACATGTTGCAATATTGTTACAGATCAAGCTGGTCGACGTGGAGAAGGTCGAGTGGCTAAACCGTCGGTCGTACAGCGCAATTGGGTTGCTTCTCGGTTCACGGGAAGGTCGCGTTTTATTGCGCTGCGATCAGGGCCTGGAAGATTGGTTCGAACTGCTTGAGGAATGCACCCTGAGCAGCAAAGAGCGGCGTCGTGCTCTTCGTCTGACGCAAGGGCCCCGATCGCGAGCCTCTCTTGCCGCTCCGGTTTCACACACCTCCCTGCAGAACAACCATCTTGGCCTCGGTGGAACCTACTCGGGAGCAATCGAAGACTGGCTCCTGACCCGTTACCACAAGACGTCCGCGAATCATCACCATCTGCACTTCCTGCACTCTGATTCGGTGCCTGATCTGAGCACCATCAACGAAAATGGCTTATGCAGCGGATTGCTGACGAACCATTCCACCCCCAAGAAGGTGCCCAACGCAAGACACAATCTGTCGGGAAGCTCCACCAACGGGTACAACAGTCACAACGGAAGTTTCTGCAATGGCTTCCCATATTCGCCACTGAAAAAGTTGTCGGATAACTTCATCAATGGAAATAGTAGTTATATTATCAACGATGCAGACGAAGAAGTTGAGCTGCGTCGCGGAGGGCGTTACAGAGATGATGACCTGTATCGACGTCCCATTGGGCCAACTGGAAACGATAATAATAGACATTCCTGTAAGTGAAGCAACAATTTACAACTACGAAATATTTCATTTATTAATTTTATTCTGTTCCTTCACAGTACTGACCGAACTAGACTACTCAGCTTGTGATAGTGGCTTGGATACGCCACCCTCAACCCACCGTCCGTCGAGTTGTCGGGACAATATGTATATGGTTTCGGCCTACAACCAACACAACCAATCGCTAAGCAAGGATAAAACCACCGATACCGGAATCAGTTCATCTCGTGGAACGCTAGTCTCACCGGCTAACAGCATCCGTCACGGTTATCTGAATAACAACAATACCAACAGCTACGGATCGAGGTAAGAAAACGGATGTTCGCTTCAGAATAATAAATTCTAATCCAGAAATTTCCCCACTCACAGATACAGTGTCCAGGAGCAGAAGATCCTG
Source organism: Toxorhynchites rutilus septentrionalis (assembly GCF_029784135.1). Taxonomy (NCBI): domain Eukaryota; kingdom Metazoa; phylum Arthropoda; class Insecta; order Diptera; family Culicidae; genus Toxorhynchites; species Toxorhynchites rutilus. Next base: position 170,895,169 of record NC_073746.1, read on the forward strand.
CGCGCCAGAAACAATCCGGAGGAGAACAAGAACTCTATCCGTTCGGTCCGGGCGGAATTCTACGAGCAGAACAAATACAACAACAATAGCCTTACTAACGGGCATAACCACCATCATCTTAACCAACATCACCATCACCATCCGACACAGCAGGGAAGCAATGGTAATCTGCATCACGTGCACCAACACAACAATGGACTGAACAACAACAACGGGCACCATCACTACAACGGAAACAGTATTACCAATGGTAATGGAAACAGTGGTGGTGGTGGTGGTAATGGTGGTGGGACGGCGGCAGTGCGAGATCGCTACCAACATCCGGCACTGGCTGCCATCATCAATGAGTCACAGGGAATGAAATTCAGAGGTAGGTGTGTTTACTACTTTCCAGTGTGGAGGAGTTCGATCGCTCCGGAGACAAAGGGCTATATTTACAAGAGATGTTTTATTCCGATTCAATCGACATTGACAGAAATCTCAACAGCTCATAATACACATATATTTTACCCTGATGAACGAAGCTACACTCTCGTAATACCATCTCGAAGAAGCTACAGAACCGCTTTCCGTTCTTGACTCCAACCATCCTGCTTTGGAGTTGACAATTAGTCTCTCACAATTCATCGTACATGTAAACACTCCGGATGAACCTGGACTTGACTTTCGTCGGACTAATTCTGGAGGATTACTAGAAGCCCTTCGCCAAACTGATTGGCATTTCTTAAAATCCGCAGACGATGCAGTTGATTGATTTACAAGCTTGCTTCAAAGTCATTTGGTTGATTTCGTTCCACTGTGCAGACCGTCTCCTAAGCCACAAATATACACCTAAGACATCTAAATCGTCTTAGATCGAAGGCACTCCGAGGCCATTGCCGATCCCGGTGCTTATATACCAAGCAACATTTCGCACGTCCTAGTGACAGTTACCGACCATACTGTTGACGTCATCAATAGTTACACCTAGCTAATCATTCACCTTTGTTCCATCCTTTAATGTAACTGTCATTTTATTCTAGAAGCGAAGAGAAAATAACTGTATAACAACTTAGATCGAATAAAGAGTAAAACGTGTCCGAAATTCTTTATATTAATTTCCGTGTTTTACGTATAAAGGGTGTGTCACATCAAATTGCATCACGGAAAAAAACGCTGTAGAAATTCGCCCAGTAGACCGATCCTTTTGAAAATTTTAGACAGTAAAATGAAAACTATTAAACAACTTTTGGCATTTTCTTTTTATTCATACTTCGAGCCCAAGCCCGTATGCTTCGCACCTGTACAACGTCAGGTTGTAGTTTTTTTTTAACAGAAATCCATTTTCTCTTGAAGTCCGCCTCCGATTTCACAACTTTTGGGTTCTTCCGGAGGGCCTGCTTCATAATCACCAATATTTCTCTATTGGGCGAAGCTCCGGCGCGTTGGGCGGGTTCATTTCCTTTGGCACGAAGGTGACCCCGTTGGCTTCGTACCACTCCAACACGTCCTTTGAATAGTGGCACGAAGCGAGATCCGGCCAAAAGATGGTCGGGCCCTCGTGCTGCTTCAATAGTGGTAGTAAGCGCTTCTGTAGGCACTCCTTAAGGTAAACCTGTCCGTTTACCGTGCCAGTCATCACGAAGGGGGCGCTCCGCTTACCGCAAGAGCAGATCGCTTGCCACACCATGTACTTTTTGGCAAACTTGGATAGTTTCTGCTTGCGAATCTCCTCCGGAACGCTGAATTTGTCCTCTGCGGAGAAGAACAACAGGCCCGGCAGCTGACGAAAGTCCGCTTTGACGTAGGTTTCGTCGTCCATTACCAGGCAATGCGGCTTCGTCAGCATTTCGGTGTACAGCTTCCGGGCTCGTGTCTTCCCCACCATGTTTTGCCTTTCGTCACGGTTAGGAGCCATCTGAACCTTGTATGTACGCAGGCCCTCCCGCTGCTTGGTCCGCTGGACGAATGAACTTGACAAATTCAGCTTATTGGCGACATCCCGGACCGAACTTCTCGGATCACGTCTACGCTTGTGATCTTTTTCACTGATGGAGCATCCATTTTTGCCGTTCTTCACCTTCCGGTCGATGGTTAGGTTCTCGAAGTATCGTTTTAGTACTCTGCTGACCGTGGATTGGACGATTCCCAGCATCTTACCGATGTCCCGATGTGACAACTCCGGATTCTCGAAATGAGTGCGCAGGATTAATTCAGGACGCTCTTTTTCGTTCGACGACATTTTTCCAAATTTACGAAAAATTGTCAGTGAAGCATGGCCAACGTGATCTATACACTCTTATCTGATTATAAGCGAAAGCTGAAGGTATAATTCCTAAAAATTTAATTCCTACAGCGTTTTTTCCGTGATGCAATTTGATGTGACACACCCTTTAATTATTCAGAATTTCCCCACCAAACTTCCGTTAACCAAAACATACAACCGCTATTTATACAAACGCTACTGCATACGAACTAAGGCAGATTTACGCAAATATTCTCGACATTTTTGGAAATTTGTGGAGTCAAAACGGAAGGATAATAATGGGTTGCCCACGGAGATATTTCTGGGCAATGAGGTTGTTAATTCAAGTGCAGAAAAATGTAGATTGTTTGCAAATCACTTCAAAGGATGTCAAATCTTGGATGCTTGAAAAGATACACAAGCTCAAGATCACACCGAATCAAGTGAAATTCACCATGAACTAATTGATATGTTCAATAGCCAGTCCTGATGCAATACCTACCTACATCCTTAAAAAAATGTAGTGATGATTTGGTTTCTCCACTCACGGTCATCTTTAATCTGTCATTAAGAGAACACTGCTTACCCACAAGCTGGAAGACGTCAATCATGTTTCCTTTGGTTAAGAAAGACAGAATGTTACAGAGGAAAAACTTCGCGTTGTGCATGTTCCAAGGTTTTCGAAATTCTAATGATCAACATACTTTTCGACTCCTGCAAATATTACATTGACATGGATCAGCACAGATTTTATCCTAAAAGGTCAACTACCACGAACCAAGTTCAGTTCGCCTCCTTTTGTATAAAAACATTGATGCTGGTGTTCAAGTCGACACCGTCTACACAGACTTGAAATCAGCCTTCGATAAAGTTACCCATGGAATACTGTTGGAACGATTAGGGAGAATCGATACCTATAATCATTATCAGCTGATTCAAACCATACCTTTAAAATCGTAGGCTCACCGTTGTCAAGCGTTATCTAAACGTCCTAACAGCCACGTTTCTCCAACACAGACTTCAATGTGCATGGGGAAATGTGCTTTGCAAATACATGCAAGTCGGGGCTCCAACCGAAATATGTTTCCCTAACACGCACTTGAGAGCAGTAGCGTAGTGTGCGGGTGGCAAACCCGAAATTTGCCGGGGGCGCTGACCCTTTGGGGCGCCAGAATCCAAGGATTCTCAATAGTAATTTCTCAATTCAATATTCTTCAATTTCCCCGAATTATATTTCATCTTTCAATCGAGTAAAAATCATCCAACATGAGTAGTTGCTTCAGATACAAAATTGAAACACTCAACATCACATTACTAACTGTCGTGGGCAATCCTATGACAATGCAAAATGGCCCAGGAGGTGCATTTAAGTGGAAATTAGCATCTAGAGCTCCACAGTTATTCTCTAGAAAAAAAACTGTCTTCGACAAAGTTGTTAGATATGATAGAGCGCTTATTTTGATGTTTTCAAAAATATGGTGACCAACATTTACGATGAAATAAAAATTCTAACTTTCTTATCTTTATAGATAGAGGTAAATATAGTTCTACAATGTTGTAGTTATTTAAGAAAACTTTTTAGAACAAAGTTTTATTCTATCTCTTGAAATATCCGATATAGCGGTTTTTATTCTAAGTTTAATTAGGGTGACCATAAAAAAATGGGTTTTTTGCTCTAACTTTTATATTTCAAATCCTAAATCAAAAAAAAACAACTACTAAACAACTATAAACAACTAAGACAACTATTTTGCGATGCAGAACTTGTCAATATATTAATCCCACTCAAAGTTATTGATGGTTTTTCATCCAAAAACTCATGATTTCGATTTTAGTTTACTCAAATACAAAAAAATAACATAGTTTTGAAAATCCCACATTATGTAAAGTAAAGTATGCTCTTTCAAATGCCGTCAACGAACATTTTATATGTTTGCCCCAAAAAGAATGATAAGAGAATGAAGAAAGCGTATTTTTTGGGAAAAAATATCAATAACTTTGAGTAGAGTTGCGATATTGACAAGCATCGCAAAGTGTTTGTCTTGGTATGTTCTAAAAGTTTTCTGAAGACAGTTTGCATGTAAAATTTGCAATATAAAAGTTAGAGCAAAAAACCGTTTTTTTATGGTGACCCTAAAGCAACATAGAAAAAAGCGCTGTATCGCTTATTTCGAGAGAAAGAAAAAAAACTTTGTTCTACAAAGCTGCTAAAAATAATTGAGGCTACAATTTTATCGAACTATATTTGCCTCTATCTTTAAAGATAAGAAAGTTAGATTTTTTATTTCATCGAAAGTTTCGGTCACCCTATTTTTGACAACATCAAAATAAACGCTCTATCATATGTAACAACATTGTCGAAGACAGTTTTTGTCTAGAGAATAACTGTCGACATTGTGCAATGGTCCAGGTGGTGCATCTCGACAGTTATTCTCTAGACAAAAACTGTCTACGACAAAGTTACTACATATAATAGAGCGCCCATTTTTATGTTATCAAAAATAGGGTGACAAAAATTGTCGATGAAATAAAAAATCAAAATCCAAGCAGTCCTCCGAGACCGATATTGAAATGACCATAAGTGGGTTCACAACTGTTGTAGGGTTTTTGATATATGAAAGTTTGTTGCGGAAATTATTATTCATCCTAGGGTTACTCCAACAATAAACTCTAAAAGTCGTATGAAGACAGTTTTGATGTAGAATTTGAAAAATGAAAATTAAAGCAAAAAAACTCACTTTTTCATGGTCACCCTAATGCAACTTAAGAAAAAAGCGCTAAATCAATTATTTTAAAAGATAGAAGAAAGTTTTGTTCTACAAAGTTGATTCAAATAATTGGGGCTACAATATTGTCAAACTATGTTTATCTCTATCTATAAAGATAAGAAAGTTAAATTTTTTATTTCATCGAAAATTTTGGTCACCCTATTTTTGATAACATAAAAATGAGCGCTCTATCATATGTAACAACTTAGTCGACAGTTTTTGTTGAAGAATAAATATATCCCACAAAGTTGTTTTAACTAAGTTCCATTAGGGTAACAATGAAAAAACGGTTATTTTACTCTAACTTTTATATTTAAAATTCTACATCAAAATTGTCTTCGTACGACTTTTAGAGCTTATTAATACCAACATTTTGCGATGCAGAATTTGTCAATATCTTAATCCTGCTCAAAGCTATTGATGAGTTTTCACTCAAAAACTCATGATTTCAATTTTAATTTTCTCAAATGTAAAAAATAACATATCTTCGAAAAACACGTATTTTATAGAATGAATTTTGTTCTTTCAAATTCCGTCAACAATATTTTTTTTTGTTTGCCCCATAAAGAATGGCAAGCAATTGAAAAGAGCGTATTTTTTGGGAACAAATATCAATAATTTTGAGTGAAGTTGAGATATTGACAAGTTCTGCATCGCAAAATGTTTGTATTAGTATGTTCTAAAAATCTTTTGAAGACAGTTTGTATGTAGAATTTGAAATATAAAAGTTAGAGCAAGAAAACAGTTTTTTTCATGGTGACCTAACGTTACTTAAAAAAAAGGCGTTATATCGGTTACTTCAAGAGATAGAAAAAAGCTTTGTTCTACAAAGATAGAGATAAGAAAGTTAGATTTTTTATTTCATCGAAAATTTTGGTCACCCTATTTTTGGCAACATGAATATGAGCGCTCTATTATAAGTAACAACTTTGTCGAAGACAGTTTTCGTCTAGTGAAAAACCGTCGAGCTCTAAATGCTAATTTCCACTTAAATGCATCTCCTGGACCATTGTGCAATGGTGTCAATATGGCGAGTACAAAAAGAAGAGGAAAATTGTCTTGAAACGTTCAAAGGACCTCTGGCATTCGGCGGTCCAAACCCAGCGGGGATCCTACTTCATCAGCGCACGAAGTTCTTTGATCTGGTCAACGAATCGTCCGTAGTAAGATCGAAGCTGCGAGATGTCCTTCGGGGCTGACATTTGGGAAATGGCGCGCGTCTTTTCAGGATCAGCAGGATCAGAAGCAGGGTGAAGACCATCCTTGTCGATGATGTGACCCAGGAATTTGATTTGTGGAAGAGAGAAACGACATTTTCCGATGCGGAGATGGAATCCATAGTCTTGAATATGTTTCAGAACGGCGTAATGGCTGCGATCGGGCTCTTCTTGAGTTTTTCCAGCGATCATGATGTTGTCGAGATACGGTTTGCCACCAGGAATGGCGGCTACCATGCTGTCGATGATCCTCTGGAAAGCAGCAGGGGCGAATTTGACTCCGGGCGGCGAACGGTTGTACTGGAACAATCGTTGATGAGTGTTGACTGTCAGCATCTTACGGGGTCATCGACTTCCACTTGGAGGTATGCGTCTGAGAGATCGATGTGCGAGAAAAAGCGGGAAACAGCTAGCTCGGCAAACATGTCCTCCGGATGTGGCAAAGGATGGAAATTAGATTCCAGCGCGTCGTTGAGACCTGTAGAGTTATCACCGCAGACACGAACGGATACGTTGTCAGCCTTGCGGACAACCACGATGTGGACCGCCCAGTCGAAGAATTTAACTGGTGAAACGATTCCATTATCTTGCAATCTCTGCAGTTCGGCGTCAACTTTGGGAGGTGCAGCGTAGGCCACCGGCTTCTTTGGACAATACACAGGGCATGGCTCGGGTTTCAGGTACAGCTTCACTTGTGCTTTGGTGTAACTACCTAGGGAACTTTGAAAAACATCAGGAAATCTGGAACGGATTTTTCCTACCAAGAGTTTGCACTTCTGCTGTACGGACGGGATCAGTGTGTTGAACGGAACCGACCAGAGATCGAATTGATCGATCATCTCGATGCCAAAGACATTGAGATCCGTGACAGTGATTTTTTTTTTCCCCCAAAATATATTTTTTATTAAGGCACATGTGGCGTTAGCATGACGGGGCTGGGAGTCCAATATTTTGACAATTTTTGTCTTACAACTATGTTAGTAATATGTAACCGATTACTCGCGGTTGGCTCGAGGTTAGTATTACAAGTGTTCTCATAATTGGTATGTTGCAGTCTTCGATGCTCTGTACGTGTGCCCGATACGGGATACTTCCTATTGGGATGCAGCTGACCATTAATCAGCAACGCCCCCCTAGTCTGTACCCCATATCTAGCGTGGTGCGTCTTTCTCGACTCGAGAAATCCAAGATAGAATGGTCACTAGCCGGCGCAATCATCATCTCGTGTAGAGTTGTCATGAGCGGTACAACCTTTGGCTCTTGTTGAATGATCAGTGGACTGCACAACCTTCGGCCCGTGCATCTGTAAAGAGTGTGTGTATGTATTGCCGCGACTAAGTAAAAGTTTATCGATCGGATAGGAGGGATATGAAACGGGGACACAACGAAGGAAACATCATTAAACGTTGACATCGGCGTTTCTGAGGAACAGGTATAGATGAAGCAAAAGATCAGGATCCCGGCTACCTAAGATATCCCGGACGGGGATATCCGATTGTCTGCCTTGTGCTCTCAGTGCTCTAGAGAGCTGAGAGCGAGCAGCATAGAACCGGATACACGACCAGACAACATGCTCGATGTCGTGGTAGCCATCGCCAAAATCACAAAGATTGTTTGCTGCGAGCCCAATGCGATAGAGATGCGCGTTTAGGTTGTAGTGATTGGACATAAGCCGAGATATCACACGAATGAAATCACGACCTACATTCAATCCCTTGAACCATGCACTCGTCGAGACCCTAGGGATAATCGTGTGTAACCAACGACCGAACTCATCTTCACTCCACATGCGCTGCCAACTAACGAGTGTGTCCTGACGAGGAATGTGAAAAAAATCATTATAGGCAATTTGCCTTTCAAAAAGTGTGCCTTCTGAAGCGCCCACCTTAGCTAGCGAGTCCGCTTTCTCATTCCCCGGAATCGAGCAATGAGAGGGAACCCATGCTAAGGTAATCTTGAATAATTTTTCGACCAAAACACTCAATAGATGTCTTGTTCTTGTTAGGAAACAAGATGAGCGTTTATCAACTTTCATTGAGCGGATTGCCTCTATTGAGCTGAGACTGTCTGAAAAAATAAAATAATGGTCGATGGGCAGTGTTTCAATGATCCCTAGAGCATAGTATATCGCACCCATTTCTGCGACATACACGGAACAAGGATCTTTGAGTTTAAAAGAGGCACTGGAATTTTCATTGAAGATGCCGAAGCCAGTGGACCCGTTTATGTTTGAACAGTCAGTAAAGAACATTTTATCAGATCCAACTTTCCCATATTTTTCCGAAAATATCGACGGAATAACATTGGAGCGTAGGTGATCTGGTATTCCATGGATTTTTTGTCGCATGGACAGATCAAAAATGACAGAGGAATTACAAAAGTATGGGAAGCAAACTTGGTTGGAGATGCCTGGTGAAGGGTGCACGTCGTGGGTAAGGTACTCATGGTATAAAGACATAAAACTTGACTGAGGAGTCAGTTGTAGTAGATTTTCGAAGTTATCAATCACCAATGGATTCATGATCTGGCAACGGATGAGAAATCTGTAGGATAATTCTGTGAACCGAAGAGTAAGCAGGGGTACTCCTGCCAAAACTTCGAGACTCATCGTATGTGTCGAATGCAAACACCCCATGGCTATACGCAAGCAACGATATTGTATTCTCTCCAGCTTGAGAATATGAATCCTGGCAGCTGATCGGAAGCAAAAACTGCCATATTCTAACACTGATAATATCGTTGTTTTGTACAACTGAATGAGGTCTCCTGGATGGGCGCCCCACCATGTTCCGGTTATTGTTTGGAGAAAATTGATTCTTTGCTGGCATTTCTGTTTCAAATACGCAATGTGTCTCCCCCAGGTACATTTAGAATCAAAATATACACCCAGGTATTTGAAAAACATAGAGTGTTGGATCGTTTTGCCGGATAGGTGAAGCTGGAATTGGGCGGGTTCGTGCTTCCTAGAAAAAACGACCATTTCGGTTTTCTCCGTAGAAAATTCGATACCCAGCTTGAGGGCCCACGTGAACAGATTGTTCAGGGTATCTTGCAACGACATTTGCAGAACGACGGGATTAGTACCCGTGATGGAAATAACTCCATCGTCTGCAAGTTGTCTCAGCATGCAGTCTCTAGTTAGACAATCATCCATATCATTGACGTAAAAACTGTACAAGAGGGGGCTTAGGCAGGAGCCTTGCGGTAGGCCCATAAAACTGTAACGAGAAGATTTTGAGTTGCCATGAGAGAAATTCATGTGCTTTTCTGACAGTAAATTGTACAGGAAATTATTCAGAATTGGTGAAAGTCCACGATTATGATCCGTGACAGTGATGTTTGCTAGGAATTCACCGATGCACTCAGTATCGTCTCCTGACTGCTACAACTTCCGTCTCTTGAGTTGGTGGTCGACCAATCGTTTCCCAAACATACTCGGAGATTATTGTGATGTCCGTCGCAAAGTCTAGTTGTAACTGGATCGGGGAACCATTGAGATCCAACTTAAGGAACCTCCGTTCCTTTGAGAGGTCAACTCGCTTAACCAATTAGAGGCCTTTGGATTTGACGGTGTCCTTTTTCCTTGGTTCGTAGACCGACATGACCCCATCAGTAGAATATTTTCGTATTCAATATTGGATGCACAAAATGAAAAACGGAAAACATTTCGCATCGCGAAAATCATATAATTTCCCAGCGATTATTTGTTTTCTATTCATATAATACTGCGACCAAATACATTTTGTTTTTTTAAACAAAATATAAAATCCCAAAATGTTTTCAATAGCTTTAAAATAGCTTTGAAAACAGGTTATTGGAACCATATATTTATAAACTCGCACACGCTCTGGAAATCCATTTAGTTGATGCGGGGATGTGAGATGCGGAAGGTCACGCTGAGGCCTGTGCATTATGCTCTTCTTTTCCAATTCCATTTCTCTTCTGCAGTCGGACCGAACGAAGCATTTAGCGAAAACCGAGGTATTTATGATAATTCGATACAAATGGACGCCAATGACTATGGATTTGGGGTGAAGGATACGAAATGTTTGATATGGTGTAATGGATTTTATTTCACCATATCGAAGAAATCACATTTATGAAAGCAGCGTTATAAAATTATTTGTTTACGAATGCCGCAATCGATCGTCGTTATTGGGAAGTTGGAATTGTTGGGAAGGAGGTCTTATTTTTGCTATGTAATTCCGAGAAAGAATCCATTCCTTCTTAAGCGTTAATAATCCTGCTTCGGATCAATGATGATTCCAATTGTCGGGGCTTGGGGAGGAGGTACTATTTGCACTGGTTATTTTCGAGGAAGAATCGATTCCCCCTTTGAGCGTTAATAATTCTTTTCCGACTAACTACACTTTTAACTGGCTTGTCACTTCACCTTCATTTCAGAAGAAGGTCACGAGTGAGAACTGAACTCGTGACCTTTAGCGTGAGAGGTACGGATGTTACCACTACACCAGATTGCCTCCTCATCAATGCGTTAGTACTAACTACTAGAAAAGTTCATAGCGCCATCTAACATTTGCTGACGGAAACTATTTGAAGGCCCTAATAATGAGTTTCTTCCAACCTTTTCTAGCCAAAACGTTATCTAATATTTAAATACACCTAACCAATTTTTTTTTCCTTTTTTAACAGATCGTTCCTACTCAGACTGCCAACAGTCCGTTCCGCGTCGACAATGGGCCAGCAACACCCCGAGCCCAAAGCGCATCCCCTATCTCGGAGCACCACCGACTCGTGTCTAAGCGGAACGACATTCCCTTGCAGGAGAGAAAAAAGCTGAACGACGACAAGTGATTGATCCGGTACTTGTTTTAAGAAATGGCTCCTAATTTACAACCAACAATTTTCAAACCGGGGACAGTTTAACCTCTGCGTGCGGAACCGTAGAGCCAGTAGATTCCTATAGATAACCAATGAGTTTTTTTTTTCGAACAAGTAGAAGATATTTTTGTGTCGAAATGGCAAAGATGGAACATTTCGCTAGTATATACACATAGGTCGTAGCGCGTAGAGTCCCAAAAAGCACCCGTTTGTAGACATCGAACTAAACCCACTTAGTAGGTCTTAACTACTTGTCGAAACATGATTTAGATTCATAGCGCGGTATCAATACGAGGGTCATACAAAACGACGAAACAATGTCGCCAATTAGAAATGAATTACGAAGTAATAGCGAAGAGAAAATTATTGAAGCTTGAAGCTTGCTCACTTCAACGAAATCAAAAGAATACGTATACTTGTAGCATTTGTGAATCCAATTTATGATGATTTCTCCCCTCTCAAATATTCAAGTTTGGCGTTTGAAGTCGCTTACAAAGCTTAATGAATAGTTGCATTTAGAATGAATGTTAGTGCTTTCGGAAACGGAGATTTATATGTTTTCAAAATTTATTTCATTTTTGTTTGTTGAAACTGGTTTTTTTACTGCATTAAACCGAACGGCTTTGGTGACAGGGCGTTAGCAATATTAGTGAAAGAGGGATTTTCGTGAGTGAGCGATCGAAATTATAACCACAATTTCTCACGCATCTTGATGATGCGAAAGAAAGGAAGTAGTAATTAGAACTGCTTTGAATGGGACTATTCAGATTTAAAAATACGTATTGGTAGATTCGAATGAGAACAAAAACAAATTCTTCACGCTGATTACTGGAGAATGAAGATTTGTGTTAACGAATAAAACGTTCCCGAAATCAAAAACGCAAATCAATTGATCCGAAATTCCAAACTAATGCTATGAAGGTATAGTTGTTACTAATCTAACTTTTTGTTTTGTTGGATAGTGTCGATGATATTCAAGAAGTGATTCCACGCATATAGTAATCTGCAGATGTTGGCGAATCACACTTCAAAAGTGTTCATGAACGAAACACTAGGACGAAGGGAAGAGTCACCATAGTATGTCAAACCATCATAGAAACATTTATTGTACTCTAAACTCCTCACATCCTGTACATCACTGGGATCCAGAATGGGATAAAGGAAAACCCGAAGTCGTTTTGGAAATTCGTGAATAGCATACGAGAAAATAGGGGAATTCCGGACGTGATATGTTACGGTAACCGTTCTTCAACTTGTGGATGAGAGACCGCCGAGCTCTTTGCGGAGTATTTCAAGAGCGTTCATCAAAATGACCAACCGAGAATCGTCAACTCTTCGATTGCAGGACCGATGACCTGTTGATTCGTGAAGTGAATCAAGGTCTATCGGATTTGGACCCGGGTAAGTCAGCAGGACCAGATAGACTCTCCGCAAAACTTCTGAAAGAAATCAAGGATGAACTTATAGAACCCCTGACTACTCTATTCAATTACTCGCTTACGTCCGGCTACTTCTCGCCACTGTGGAAAATCTCGCACATTACTCCAATCCGTAAGCAGGGCCCACGTTCAGATGTTGAAAGCTACCGGGGTGTTGCAATCCAGTCTGCGATGTCAAAGTTATTTCTTTCTTTCTTTCTTTCTTTTATTTTATTTAATCCATCTGACATCAAATTGTCTTAATGGACCTAATCAAGTCAGTATCAAATACACGCATTGCGAGTGTCAACTTATTCTGAAATAATCATTGATTCTAATCCGACGCGCATTGCTAGCGAGATTAAAGTCGAAGATGTGAAAAATCCTATTGAATGTAGCAGACATAAACTCCAACGGATCATGCTGGCCATACAAACTATTCTGGAAATCAAGCCTAAGGAAATCACGATGACGTAGGGTGCGTTCTGGAGCATACATGTTTACATTAACTAGCAAGAAAGGGGAGTCAATCTCGTTCCTCAGCAGCTTCGCAACAAACATGGCTTGTGCTGCAGATCGCCTGTTTTCCAGAGTATCAATTCGCAGCAGGTTACAGCGTTCCTCGTAAGGAGGCAACTCCCTTGGATTCCGCCATGGAAGATTCCTCAAAGCACGACGTACGAACTTTCTTTGTACAGATTCAATGCGCGCTTTCCAAATGCTGGGGAGAGGGCACCATACAACAGAAGCTAATTCCAGGATAGAACGAACCAGCGCACAGTATAGAGATTTCAAGCTAAGCGGGTCCATTGGTGACCTTCAGAACAAAACCGAGCTGCTTGTTTGCCCTGGAGATGATATCGTTGTAGTGGTAGATGAAAGTGAACTCCTTGTCAAGCATTACACTCAAGTCGCGAACTTGTTGAACCCGTTCGATGGCTTTGCCGGATAACATGTAGGAGAAATTGATGGGATTCCGCTTTCTGGTGAACGATATAACTTGGCATTTCTCGACGCTCAACGTCATACAATTTCGTACACACCACGCCTCAAAAATGTACAGCAAGCTTTGAAGATGATGACAATCATTTATGTCTTCGACAATAACGTAGACCTTAGAATCATCAGCATAGAAGAGTCTCGTTCCACATGGCAGGATGAAGGACACGTCGTTTATAAATAATGCGAAAAGTAAGGGGCCTAAATTGCTCCCCTGATGCACTCCAGATATGTTTTTTTCTCACACACAAAGCTCGATTCTTCAGGTATGACTCGAACCACTCGACAAAACCAAGGGCTACGCCACATTTCGCTAGTTTTTCGAGAAGGATTTGATGATCAACCCGGTCAAAAGCTGCCTTCAAGTCCAAGTAGACGGCATCCACTTGGTTACCAGCATCCATGGCGAATACAACGCGATGAGAACTCAACTAGATTGGTGCTCACGGATCTTTGTGGGTAGAAACCATGCTGATTCGTTGAGATGTACTGCTTGCAACTAGCAAAAAGCGATTCATTTATAATGATCCCAAACAGCTTCGAGCAGGCGCAAAGAGAAGTAATGCCGCGATAATTTTTAGCATCTCGTTTGTCTCCTTTCTTGTGGATGGGGAATAGGTACGATTTTTTCCAGCTCGAGGGAAACACACGTTGCTGCAGTGATCGATTAAAAAGTTTCGCCAGTTCGGCCAGTGCAGAACTGCATTTTTTCAACACTGCAGGTGAAATCCCATCCGGGCCTGGATCATACGAGAATTTAAGCCTTTGAATTGCCTTGACTACATCCTGTTCAGATATTTCGAACATTTCAACGCTATATACATCCCGAGGAGCATCCTGGACAGATAATCTCACCTGTTCAGGTTGAGCTGTATAACCGTTGAAAGTGCGTTTGAACTGTCGTGCAAATAGTTCGCATTTTCCACTGATCGAGTCAGCAGAAAGTTCGTCAAGATACATTGATGTCGGGAGACCGTTTTCATTTCGCTTTGAGTTGACGAACGACCAGAACCGTTTTGGATTCACACGTAGGCTCTCCTCAACCATTTGAACGACTTGTTTATTCTCGCCTTTATGAACGTATTATCGACCGTGTGTCAGCAGCACAACATGGTTTCGTAAAAGGAAAGTTAGTTGTGACGAACCTATGCGAATTTTGCTCTACCGTCACGGATTATACAGGGTTTTCCAACTTTAAATTTCGAAAGTAAATTGAAATACTTAGAACTTAGAATTTGAATTTCGATTAAACTTTTATTGCAAATTAAAGTTTGGTTTATGCCATTATGTGTGAAATACAACATCATTCAAATGTCCACCTAGGGCTTCCTCGCACACCTTGATCCGGAACAGGTAATTTTCGATGACTTTTCGGCACATATGGGGCGGTATCTCGGTCATAACTTCACGAATGTTGTCTTTCAAATGTTCAAGAGTTTGCGGAGAGTTGGCATATACACAGTCTTTCGCATAACCCCACAAAACAAGTCTAGCGGGTTCAAATCGCATGACCTGGACGGCCAATTGGCATCACCAAAACGCGAAATTATGCGTCCCTCAAATTTCGTTCGCAATATGGCCATGTTCGGTCGTGTTGTGTGGCACGTGGTGCCGTCCTGCTGAAACCACATGTCATCCGTATCCATATCTTCAATTTGCGGCAACAAAAAAATCGGTTAACATGCGGCCATATCGCTCACCATTCACAGTTACCGTATCGCCGTCCTCATTTTCAAAGAAATACGGCCCGATGACTCCACCAGACCATAATGCGCACAGTGACTTTTGGCGGATGCAATGGCCTCTCAACAATCACGTGTGGATTTTCTGAGCCCCATATACGGAAATTTTGGATGTTCACATAGCCACCGAGCTCGAAATGTGCCTCATCGCTGAAGAAAATTTGATGCGAAAATTCAGCTTTTGCTGCTGTTGTTCGTTCACCCAATCGACGTATGCCCAACGCATTCCATGGTCACCACGCTCTAATTTTTGTACCAGTTGGACTTTATATGGATGTAGGTGCAAGTCCAAATGCAAAATTCGCCACAATGATGTGTTTGACAAGCCCAATTGTTGAGCACGCCGTGGAATCGAAACATTCGGGTCATCCTACACACTGGCAGCAACAGCAGCAATATTTTCGGCCGAACGCACATTACGATAATGCACAGGTTTCACAATATCCGCTACGGATCCAGTTTGTTCGAATTTACGCACTACATTAGCGATTGTGTGCTCTGTAGGCCGTCCATGACGACCAAAATCCGTCCGTAATGCTCGAAAAACATTTGCCGGTTTTTCATCATTTTTATAGTATAATTTAACAAAATTAACACGATGTGCGATGCTAAAACGATCCATATTGTAAAATGGCAGACATTCAACTAACGATATGACGCTTTGGTTGACAGCTATGTCAAACGGTTGTCAGCGCAGGGCTGTATACTTTCGGAAGCCCGAAATGGAAAACCCTGTATAGCTAAAGGGTATCAGGTGGACTGTATATACGCGCGGTGGCTGATTTCGACATTCACGGAAAGATGTTCGAATGGATTGGGACGTATCTGGAGAGCAGAACACAATATGTGAAAGTGCACAATAACGCATCCAGGTCCTTCGGTGTTAGTTCAGGTGTTCCGCAGGGTAGTCATTTGGGGCCTATTCTGTTTGTCATGGTCATGAATAAACTACCATCATGTTTGGCCAACGCAATAGTGCTCATATACGCAGACGATGTGAAGATTTTCTTGCCCGTGAAAAACATCGATGATTGCCATCTTCTTCAGCAAGATTTAGTTAATTTTCGGAGATTCGTCGAGAGCAACGGACTGAGTGTAAACCCCAGCAAGTGCTCCGTTATTACTTACACCAGAAGAGCTCAGCCGATAACTTTCGACTATAGGCTAGGAGGTACAGATCTACAACGAGTAGAGTATGTCCGAGACTTAGGCGTGACGATGGATCAATCCCTCACGTTTAACCTCCACCTAGAACGAATAGTCAAGGAAGCGCTGCAACTATTTGCTCTCACTCGTCGTTTTGGGCAAGAATTCTCTGACCCGCATGTAATTCTGAGGATCTACACCAGCCTTGTACGGTCTAAACTAGACTTTGCGAGTGTAGTGTGGCGACCGCAATACGATCTGCATATCCAAAGATTAGAAAATGTCCAGAAAAAGTTCCTGAAGTTTGCGCTGAGGAATTTAGGATGGAGAGAAGAACACCTGCCAGTATACGAAGATCTCTGCTGTTTAGTAGACATGGATACTATCAAAAGTAGACACAGAATCGCGGATATGACTTTCTTCTGTAAACTATTGAGCGGACGGATAAGAAGCCTGTGTCACTACGAACGGATAAATTTTAACACCAGCCCCGTTTCTCTTCGTCGCCGGAGGGTTTTTGATCCACCTCTGAGGTCCAGAAATTACACCCAGCACGAACCTACAACTCGATTCATGCGTGAGTTTAACATGCTGCAAGAAGTGATTTCCATAAATATGACAACAGAAGAAATTCGAAGAAGACTGCGATTATTTTTAAGAGTTCAACTAAATGTATAAGTGATGATGTGTTTTATTTCTGTTTTCATGTTTAGTTTTTATGATGAGTTTTATTTTCCATGTTTAGTTTTTAAGAAAGATAACGGCCTTGCAGCCTATAATCTAATAAACATTACAATTCCAATTTTTTGCCCCCAAACCAAATCACCAGCTGTATGGCATATATTGTATAGGCAGTGTTTGGATTTCGATCAAAATCGAATGATACACAATGTGTCATGCAAGTAAACTCTTACGAACGTATAACCAAACATGAGAGGATCATTCAGATACTTGTATGAATGTCAGTAATCACTTGTGTAACATTTAGTGATTAAACTAAGAGAGGAACGAAGACTGTTGATTGCATATCCGATCTGTATCAAACATTGCATACCATTTTCGAAGCCTGCATACAAGTTTGAACCGCATATATCGTCCCATTTTACTATAGCGAAACCCACTGCACAGACTCGTGCAAAGCAATAAATGATACAAGAAAAATTACGTCATCATTACGTCACTATTTGCGGAGAGCAGCGAATGGGAAAAGAGATAAAACGCGAGAGTTTTTGCTTCTCACTGGAGCGGTGTTGCTAGTAAAACTATGCGGTCTATATGAATATACATATTTCAAGGGATAGCGGCGTTAAAAATGGAAAATATAATCTGACTACCCTCCCTTAACCTCTATCGAGCTAAATAATAATGTAGTTTGCACTCTCTGAGACTTAGAAATCAGGATCTGCTACATTAGCTGAATATGAATCTTTCGCTTTGCGTTGTCCGTACGATCCTGCTGTTTCATGATGCATGGAGAGGTCGGTATGCATATGTTAGAGGCAAAGAAGAAAATAAGCTTTCTGACCAAAAAATCGTATATGATAGCTTTGCTTGCATGCTGGTGTGCAATAAAGTGCGAGCCCATGCAGAGTTGTCTCGTTCTCTTTTGTGTCGTGATTTGCAACACATAACAACAAAAGAATACCGCTGGGGGTAATGTTTCCTGAAAGATCATATTTGAACGAACGAAAGCGATTTTTTCAATGAGTGGATCATTTGGCAAACACTGTGTATAGGATCTATATATCTATATATATATATATATATATATATATATATATATATATATATATATATATATATATATATATATATATATATATATATATATATATATATATATATATATATATATATATATATATATATATATATATATATATATATATATATATATATATATATACATATAAATATATATATATATATATATATATATATATATATATATATATATATATATATATATATATATATATATATATATAAACATTGCATACCATTTTCGAAGCCTGCATACAAGTTTGAACCGCATATATCGTCCCATTTTACTATAGCGAAACCCACTGCACAGACAAGTGCAAAGCAATAAATGATACAAGAAAAATTACGTCATCATTACGTCACTATTTGCGGAGAGCAGCGAATGGGAAAAGAGATAAAACGCGAGAGTTTTTGCTTCTCACTGGAGCGGTGTTGCTAGTAAAACTATGCGGTCTATATGAATATACATATTTCAAGGGATAGCGGCGTTAAAAATGGAAAATATAATCTGACTACCCTCCCTTAACCTCTATCGAGCTAAATAATAATATAGTTTGCACTCTCTGAGACTTAGAAATCAGGATCTGCTACATTAGCTGAATATGAATCTTTCGTTTATATATATATATATATATATATATATATATATATATATATATATATATAAATGGATTTCTGTCTGTCTGTCTGATTCTTATGGACTCGGAAACTACTGAGGCGATCAACATGAAAATTGGTCTGTAGGGGTTTTTGGGGCCGGGAAAGGTTTTCGTGACAGTTTGAAACCCTTCCCCCCTCTCTAAGGAGGGGGCTGCCATACAAATGAAACACTAATTTCTACATTACTCCAGAATTAATCCAGCAAATGAAACGAAATTTGGCACATGGAGGTTTTTGGAGGTCGAGAATTAATCAAACAAACGAAACTAAATTTGACATGCGGAGGTTTTAGAATGCAATAAATAGTTCTATGGTGGTTAGACACTTCTCCCGCTCTCTAAGGGTGGGCTGTCATACAAATGAAACACAAATTTCTGCAAACCTCGGAAACTAATCAAGCACAATTTGGGATGTGAGGGTTTTTGGGTATGAGAAATGTTGTAAACAAATGTAAACAAATCGAGTTAATGGATGCACGCTATTAATTTTGAATCATTCAATGCATTATAAAAACAATCGTTCACGTATCAATCTTCTTTATCTTTTTGTCGCCGATACAAACAATATCCAATGTACAGATTCGGATTTTAAGTACTCGGCTGTTACTTCGGACGCCACTTTCCTCCGACGCTCGAAAAGACCGAAGTAACAAAGCAGTCAAAACAACACGAAGTCGTACTTCGGTCGTTTTGAGTTTTTGTTTCTTTCAGGTGTTGTTATCGATTTCAGTGCAATTTAACGAGTGATAACAAAAATAATCTGTCTTTAGTTCCCCTATTTTTTTTTTTTTATAAATTCGTTTATTTTTACAGGCTCAGTTACATAAGTTTAAAGGAGCCGAAATCTTAAATATATTTTTAAAACTATATATATGAACAATTTTCTTAAATCTATGGTTAGTAATGTGGGAAACCAATTACTCGCGGTGGACTCGAGATTAGAAGGGTGACATATTTTTCTCAGGAAAAGGATGGGGTATAAGGAAATTATTACAATGTTGATAATCACACACACTCAATTCTTAAATCTATTCGTACATCTATTGTGAATTTACATTTCATTCTCCTGTTTATAGCAAGCGGACCAATTACTCACAAAGGAAGAAATGGAGGGTATAAGGATATAAGGATAATCACACACGAACATCGATAGATTTAAGGAAAACATATATTTGGGACATGTAATCAAGGTCTAACCGAGCCAACACATCTCTCACCGGCACATTGGGCTGCCTTCCTCTAGCCCGAAGGGAGTTCTCTAAATTCGATCTGGCAACAAGATACACCTCACACAACCAAACAACGTGTTCGATGTCGTGGTAACCTCGGCCACAAACGCAGATATTGCTGCCGGCCAGATTGAAACGAAAGAGTAGCGCGTCTAACGAACAGTGATTGGACATGAGTCGGGAGAAGGTGCGAATAAAGTCCCGACTCAAGTTCAGACTTTTGAACCATGGTTTGAGGCTAACCTTAGGGATAATCGAGTGAAACCACCGGCCCAATTCATCTTCGTTCCATGTGCGTTGCCAGTTAGCGATGGTATGTTTACGGACTAAAGAGTAAAATTCATTGAAGGCGATTTGACTACCAGTTCCCCTAGGAATTGAACAAAAAATTCATGCGAAAGAGTTTATTTTAATGTTTTCACTGCAACACTGCAACCAAATACATTTGGTTTTGTGATTTTTCAATCAAGTGCAATTAACAGGTGGTTATCGAGTTAGCATTAACCACTGGTGGGCTTCGAATATCTAGGAGAATCTGGGAAGATGTTATCGTTATCATCAAGTGCAATTAGCAGGAAAGCTTCTGCAGATTATTCTTCCCCATCAGTAGAATATTTTCGTATCCAATATTGGATGCGCGCGCAACGGAAAATGTTTGCATCGCGAAAATCATATAATTTTCAATCGATTCTTGCTCAGTCGCTGAAAGTTTCAAACTCAGAGTGTTCATTCGCCTCTAGTTTACCTTCCAAATTGCCATCGTAAGCCACACGTGTCGATTCAATCCCGGACAAAAAGCATACTTAAGCAATACTCTGGTGGTGAAACGCGCTTCTAGAGGCGAATGAACTACAAAGTTTAAAGCCTTTAAAAAACAAAGAATGGAATGGAATGGTGAAACGCATTCATTTTTCGTGAGGACGTCGACAAGACAACATCATTACTGAACGAGCTGAACGAGCTGGACGGAGAGGGATCGAGGGATTCATTACCTGGCCTGACCTGACCTGAAACGCATTCAGTTTGTTTGGAACTGTGAGGGAGCGCAGAAAAGTCGATCGATCAGAAGGAGAAGAGAAGGTGACCAAGAGAGTATCAACATCGAAAAACAGTTCCCCGGGAAGACATCGAAGCAGCCGCCACACACACACACATACACGTGCGCAACTCTTTTCGTTTGCTGGTTATCGAGAAGAAACCTGGAAAGAAGTGATCGTTGCTGAAAAATAATCTGCCAGTTCCCCTTGGAATTGAAAATTACATTCAAGCGAAAGAGTTCATTTTAATGTTTTCGATTCATATAATGCTGCGACCACATACATTTGGTTTTGTGATTTGTCAATCAAGTGCAGTTAGCAGGAAGGCTTCTGAAGATTATTCTTCAGAACAATGTTTTTTGTATCCAATATTGGATGCATAAAACCTTGTGCCTCCAACGTAACGCTCTCGTTCTCGAAGTCCCCCAAATATTCATTTTTTCATTCATTCAGAATGGATTTAGATTCAATTTCAAACAAATTCTCTCTAAATCAACGATAGTCCTACGTCACCCTTGCGGTTATACCATAGATATAACCCACTTCCTGTTTTTTTTAAATTATAACTTTTGAACTACTGGACGGATTCATTTGATCGATATATCAAATTCAATCTAATTAGCTAGTCTTTTTCAGAAAAATGTTACACTCACAAAAAATTGTATTTTGTTTTTGTAATTATTGATTGTACTTGCTTTTTTATTGAAAAACTAACGATGCTCGTTTTTTACGGAATCTACTAACGCAAATATTTTATCACTGGTTTTGACTGTCACATTTTTTTGCAAATGCTTAGTATCATGAATTATACGCTGTATCGATACCTGTAATTAATGGTCAAATGAAGGCTATAACCCAAAGAATGTCAGGGTTTTGATTATTCAATGATTTATAACATTAAAGTTCAGTAAATTTACATTTGAAAATGAAGTGTTCAGAATTTGAATCATGCGTAGAAACTTGATTCATATTCCGAACACTACTTCAATACTAATTTTAATTAAGATTTCTGCATAAAATATAATTTTTTTCATCCATTTATTGTAGATTCTTACATTCTCTTTCACTTAACATGAAAACAGCAAACAAAATAGTTGAAACAACTACGAAAACTGAAAAATGAATTATGCTTGTTTTTTACGAAATTTGCTAACGCAAACATTTTATCTTTGGTTTTGACTGTCACTTTTTTGCAAATGTTTGATAATATACACTATAGGCTGTATCGATACCTCTGAATGATGTCGAAATTGAAATAATTTTTAAGAAAACACCATGCACATAGGTAAGCAAGCATTTAGTGAATTCTTTTCAATCACTTTATTCCAGTTCACTTTGTTTAGCTATGTAAACACGTTGTAATCTCTTTAGTTAAATTAGTAGATGAGTGTATTATCATTCAAACTCCAACGTATTTCAGAACGCGAATGAACTTGCAACTTAAGGACAACCTTGTTTTTGACGTGGGACTACGTCTAACCGGAATATATGGGGGGTAAAATGAAAAAAAAAAAATACAGAACATGCAGGAAAAAATGAAAGATTCCGAATGCTTATAACTCGAACATTTCTTACTGGATCGGAAAGACGTTTGCATCAATTGATAGGGAATATTTCTACGCATCCATCGCAATTAATAAAATGTTATTTTTCATTAGATAAACAATTGAATATCTGTAAAATGTTAAGCGTTATCTAAATGCCCTAACTACCTCGTTTTGATTTGCCCGATTTACGGTTTACCCAACACAGTCATCTTAACCAAGCAGCCTTGTGGAAATCGGCAATGCAAACACATGAAAGTATGGGGATTTTTGTTCTCACCGCAATGTGTTCCCTAACACAGACTTCAAAACCAAGCAGTGTTGGAGAAATCGACATTGCAAATTCATGCAAGTCGGGGGTATTTTTGTTCCGACTGAAACGTGTTTCCCCAACACAGGCTTCAGAACCAAGGTGTCTGAGGAAATTGGCATTGCAAATTCATGCAGGTCTGGGGTATTTTTGTTTCGACTGAAATGTGTTTATCTAATACAGACTTCTGAACCAAGGTGTCTGGGAAAATCGGCATTGACCTTACATGACATTTATTCAATCTCTTTACTCACAAAGCAAATATATTGAATTCGATTGAAACCGGAAATTGTTTCATTCAATCAAAATTTAATCAATAAAAACAAATGATTGCTAAGCTATGCTAGTCCCACGTCAACTTTGCGGTTATATCATAGATATAACCCACCCATTTTTTTTTATTAGATCGTTTATTTTTACAGGCTCAGTTACATAAGTTTAAAAGAGCCAAACTCCTAGCTGTATTGTTACTAGTATGTATAAGCATTTTTCTTAATTCTAATGTTAATAATGTAGAAAACCGATTACTCGCGGTCGACTCGAGTTTAGAAGGGTGGCATAACACAACCTTGTTATACAGTAAAATATCAGGTGCATGTTTAGACATAAATTTAATGATGACTTCTTTAGTGTTAAATCGCGTATTTGTTCAAAATACAGAGAATTTTAGAACGAAGGACTTCTTCGTTCAAACACATTATCTTGCGCTAACCTGTTAACGTTTTTTTACTTGCCAAATTTATCATCTCGTACTTTTTGTACTTTTTTTCATCATGCGTCCTCATAGTCCTGTTGAGTTTTTGAAATGTACAGCAATAATACTTTCTATTAAAATATTAGTCATTATAACAGGGCGGGTCACGTAACACAACTTATGCAGCATCTTAAATATTTCAAATAAGAACTTTTGTTATTTAATAGGGGTCGATTTTCACACCTCGTCGGCCCCCAAAATCAATTTTCGTTTTTGTCGACCCCTAGGAAACCAGGGGATTGATATCGACCACTTTGAGAAACCCTGGTTTAGACGCAACATAAAAACCATTTTCATTGAAATATATATGCTGAAAATGGGCCAAATTTCTGATTGTCAGCTTGACATGCGATGCAATGTACAACCAAAGTATGTCTGTCATGCTACGATGGTACCTGTACGGTTGTGTCCCATTCACCCGAATACCACTCACCCGAATCACGTTCACCCGAATGTAACAAATACCCGAATGCAACATATACCCGATTGGACATTTACCCGAATGCAACAAATACCCGAATGTAATGTTTACCCGAATACAACGTTTATCCGAATATAACAAATATCTGAATTCGACATTTACCCGAATACATCATTTACCCGAATGAAGAAGGAAAAAATCCGACAAATCTGATTATGAGTTTTGTCGGATCTCCAGTTTTTTTTTATTCAAAATATATATTTTATTAAGGCTCATATGGCGTCAGCTTAACGGAGCCGGGAATTCAAAATTTCGACAATGTTTGCTTACAACTATGTTAGTAATATGTAACCGATTACTCGCGGTTGGCTCGAGGTTAGTATTACAAGTGTTCTCATAATTGATATGTTGCAGTCTTCGATGCTCTGTACGTGTGCCCGACACGGGATACTTCCTATTGGGATGCAGCTGAGCATTAATCAGCAACGCCCCCCTATTCTGTACCCCATATCTAGCGTGGTGCGTCTTTCTCGACTCGAGGAATTCAGGATAGAATGGTCACTAGCCGGCGCAATCATCAGCTCGTGTAGAGTTGTCATGATCGGTACAACCTTTGGCTCTTGTTGAATGATCAGTGGACTGCACAACCTTCGGTCCGTGCATCTGTAAAGAATGTGTGTATGTATTGCCGCGACTAAGTAAAAGTTTATCGATCGGATAGGAGGGATATGAAACGGGGACACAACGAAGGAAACATCATTAAACGTTGACATCGGCGTTTCTGAGGAACAGGTATAGATGAAGCAGAAGATCAGGATCCCGGCTACCTAAGATATCCCGGACGGGGATATCCGATTGTCTGCCTTGTGCTCTCAGTGCTCTAGAGAGCTGAGAGCGAGCAGCATGGAACCGGATACACGACCAGACAACATGCTCGATGTCGTGGTAGCCATCGCCACAATCACAAAGATTGTTTGCTGCGAGCCCAATGCGATAGAGATGCGCGTTTAGGTTGTAGTGATTGGACATAAGCCGAGATATCACGCGAATGAAATCACGACCTACATTCAATCCCTTGAACCATGCACTCGTCGAGACCCTAGGGATAATCGTGTGTAACCAACGACCGAACTCATCGCCACTCCACATGCGCTGCCAACTTACGAGCGTATACTGACGAGGAATGTGGAAAAATTCATTATAAGCAATTTGCCTTTAAAAAAGTGTGCCTTCTAAAGCGCCCACCTTAGCTAGCGAGTCCGCTTTCTCATTCCCCGGAATCGAGCAATGAGAGGGAACCCATGCTAAGGTAATCTTGAATAATTTTTCGACCAAAACACTCAATAGTTGTCTTATTCTTGTTAGGAAATAAGATGAGCGTTTATCAACTTTCATTGAGCGGATTGCCTCTATTGAGCTGAGACTGTCTGAAAAAATAAAATAGTGGTCGATAAGCAATGTTTCAATGATCTCTAATGCGTAATATATCGCTCCCAGTTCAGCGACATATACGGAACAAGGGTCTTAGAGTTTGAAAGAGGCACTGGAATTTTCATTAAAGATACCGAAGCCAGTGGACCCGTTTATGAATGAACCGTCAGTAACGAACATTTTATCAGATATAACTTTCCCATATTCTGCCGAAAATATCGGCGGAATAGAATCGGAGCGTATGTGATCTGGGATTCCATGGATTTTTTGTCGCATGGACAGATCAAATGGTTGGTAAATGACTGGACTAAGCGTACCATCGGTACTTCGCGTACCTGCAGGCATAAAATAGACCCCATTCATGGTCCTTAGCTTCATGTCCAGTAACGCCTATCCCTACCTCCCCGTGGTACCGGCTGGGGTACGAGTAACCATAGTGAAGATCGGGTAACCAACCCCGGTGGGATCTTGGTCGTATGCTGACAGGGAAGGGGGCCTATCCGAGCGTCTGTTCACCATGGAGGTGCGGCTCAAAACAGCGTCTGATCCCCATGTTAGGGGCGCCTGATCACTGTCTTCGTGCCAGCGGGGACTCTAAAAAGAGCTGTGCACGACGGTCCTCCGGCGAGACAGGGGGTTGGTGCAGGCCCTGCAAGCCATCCGTAAAAATAAAACGCACAGGAAAATTCACAAAGAAATTCGAGACAGGACAATCGGACTAGACCTACGCAAAGAACACGGACTAGAGATTGGAAACTCGGAACATGGAACTGCAAGTCTCTCAATTTTCTTGCGAGTACCCGAATTCTTTCGGAAATATTGAGAGCCCGCAATTTCAACATCGTAGCGCTGCAGGAGGTGTGCTGGAAAGGTTCGATGGTGCGATCGTTCCATGGTGGATATACCATCTATCAGAGCTGCGGCAACACACACGAGCTGGGTACAGCTTTCATCGTGATGGGGGAGATGCAAAAACGGGTGATTGGTTGGTGGCCGATCAATGAAAGAATGTGCAGATTGAGGATGAGAGGCCACTTCTTCAATATCAGCATTATCAACGTCCACAGCCCCCATCTAGCTAGCACCGATGACGATAAAGAAGAATTCTACGCGCAGCTAGAGCGTGAATACGATCGCTGCCCAAAACACGACATCAAAATCGTCATCGGTGATTTGAACGCTCAGGTCGGCCAGGAGGAGGAATTCAGACCGGTAATTGGTAGGTTCAGCGCCCATCAGCGAACCAACGAAAACGGCCTAAGACTTATCGACTTCGCTGCCTCCAAGAACATGGCCATACGTAGCACCTTCTTCCAGCACAGCCTCCAATACCGTTACACCTGGAGATCACCACAGCAAACAGAAACACAAATTGACCACGTTTTGATCGACGGTCGGCACTTCTCGGATATCATCGACGTCAGAACCTATCGTGGCGCTAACATCGATTCAGACCACTACCTGGTGATGGTCAAACTGCGTTCTAAACTGTCAGTCGTCAATAACATAAGACACCAGCGCTCACCACGGTACCACCTACGACGACTACAGGAGCCGAACGTTGCTGCAACATATTCGCAGCGTCTTGAAGCTGCGTTACCGGGGGTAGACGAACTGGATGCTGTTCCCCTCGATGAATGCTGGAACTCCTTAAAATCAGCAATTAGCAGCACAGCAGAGACCGTCATCGGGTATGAACAACGAGGACAACGGAACGAATGGTTTGACGACGAGTGCCGAGCGCTCCTGAACGAGAAGGATGCAGCACGCGCAGCCATGCTGCAACGAGCGACTCGACAAAACGTGGAACGATACAGACTGAAACGAAGGCAGCAAACACATCTCTTTCGGGAAAAAAAAAGCGCCGCCTGGAAGAGAAAGAGTGTGAGGAGATGGAGCTGCTTTATCGTTCTCGAGAATCGCGGATGTTCTTCAAGAAACTAAACGCCTCGCACAAAGGCTTTGTGCCGCGGGCCGAAATGTGCAGAAACAAGGAAGGAGGCATCTTGACGAACGAACGCGAGGTGATCGAAAGGTGGAGGCAGCACTACGATGAACACCTGAACAGCGCGCAGACAGGAGACCTAGACGGCGTTGAGGAGGACTACACCGGTGCAATGAACAACGACGACGTACCACCCCCGACGATGGGTGAAGTTAAGGAGGCCATTAATCAGCTCAAGAACTACAAAGCTCGTAGCGGAGCTCTTCAAGGGAGGTCCGAGAAAACTTGTAGAGTGTATGCACCGGTTGATAGTCAGGATCTGGGACACAGAACAGCTACCGGAGGAGTGGAAGGACGGGGTAATCTGCCCCATCTATAAAAAAGGCGACAAGTTGGATTGTGGGAACTATCGTGCCATCACAATCCTGAATGGTGCCTACAAAATTTTGTCTCAGATCCTCTTCCGCCGTCTATCGCCAATAGTAAGTAGATTTGTGGGAAGTTATCAGGCCGGATTCATGCCCGGTTGCTCGACGACGGACCAGATTTTTACACTGCGGCAGATCCTCCAAAAGTGCCGCGAGTATCAGGACCCTACACACCACATCTTCGTCGATCTCAAGGCCGCATATGATACAATCGACCGACGACAGCTATGGAGGATCATGGACGAACACGGCTTTCCCCGAAAGCTGACAAGACTGATTCAGGCAACGATGAACGGTGTGCGGTGCAGTGTGCGGATCTCAGGTGAGCTGTCGGAATCATTTGAGACTCACAGGGGACTTCGACAAGGCGATGGAATCTCCTGTCTGCTCTTCAACGTGGCGCTGGAAGGTGTTATGCGGAGAGCGGGCTTCAACATGCGGGGCACGATTTTCAACAAGTCTAGTCAGTTTATCTGCTTCGCCGACGACGTGGACATAATCGGAAGAACACATGCGACGGTAGCCGACTTGTATACCCGACTGAAACACGAAGCAGGGCTGATTGGGCTTGGGATCAATGCGTCTAAGTCTAAATACATGCTAGCTGGAGGGACTGATCGCAACAGAGTTCTTCTTGGTAGTAGTGTTGTGATCGACGGCGACGAGCTCGAGGTGGTAGAGGAATTTGTCTACCTTGGCTCGTTGATAACAACTGACAACAACAACAGCCGTGAAATTCGAAGACGCATTGTCAATGGAAGTCGTGCCTACTATGGGCTCCGCAAATCCTTGAGGTCCAACAAACTCCGACCCCGTACGAAGTGTACCATGTACAAATCCCTAATTCGACCGGTTGTTCTCTATGGGCACGAAGCATGAACGATGCTTGAAGAGGACTCACAAGCGCTTGGAGTTTTCGAACGCCGAGTGCTCAGAACAATATACGGTGGTGTACAGGAAAGCGGAGTATGGAGAAGGAGAATGAACCACGAACTGGCGCAACTCTACGGCGAACCCAGCATTCAGAAAGTCGCCAAGGCTGGACGAGTGCGATGGGCAGGGCATGTTGCAAGATTGCCGGACAGCAGCCCTGCAACGATGGTGTTCGCATCGAATCCGGTAGGAACAAGAAGGAGAGGAGCCCAGCGAGCGAGGTGGTTGGACCAGGTGGAGCAGGACTTGGCAAGAATCGGTGCAGCCGGGAGTTGGAGAACTGCAGCCATGGATCGGGACTATTGGCGAAAAATTGTGAAGAAGATCTAATCTCTCAATGGGATGTAGTATCATTATAAATAAAATAAAAACAGATCAAAAATGACAGAGGAATTGCAGAAGTAAGGGAAGCAAACTTGGTTGGAGATGCCTGGTGAAGGGTGCACGTCGTGGGTAAGGTACTCATGGTATAAAGACATAAAACTTGACTGAGGAGTCAGTTGGAGTAGATTTTCGAAGTTATCAATCACCAATGGATTCATGATCTTGCAACGGATGAGAAATCTGTAGGATAATTCTGCGAACCGAAGAGTAAGCGGGGGTACTCCTGCCAAAACTTCGAGACTCATCGTATGTGTCGAATGCAAACACCCCAGGCTATACGCAAGCAACGATATTGTATTCTCTCCAGCTTGAGAATATGAATCCTAGCAGCTGATCAGAAGCAAAAACTGCCATATTCTAACACTGATAATATCGTTGTTTTGTATAACTGAATGAGGTCTCCTGGATGGGCACCCCACCATGTTCCGGTTATTGTTTGGAGAAAATTTATTCTTTGCTGGCATTTCTGTTTCAAATACGCAATATATCTCCCCCAGGTACACTTAGAATCAAAATATACACCCAGGTATTTGAAAAACATAGAGTGTTGGATCGTTTTGCCGGATAGGTGAAGCTGGAATTGGGCGGGTTCGTGCTATCTAGAAAAAACGACCATTTCAGTTTTCTCCGTAGAGAATTCGATACCCAGCTTGAGGGCCCACGTGAACAGATTGTTCAGGGTATCTTGCAAGGATTTTTGCAGAACGGCGGGACTAGTACCCGTGATGGAAATAACTCCATCGTCTGCAAGTTGTCTTAGCGTGCAGTCTCTAGTTAGACAATCATCTATATCATTGACGTAAAAACTGTACAAGAGGGGGCTTAGGCAGGAGCCTTGTGGTAGGCCCATAAAACTGTATCGAGAAGATTTCAAGCTGCCATGATTGAAAAACATGTGCTTTTCTGACAGTAAATTGTACAGGAAATTATTCAGAATTGGTGAAAGTCCACGATTATGAAGTTTCTCTGAGAGAATTTCCATGGAAACTGAATCAAATGCCCCTTTGACATCGAGAAAAACGGAAGCCATTTGTTCTTTGTGAGCAAATGCGATTTGGATTTCAGAAGATAGCAGCGCGAGACAATCATTTGTCCCTTTACCTCGGCGGAAGCCAAACTGCGTATTTGACAGCAAATTGTTCGCTTCAACCCAATTGTCCAAACGAAGTAGAATCATTTTCTCTAACAATTTACGAATACAGGATAACATTGCAATCGGCCTATACGAGTTGTGATCGCAAGCCGGCTTGTTGGGTTTCCGTATGGCTATCACTCTCACTTGTCTCCAGTCATGCGGGACAATATTCAGCTCCAGAAACTTGTTGAACAAGTTCAGCAAACGCTGTTTTGCCAAGTCGGGAAGATTCTTCAACAAGTTGAATTTAATCTTGTCCGACCCTGGAGCTGAATTGTTACATGAGAGAAGGGCAATTGAGAATTCCACCATCGAAAAATTCCTATAATCGCTTCGAAGTGGAATGTCGCGTGCGACGTTATGTGCAGGAACGGTGTCGGGGCAAACCTTCCTTGCAAAGTTAAAAATCCAACGGTCAGAGTATTCCTCACTTTCGTTTGTATGGTTCCAGCCACGCATTTTCCTAGCCGTGTTCCAAAGAGTGCTCATAGCGGTCTCCCTTGACAAACCATTGACGAACTTCCGCCAATATCCACGCTTTTTTGCTTTAATCAAACCTTTTAGTTTGGCTTCTAGAGCTTGATACTTTAGAAACCATTCCACTAATCTAGTTTTCCTGAATTTTTTGAAAGCGGATGATTTTTCAAGGTAGACCTTTGAACATTCCTTGTCCCACCAAAGTGATGGAGTACGACGTTGGAAAGTGGTAGCAGGAACACGTTTCTTTTGAGCTTGAAGTGCGCTTTCGTAAATCAAACTCGATATAAAGTTATACTCTTCGAGTGGAGGAAGTTCATGCATTGGAACAATTGCTTCAGATATTATTTCCGCAAATGTTCTCCAGTTCTTCGTGAGGTCATACGAAATATTGACTGACTCATGAGAGCTTGATTCATTAGCGATCGATAAAATTATTGGTAGGTGATCACTACCGTGGGGATCTTGGATTACCTTCCACATGCAATCCAGGGATAACGAAGAAGAGCATAGAGATATGTCTATCATGCTTGCCCGTGCAGGAGGGTTGGCTATTCTGGTTGCTTCCCCAGTATTCAAAACTGTCAATTTGAAGTTGTCGCACAGATCATAAATCAAAGTGGAACGGTTGTCATCGTAGAGTGATCCCCATACTGTTCCATGGGAGTTGAAATCACCTAAGATTAACCGCGGCTCCGGCATTGCCTCGATAGTATCAAAGAACTGATGGCGTCCTACCGTAGTTCTGGGAGCGATATATATCGAAGCAATGCAGAGGTCTTTGCCATTGATTTGTGTCTGGCAAGCAACAACTTCAATGCCTGTCATCGATGGGAGAGTGACTCTATAGAAGGAGTGACATTTTTTGATCCCCAATAGTACGCCACCAAACGAGTCATTTCGATCGAGGCGAATAATGTTGAAATCGTGGAAATTCAGCTCATCGGCTGAAGAAAGCCATGTTTCACAGAGAGAAAATACATCACAGTTAGGGCTGTGAATTAAAAATTTAAACTGATCTAGTTTAGGAATGATGCTTCTGCAATTCCACTGTATTACAGTGATCAAATCCTTGACCACATTTTTCTTTCAAAAATGTTCTCACAATCGGAAGCAAACATATTACTATGCTTTTAAGAGGGTCATTTATATTTAGAGCATTTAAAATGTTGTCCACCAGGTCAGAAAGCGCATGCAAACCAGATTGTGGCTGTTGCCTCGACCGCGAAAATGGAACAGACGGGGTGGGTGCTGCTCCGGGCAGTGCTGAGGACCCCTGGTGCGTAGAAGAACCGCTTAAACCAGGAGGTACTTGCTTCGGTTTATTCTCAGCACGTTCAATTCGAGTTTTCATTCCAACTTGGGAAGTTTCGGTCGTCTTTCTGGGGCGTGAAGGAAAAGAAGTAATTTTTCTTTTCCTGATGGCACCCTGCGATGTACCGGAACTTCCTGCATTGGGAGCGTCAGCAACAGGCTCGTCGTTCTGCAGAATGGAGTAGGGATTGTCCTGAGTCGTTGGAACGGGACTCTTAAGCATTTCTGCATAAGTCCGCTTGGAACGTTCTTTTAAGGAACGCTTGATTTTTTCCCCTCGTTGTATGTACACCGGGCATTGAGTAAGATCATGAGGAGTCCCGCCGCAATGAAGACACTTGCGCTCTTTCGGGCAAGGATTCTCATCATGGCTCTCTCCACAATCTGCGCAACGTTTTTTGTTGCAACAATAGGCGGCCGTGTGACCGAGTTGCATACATTTGTTGCATTTCATTACCCGGGGTACAAACAACCGAACAGGTAAACGAAGTGCACCTATTGCAACGTAGTTTGGAAGGGCGGAACCCTCAAAAGTCACACGAAAAGAGTTTGTCCGATTGAGAACCCTTTTGTCATTTTTTTTTGTGACACAGATTTCAGTCGATCGCATGCAAGAATCTTCACAGTTTTTAGTGAAGAGTTCTTGAAGCGACCGACACCTTCGAGTATCTCTTTTCGATTCAAACCCTTTTCGTTTATTACACCGTCTATTTCAACGTTGCAACAGGGTACGTATACGCGATACTCGATCGCAAAGAGATCACAGCGCGTTATTTCATTCGCTTGGGTTCTGCTGGAGACGACAACTCGTAATTTGTCTGGCCCCATCCGAGTAATCTCGGTAACTTCGGAAAATTTCTGTGTCAACTCTTTTGAGATGCGAATGACGTTAAGAGGTTTGGATTTTCGTCTAAAGTATACGATAAATGGGCCTTTGGCGCCATCAGGATATTCTTTTAGACGAAAATCCTGCTTCTCCTGTTGATGAATAAGATTAAATCAAAACAATATGAAAAAGCGGGGGTCTTCGTAGCCACTTGGTTACGCGTTCGCTTACCAAGCGATCGATCGTGAGTTCAAACTCAGGGCCCTCAATTGACCATCTTTGTGTTGTTATAGAATAACTACGTCCATGCAACCATCATCAGCGATGGAAATCGATCCACGGTGGAACAAAGATCGATTCATCCATGCAACTGCTCTGCTCTGCATGAAACAACGGGCTGCTGTTCTATAAATAACCCAACAATGATCAGTATCAACTCATTCTTTGTGTGGACACCGACTGGACAACATCGTTGCTGGACGAGCTGGACGGCGAGGGATCGAGTGCCTTTCTCAAGGCAAGAGGGCAGAGGTGGTAGCGCTGGAGTAGAGTAATAGAGTAGAGTAGAGTTTTCAAAGGGCCTTTCTCAAGGCTAGAGACGAATGAACTGCAAAAGTTTAAAGTCTCTATAATTCAAGACCTTCCTTCCTTCCAGTATCAACTGTCTCCGCTGTCCGGTCTGCTGAACAATGGAAGAACAGAAAGAATACTCTTACGCCTAAATGGCTACTACTGTGTAATTTACCATAATGTAATGGAAGAGAAAAAAACTTAACGTCTAAATGGCTACTACTAATTATTGTGTAATTTACAATTTATAGAAACATAAATATATGTACATGTACACGATTAAAACCCGGCTCTCTGTTACAGCTAAAATGCCAGTGAGTCTAATAAATAAATGAATGGAGAAAAAAAAATATGAAAAAGCAACAAAAATGCGAATTAAAATGAGAAATTGTAATGAGGAAATCCGAAAAAGATGCTGAAGATTTCGTTGTGCCATTTTTAGAAATAAGTGTAGGCACAATTGACATGCCGACTTCATCATACAGAAATGAACAGGGGTTATGGAATATTCCGAAAATTAGGCAGGAAATTTAACATAAAAACTATAAAGCATAAATGCCATGAAAATGTGAAACCAAACTGTGCACCAAGCCGCCTCGGAAGCGGTGGCCTCTAGCAAGCAAACCTGTGTTCCACCGATTGCCCGGTTTGTTCGAAACATAGGGCACGATCCTTTAGAAGGGTCCGACCGAGCGTTAGCGAGTGTCGGACGGCATACGTTTACGTGGTACATTACGTTTGCCCGGTTTATTATGTATATCATGCATTTTGATTGCCTGGTTACAAACGTGATGCACCAGATAAAGATATGCTAACTAGAGGATGGTCTCATATGTTTCAAACTAACCGGGCAATCGGTGAAACACAGGTTTGCTTGCGGCGGCTTGAGGCTTGAAGAAATGAACGTACAAGACATAGGTGATCTTCATATAAAGATCACAAAGATCATCAGAAATAAATATTCAAACGCTTCCTAATTATTCGTTGTATTCGAATATTTAATTTTTTTCGGGTATGTGGCGCATCCGGGTAGATGTTACATTCGGGTAACTGTCCCATTCGGGTAAATGTTACACTCGGGTAATTGTCGCATTCCAGTAAATGTCGCATTCGGGTAGTGTTCGGTAGATGTTAAATTTGGGTATTTGTTACATTCGGGCGAGTGGAATTCGGGTGAATGTTTTTCGGATAACTGTCTTTCGGGTGAGTGGGTTTCGGGTGAATGTGACACACCCACCTGTACAACGCTGTACACGTACAACGCTAGTACAGCTGTATGTCTGTCCATGGTAGAACACACTTTTCAAACGACACAGTAACCCGAACGGTTCCCAACAAGGGCGACCAACGTGTCCTTAACACACTTGAGCTGGAAAAGAACGGTTTTCGCACATAATCTGTTGCTGCATTTGAGGTAGAGAACACATCGAACACATTACACATCAAATTCGTCTTATATTGTTTTATTATTATGTTTTAGACTCGATAAATAGTATTTGCTTACATTTAAGTTTTTTCAAAATCAAGTTCTTCGTATCTCAGATACACATTAAAAAAGAGCCACTGCGTTGCAACATATTTCTTGTTGTAGTGGTTTAGAATCAAATGTATTCCACGAACATATGCTACAGATGATTTGTTGGAAAATCGAATATTAACTTGTTATGAACAGCTAAAAAAATCCTACGTAGCGACGGTAGACGATGTTTCAGTCGTTTTTTCTGGCGCATCGGATATGTCCTCAGTCGGAATATCTTCAGCAGACACAGTCTTCGATTCGTCTCCTTTTGAATCAGCCGAATCGCTTGTGGAGAGATTGATAGAATTTTCTTCAGTTCCGATTTCTTCGGTCGCAGGCTTCTGTGACACTGTGCTGCTCTTCCCCTTTTTATCTTTCTTCTTCCTGTTTGATTGTGACAGATCACTGCTCGTGTCATTCGAGGCTGGTCCGCTTTCCTGCGATTGGATTGCACTCAACTGCCCTTGCAGTGCAGCTAGATTGTCTTTCAGCGCCGAGCAACTCTTGGTCATTACCTCTAGCCGATCATCTTCCTTTTTAGCCGGAACGGGTAGTGGTTCGGGTTCGGGCATTTTACAGGGAACTTCAACGATCTCCGGAACTTCGATGTTATTGCTCTTGAGTGCCCCGAAGTAGGCTGTCCGCTCATTCTGAAGAGTTCGACAGAGCTTCTGCAGTTGGAACAGTTGCCGTGCTGTTTTCATAATGTGCTCGTCCCGCACTTGCTTCTCGGACATCAGATCCAGCAGCGCCGAGTTGCTTTTCTCCCATTTTGACTTCCATGTACAGGTCTCCTTTTCCAACGTTTTGATTTTCTTCGACATCTGCGATAGAATGCGTTAGACTCAGTGAACAATGAAGTAAAGTTAATGGAAAACTCACCTTCTCCATATCTCCCTTGTAACCAACAAATATATTGTGACTCTTCTTCAACGAGTCTTGGAACTCGCCATATTTATCCGAGTACATGTTAACCTGCTCCCTGAGATTTACCTCAACCATTTGAAGATCGGCGAGCTGCCTCTTCACTTTCGTCAGTTCTGTTATGATGATTTCTTTTTCACTGAAACCGAAAAGGAACCTGATAAGCTATAGAAGCAAAAAATAAGCACACAGTTCAACAAACGCCAAAAATTTCTCTTTTTCGGCTGAAGCTTCCATTGTAGCTTTAGCCAGTTTTGCCTCATTCAGTTGCGTAACCAGATCCATTTGCTTATTCATCTTGTCCATCTGTTGATCCCTCAGCTCGTACTGTTCTAAAATGAATTTGAACCTGTAAACCAAGAAACGTTAATTTCATATTGAAAACGATGATCCAGGTGTATTCTCACTTTTTGGCCATTTCCATATTATCCTCCTTCAGCTGCATATTCTTATCATTGTTCTCGTTCATCACCACTTGGATTTCATTCAACGATTTTTGGAACTTCGCCTGTGTTTCCTTGCGCTTCTCCTCTTCCTCCTTGATTTTGGCCAGACTCTCGTCTTTGATCATACGGTTCTGTTTCTGTAGCTCCCGACACAACTGCTCAAGTTTGGTCTTTGTCATCGATACCTTGCTGTGCTCTAGAATCATATTCTCGCGCTCCTTCTTGCTGGCCTCCATGCTGCGCTCGTACTGTTTGTGCAGAGTCACCAGTCGCTTGTTTTCCTTTTCCGCCTCCACCAGACGCTTATAGACCAGGTTGAATTTCTCCTCTAATGAGAGCCCGTTTAACTGTTTCGTCAACTGAAAGTAGGGTATGACGGTATTTTAAGACTTTTTTTACCAAAAAAAATGAATTGCTCTATAAGAGTTAATGAATTATTCGAAGATTTCTTCTAACCATTTTCCAAATTGTTTAATGTAATTCGCAGATAACTTGAAAGAAATAATACCAATGTGCAAAGTACATTGGTATAGGGTCTCACCTGTTCTTGGATTTTGGCCTCCCGCTGTTTGTCCTCGCGCATCTGCTTTTTCAGTTCGGCCGGATGACGATCTCCATTGTTGGCAACCTCCATCTTTTCCGTTTTCCGGTCCTCAAATGTACGTACTTAGCGTTGCTACTAGGGATATGCTTTGTTTATTGGATCAATTCCGTTGTTAAGCATAAGCGCCAAATCTGCCGCAACGAAGAAAACTGCAGTCAGTATTGAATGTGGAATTAGTTCAAAACACAAGGCTAATCATGTACAGAAGTACGATTTTCCCAGCAAATGCAACAAACACAAAATTTCCACCGTTTTTATTAAACCGCAGCTAACCGACAGACACAATAAAAACAGATTGCGTTCCTTGAATATGCAAATGATGCAAATGCCGATGTTGTCAATTTTTGACGCAAGATTGTTGTTGGTCTTTTTGGTGCCACTTACAGTGCTAAAATCACAAATCATGATGATAGATGATGATGTCAGAGAGAGGGTCGTTCATATTTTCAGACACAAAGATGAAAAAAATACATCGAACAAAATCTAGATTGGCAAGAACATTGGTGAGCGCGTCCACTGAAAATCCAGTTGAAAATATAGATGGAATTGTCTAGGATTGGTAGGAGTGATTATTTTAGAATGGAAGGAAATCTATATAAGGGGCTGTCCACCACGTGGACAACTTTAGGGGGAGTTGGGGGTAAGACAATGTCCACGCTTGTCCACTTGTGGACAGGAAGAATATTTTTTTAAATACAACCACCTATACATTCAAAATAAAATTAAATAACACATATTCAAGAATTTCAAAACTCACCGTATTTATTAATAAACGGATTGAACCGTCTGAGAGTGCTGCCCAGTCCAACGTTCATATTTTTTTCTCATATAATTGATCTTCTTCAGTGTAATATGTATTATTAAAATATATCACATAAACTGTTAATGACCAAGCTATTCCCTATGATTGAACTTTTATAGTTACGGAGTATGCATAGACACCCATAGTTCAAAACTATAAACATAAAACGATTCCATACAGGTTGAGATTTCATGATAAGCGTAAATGATTTTTCATCAAATATAATTTTCTATACACTTTATTATATCTCGAGAATAGTTAGTCTTAAAATAATAATGTCTGTATAAATTTTCAGTTTTGTTTACAATTTTTTTCAGAATTGCGTGTAAAATCATTTTTCCAAAGTATTTTAATTTCATCAAATTCCACTAGTCGTCAAAAAATTGAGCCAGTGTTCTGATAAAAATATACGTGGAATTTGGTAACTGATTCGGAATATTTCAGGAGGTGATAGAGGATCATATTTGATGAAAAAATGATAAGCATTTGGTCAATTCTCAACTAGAGTTGTTGAACTTTTTTTAAGTCTAATTTTATGTCTCGAACTGACTTTAATTTAGAAAGTACGCTACTTAGAATAATTATGCTACTCAATTGAAAGATAAGAGAATTTTGTGTAGAATGCAGTTGTAAAACTTTTAAATTAATGGAACCAAGTAACTTTTAGAGGTAAAGATGAACCTTAATTTTTTTGTACATACACTGGATTGTTTCTATCAACCAAATTGAAGCTGTCCAACCATTCTACAATTCTTCCCCTGACACTACACTGTTATCCTTCTTGTTATCTTGCAATAATTTAAATGATTCACAACATAATTCATGCGCAATTTTCTCAAATGAAAGCAATTGAATAGTGCTAAGCAGCGTAATTTTTGAATTAAAGTCAGTTTAAGGCAAAAAAAACGGTCCCAAGGAAATGTTCAATAACTCTTTCGTAGATGAGATTTGACCATAAGCGTGGAGGATTTTTTCATCAAATACGATCCTCTATCACCTGAAATATTTCGGATCAGCTACCTAACAACTTGTATATAACAATATTTCAGACAGATATAATAGTTTTCGATATTCTATTCAATGTATGGGAAAGTTTTCTCAGCAGTTGAACCCATTAACGACCAAGTTGAAAAAAATATTGTTTTAACGAACACCATTGGTGTAATTTCGATTATTGGCGTAAAAGAAACCCAAATCTTCAAGAATTATTTTTTTCCGTCCTTCCGTTTTGCGGAAAATGACAAAAAACGAAAAATCGCCAGACAAAACCATTGGCTAAAACCTGCATTTATGATCCTATAGGAGGTTCAATCAAATGGTTTTTATTCTACATCACAATGTGTGTTCTTTTATCAAAGTAATACTGTAAGAAAGTTTACATATTTTTGCATTTTAGAAGGTTTTGTTTTTATTAGGTTATGTGAGGTTATGTACTTCTCGCACATAGTTGCTTTAATCCGAATTTATTGTCCAATAAAGTTATAGAAAATTGAATGAAATTGATGGTAAGTGATAGCTAATAAATTGAGCTATCATTTGATGCCAAAACCTTACCATATGGTAACTTTTGAAGGCAATGAAAAATTATCAAAGTTGCTGTTCGATTTTTCGAGCACTTGGCCTGAAATGGGTTAAACATTTCTTCATGTTTTTGAGGAATCAATTAACTTTCTATTAAATTAATTGATTTCTTAAAAACTTATTTCAATCGGGCAGCAGATTTCAAACCAAAAATGTACAAATTATTAAAAAATGGTGAGGAACGGGGCAGCGACTGATTAATTTGGCGTTGAATTGTTCTTCAGTAAGCTGTTCGAATTTGATAAGGATTTTAGCGGAGGAAAACCGAAGAGCAATACAAATAACTTTTCAATGAGTCGTTAGTTTTCTGATGTATACGCCGATTCTGCATTCCGCCGGATTTGCATTCGTTCGAAACCATTATTTCGTTCGAGATATTATTTTGCATTCCCTATTTTTTGGCCATTCAGATTGAACAGATTGAACGCAAATGCAAAAACAACTTGAATGGAATACAGAATGGAATTTTATCAAGTTGATCGAAATATTTCGAATCGATCGAAATACAGAATAGGGGTGGTAGTTTTTCCCCGCGAGCATTTTGAAAGCCATCTAGACACTCAATGAAGAATTGTCAGTAAGCAGTTGAAAAATTAAGAAATATACATTGAAATATTTCTAATACG
Organism: Toxorhynchites rutilus septentrionalis; assembly: GCF_029784135.1. Classification (NCBI taxonomy): domain Eukaryota; kingdom Metazoa; phylum Arthropoda; class Insecta; order Diptera; family Culicidae; genus Toxorhynchites; species Toxorhynchites rutilus. Next base: position 170,935,188 of record NC_073746.1, read on the forward strand.
CTGTTGGTACCCTCTGTACCCGGAGCTATTGTGGAAAAGGTTTCGCATTGCGCTGATGACTTAATGTGAAGCGAATGTGTAAATGAATCGACATTTCCTGTGACCAATCGTACTCCGGATTGGGCAAAAAACTACACTCGACCAAAAAAGTCACAGGAGGGTTGTGTCCGAGACACGACCGCATAGTTGACGTAGGATTTCGTTAGACTATCTGTTGATGTTTGAAGATTTACATCGTTAAACTCTTTGAAAATGATTTGGTGGCCCTGAAAAGGGCCGTTTTGTTTGGTTGTTGGGTATTGTTTGTTAACTCCACCAGTTTTTACCGAGTGATGATGGCAGAAGGATGGTAAACAGTCGTTGGATGGTGAGTATCAGATAAAAGATACCGAAGTGGAACGAGATATGATAAAAACCGCCCTCTATGATCCTAGACGGGATGCCTCCTGTGATATGTATGTATGGAATAAAGAAAAAAAACTCACCAATTTAATATAAGATAATTACCAATACCGAACATAATTATCATTTTTTCTCATCGGTAAAAATATGTTACTTTAATATAGAGAAAACATATTTGAAACGGAAAAGGTATTTTTTTACAATTTTTAATTTCTGAGTGTTTATTCAACCCAATGCGAATTTTAATTGGACTAACAATACCTAATACTATATGTAGAGGATATGGGAAATGACTTTTTCGAATATTTATTCACTTTTCCAATTTTTCTCGCCGTATAAACTTCCCTTGGGTGAAAATGAACACAAAAAACAGACAGCTTAAATCAAACGACCCGTTCTCGAGCGGGAACACACCTTGGTTTTTAATTTTAGGAAATTAAAATAAATCGTTTCATATATCAAGACATTCTTAACACAACTGCTACCATATACAATTTTACACTTACACTTGTGCTAAATTTTTCACAATAAACGATCGGTCATTGATATGAAATTTCATGAAGCAACCTCCGACTTGCATATATTTGCAATGCCGATTTCCCCCAGGCAGCTTGGTTTTGATGTCTCTGTTAGGGAACATATTTCGGTAGGAACAAAAGTTCACCCTACTTTCATGTATTTGTAATGTCGATTTCCCCCAGGCAGCTTGGTATAGATGTCTCTGTTAGGGACCCGCCGCATGTGTCGTCAATTTCGACCAATCAGAAGTGGGTATTTCCGTTAGAATAGGGGATGAGATTTTTCAATTGTTCGATAGTTAGTTTCATGACATATATTATTTTCTTCAATATAAAAAATGTTATGGAGTGCTGAAATCGATTGACGCAAAAATTTCATCAATCCATCATGAAATGACTGAGCAATAAGCGTTTGAAATTGGACAATTTTCACGATGTAATCGATTTTCGATTTTCAATTTGTACCCCAATATGTTCCCGAAAGACGTAATCCTACGTAAAAAAATAGAGGAGCAAAATTGGACATCGAATATTTTGAATGATTTTTGAAACGCTATAACTCTGTTATAAAATAATGCATTCGTCAAAGCAACAACTGGACCTCGTATAGAAAATTCTCATGTTTGCAGTGGGCAGATTTGACCATCGATTTGCGGTGCGTTCATTATTTCATGAAATATTCTTCATTCAAAGTTAAAGGATAAACGGATCATTCGATAGAGAATATTTCTGTAGAAAATAGTTCTACTGAAACTTTCTATGAATTAAATGAAAGCTAAATAATCAGGTTGATTCGATTGTTATTGTGAATATATTTTTTAAATTTATAGAAACTTTGAAAGCAATCCAAAAACGTTTTATCTTTTCTTGCAATGTCTTTTGTCTACAACGTATATACGCATTAAACTAAAATGGGTACGTACGATATCCATAAACCAGAAATTTGTAGTTTGAAAATGCTGAATTTTTGTCTTCATGTCATGATTTATATAAAAATTACAGGCTTAGAAATCGACCCTTTACTCCTCAATCCTTAATCAAATGAAGATCTTTAGATATCAGTGCATGGTCTCTATTCCATCTTTTCTTTTCTTGAAATTCTTTTTAATTAATAACAAAATCTATGCATATGAAATTGTTCTGTTTGTTTTTGTGCGCTTCATAAACTCGAAAAGTTCGCCACTGATGGAGCTCATATTATGACGTAATATACAATCCACTTCAAGGATTGTTGTTGCTATTGCCAACCCCTCAGGAAGCTTTTAGATTTTCAGATGGAATAAGCACACTTCTGAAGTGAAGCTGTGAGCGTGAATCAACTTTCTAGGATTGAATACGTATTCTATGTGGTAGCAATACATTTTTTGCAAGTGTTTAAAAAATCGTGAACTAAAATTGTATCCGATAATGATTTCAAATCCATTTGATTATATTCGATTGGCGTTGCTCAAGATCAATCTTTGGAATTGTGTGATGTAGATTCGGGTGCGGATTGTTCAACTGTATATTGCGCGTTTCCGTGTTGGCATACTAGATAGCCAAAGCGTGGCAGGGTACAGCTAGTAAAATTTGAAAAAAAAACTTAAATGGAATTGAAATTCAATGTAAGCGCAATCCAGTTTTTCCTCAATTATTATAATTAAATAAGCAAAAATGTCCACGTGGAAAACAGGGAGAGGGGTATGAAAATGTCCACACTTGTCCACGGAGGGGGAGGGGTGTAAAATCGTGCCCCTAAATAAAAATAGAAGGCCAAATGTGTTGCTAAGCGAATAAGGAATGGTCCGATTTGAGTCGTCTGTATTTTGTTGTATTTGTCTCGACCCATAGATCAATATAGTGGGGAGAAAAATCGGGAAATTTTCGGAAAACTCTCAAGGAAGATCGTAAAATTTGGAAAATATAATACCCACATGTTCGAAAATTACATCATGATAAGCGTTGTTAGTCCATTCGATGTTTGCGCTAACGAAATAGATCTTTGTTCGAAGGTGGGAATGGATTTTCACGCGAAATAACGCACTTCTATATCTTCTTTCTTTATAAATGAAAAACAAAGGCCAAATATGTAGCTAAGCGCAAAACCGGAAGAAAGAAAGGTCCGATTCGAGCCATCTTTAGTTTGTTGTATTTGTCTCTACCCATGGATCAATGTTATGGCGAGAAAAAGTCGAAAAAAGTAATTCTCATATGTTCCATAATGATATCGTAGTTAGTCCAATTGAATTTCGCGTTTGCGAAAAATATGAACGAAAATTTAATGTTCTGTATCGAACATGTATTCCATCTAACGGAGAAACTTTTTTTTATTGCGAATGAATCAAGAATCTTGTCTGAAAATAAATTTATATTATAATGAGTTTTGGTAAAATAGGATGTCTATAGTAAATTGAGGTTGTAAAGATGAATCAATGGAGAGTTATACGATTGAACCCACGAACGTTCACTAGGTAATACCAGGGACAGACATACAGCTGTACTTGCGTTGTAAGAATACAGCGTTGTACAGGTACTATCGTACCACGACAGACATACTTTGGTTGTACATTGTACCGTATGTCAAACTGACAATCAGAATTTTTCCAATTTTCACAACATATTTCAATGAAAAAAGATTTTCATGTAGCGTCTAAACTATCAAACACAACAAGCAAATTTCCACTCTGAGTTATTAACTCAAGAAAAAGTCAGTGAAAATAATGTTTGCCAAATGTTTTGATTCGATTTGTTCATGCTACCCACAACTAACTGTCTATGGCGCTGCGCACAGTACAACTGTAGCCATGTACAGCGGTAAAACAGGTCGGTACTGGTACAGCGATTGTACTGAGTTGCTTGCATGGTTCTAGCGCTGTACATGGTGACAGACATACAATTTTCGAAGTACAACGCTAGTACAGTTGTATGTCTGTCATAAGTATAAGCTAACGTGAATGATCGAAAGAATTCATGTCAAAAACATTATTTTGAGCAGGACGAAGTTCGCCGAGTCAGCTAGTTTAATAATAAACTCTTTAATAGATCTTTGGGGCTGTCCACACACCACGTGGACAGAAAAAGCACGATTTTACACTCCCCCTCCCCCTCCGTGGTCAAGCGTGGACATTTTCATACCCCTCCCGCAGTTGTCCACGGGAACATTTTTTGCTTATTTAATTATAATAATTGAGGAAAAACTGGATTGCGCTTACATTAAATTTTAATTCCATTTAAGTTTTTTTTTTCAAATTTTATTAGCTGTACCCTGCCACGCTTTGGCTATCTAGTATGCCAACACGGAAACGCGCAATATACAGTTGAACAATCCGCACCCGAATCTACATCACACAATTCCAAAGATTGATCTTGAGCAACGCCAATCGAATAAAATTGAATGGACTTAAAATCATTATCGGATACAATTGTAGTTCACGATTTTTTAAACACTTGCAAAAAAATGTGTTGCTGCCACATAGAATACGTATTCAATACTAGAAAGTTGATTTAGGCTCACATCTTTACTTCAGAAGTGTGCTTATTCTATCAGAAAATCTTAAAGCTTCCTGAGGGGTTGGCAGTAGCAACAACAATCCTTGAAGTGGATTTTATATTGTGTCATAATATGAGCACCATCAGTGGCGAACTTTTCGACTTAATGAAGCGCCCAAAAACAGGCAGAACAATTTTATATGCATAGATTTTTGACGTAGGACTACGTCTTTCATTTCTATACCGGGGTATAAAATCAAAGTTTCGAAAACGAAAGCGTTACACCGGAGACCGAGATTTTGAGTGTTAATAGCTCCTAAACAACTGAACGAAATGGTATGATAAACACTTAATTCGAAAGATAAAATGTCTACGCGTTCTATACTTGTTACTTTCTGATCCAAAAACTTGTTTCAATAGTCTTAAAATTGCTTTCAAAACAGGCTATTGAAATCACCAATCGGTATATAAGCGAGCGCCGCTCGGAAATCCACTCAGTTCAAATTGAACAGCGATTGGAGCATGTTGTCGCTGTTGTGGTGAAGCTCTTCGTTTATCATGAAAGCGCGGATGAACGGTGTCACCAAGAGCCTGTTTGTGCACCGTAGGCCAGAAGGGAATCCATCAGGAGGAGAGTGATGCCACAAACGGTTCCCCGGGAAGATCTCGAAGCAGCCGCTACACACACACACATACACGCGCGGAATTCTTTCCGTTTGGATGCCATTCAGTATCGAGAAAGATCCGGAAAATAATCTGCCAGTTCCTCTGGGAATTTAAAAATACATTCATGTGAAAGAGTTTATTTTAATGTTTTCTATCCATGTAACACTGTGACCAAATATTTTTCAATCAAGTACTATTAACAGGTTGTTATCGAGTTAGTATTAACCACTGGTGGGCTTCCAGTATCGAGGAAAATGTGGAAATATCTAATCGTTACTGAAAATAATCTGCCAGTTCCTCTGGGAATTTAAAAATACATTCATGTGAAAGATTTTATTTGAATGTTTTCTATCCATGTAACACTGTGACCAATTACATTTGGTTTTGTGATTTTTCAATCAATCGCAATTAACAGGATAGCTTCAGAAGATTATTCTTCCCCATCAGTAGGATATTTCCGTATCCAATATTGTATGCGCCCGCAATCGATTATTGCTCAGTCGCCGAAAGTTCCGAGCTCAGAGAGTTCATTCCCCTCTAGTTTGCCTTCCAAATTGCCATCGTAAACCACACCTTCTCTCGATTCAATCACATATAAAAAGCATACTTAAGCGATATTCTGGTGGTGAGACACATTCATTTTTCGTGAGGACATCGACAAGACAACATCGTTGCCTAACGTGCTGGAGGAGGTGGACGGCGAAGGATCGACACATACACGCGCAGAATGCTTTCCGTTTGGATGCCATTCAGCATCGAGAAAGTTCCGGAAAGATCTAATCATTGCTGGAAAATAATCTGCCAGTTCCTCTGGGAATTCAAAAATACATTCATGTGAAAGAGTTTATTTGAATGTCTATCCATGTAACACTGTGACCAAATATGTTTCAATCAAGTGCTATTAACAGGTGGTTATCGAATTAGCATTAACCACTGGTGGGCTTCCAGTATCGAGAAAAATGTGGAAATATCTAATCGTTGCTGGAAAATAATCTGCCAGTTCCCCTTGGAATTGAAAATTACATTCAAGCGAAAGAGTTTATTTTAATGTTTTCTATCCATAAAATATCCATATAATACATTTGGGTTTGTTATTTGTCAATCAAGTACAGTTAGCAGGTTAGCTTCTGAAGATTATTCTTCAGAACAAGGTTTTTCGTATCCTATATTGGATGCATAAAACCTTGTGCCTCCAACGTAACGCTCTCGTTTTCGAAGTCCCCCAAATATTCATTTATTCATTCATTCAGAATGGATTTAGATTCAACTTCGAACAAATGATCTCTAAATCAACGATAGTCCTACGTCACCCTTGCGGTTATACCATAGATATAACCCACTTCTTGTTTTTTATCAGTTAAAAATAATTTCAAGTAAAGAAAAGATGGAATAAAGGCCATGCACTGATATCTAAAGATCTTCTTTGATAAAGGATTGAGGATTAAAGGGTCGAAATTTCTAAGCGATTTCGAAACGCCTGTACTTTCGATATAAATCATGACATGAAGACAAAAAAATCAGCATTTTCAAACTACAAATTTCTGGTTTATGGATATCGTACGTACATATTTTAGTTCAATGTGTATATGCGTTGTAGACAAAAGACATTGCAAGAAAAGATAAAACGTTTGCTTTCAAAGTTTCTATAAATTTTAAAAATATATTCACAATAACAATCCAATCAACATGATTATTTCGCTTTCATTTGATTCATAGAAAGTTTCAGTAAAACTATTTTCTACAGAGATATTCTCTATCGAATGATCCGTTTATCCTTTAATTTTGAATCATGAATAATTCATGAAATAATGAACGCACCGCAAATCGATGGTCAAATCTGCCCACTGCAAACATGAAAATTTTCTATACAAGGTCCAGTTGTTGCTTTGACGAATGCATTATTTTATAACAGAGTTATAGTGTTTCAAAAATCATTCAAAATTTTCGATGTCGTATTTTGCTCCTCTATTTTTATTTTGTCGAGTGTAGTTTTTTGCCCAATCCGGAGTACGATTGGTCACAGGAAATGTCGATTCATTTACACATTCGCTTCACTGTAAGTCATCAGCGCAATGCGAAACCTCTTCCGCAATAGTTCCGGATACTGATACAGAGGGTACTCATAGCGTATTAGAAATATTTCAATGTATATTTCTTAATTTTTCACCTGCTTAACGACCATTCTTCATTGAGTGTCTAGATGGCTTTCAAAATGCTCACGGGGAGAATCTACCACCCCTATTCTGTATTTCGATCGACTTGATAAAGTTCCATTCTGTATTCCGTTCAAGTTGTTTTTGCATTTCGTTCAATCTGCTTCTCTTCGAACATTAAATGGGCAAAAAAATAGGGAATGCAAAATTATATCTCGAACGAAATGTAGAATCGGTGTATACATCAGAAAACTCACGACTCATTGATTTTTTATTAACCTTGCCCGAAAAATTATTTGTATTGCTCTTTGGTTTTCCTCCACTAAAATCTTTATCAAAACATCACTTATCAAATTCGAACAGTTTACTAAAGAACAATTCAACGCCAAATTAATCAGTCGCTGCCCCAATCCTCCCCTTTTTTTAAAACTTGTACATTTTTGGTTTGAAATCTGCTGCCCGGTTGATTTTTTTTTGAGAAATATTTAATTTAATAGAAGGTTGATTGATTCCTCAAAAACATGAAGAAATGTTTAACCCATTTCAGGCCAAGTGTTCGAAAAATCGAACAGCAACTTTGATAATTTTTCATGGCTTTCAAAAGCTACCATATGGTAAGGTTTTGGCATCAAATGATAGCTCAATTTATAAGCTATCACTTACCATCAATTTCATTCGATTTTGTATAACTTTATTGGACAATAAATTCGGATTAAAGCAACTATGTGCAAAAAGTACATAACCTCACATAACCAAATAAAAAACAAAACCTTCTAAAATGCAAAAATTTGTAAACATTCTTACAGTATCACTTGGATAAAAGAACACACATTGTGATGTAGAAAAAGAATGTTTTTGTTTGGAGATTTTTAGGTTTTTTGTCATTTTCCGGAAAACGGAAGGACGGAAAAAAATAATACTTGAAGATTTCGGTTTCTGTAACGCCAATAATCAAAATTACACCAATGGAGTTCGTTAAAAAAAAATTTTTTTACAGCTTGGTCGTTAATGGGTGAGAAAACT